>NC_058522.1:420264118-420567149 GCF_904849725.1 Hordeum vulgare subsp. vulgare | reverse complement strand
TCAGGTGTTTTATTCCTGTAGACTGTACTATCCTTTTCTTTTTCTGAATCATCATGCTATTCGGCTTGTCAGGGGCGATTCACCCGGATGAAGACGGGCAGGGGAGAGCCGAGGCGGCCGTGGAGCCTATCGTGGAGCCTGTCCTTGAGGCTGCTCCTCCTGCTGCTGCCCCTGCTGCCAACGCTCCACCGACTGAAGTGCCTCCACCGATCGAACCAGTGCCGGTGGGCGACGAACTGACTGGGGCGAATCTTGGGATGCACCAGGATCTTCCCGCGATTCCCGGTTCGTCGAATGTTGAATTCAGATTCGGTGTGTCCCAGAGGAGCAGGTGGGCGCGGCCAAGGGAGCCATGATCCAAGCGGAGCTGATGACCGGGGAGGCCAAGAAGGCTTATGACTCCGTTGCGGCTTTGTACCAGCGGAGCTTGGAGCTGCGCGACGACATCCGAGTAAGTAGTCTAGTAAGTACTTACTTTTCTTTTGTAACCCACTGGGTGTTGTCGTAGTCTGTTGTTTGCAATGGGTTCACTCTGAGTGAACCCAGTGGGTGTAGTCCCCGAGACTTCTGTCGAGTGCTTGCACCGACAGTTGTCTTTATACATTTGGTCTTTATTTTTGTCGTGTCCGTAGACAAGATTTCTGAGTGCAAGTTCTTATTGCAGTCGGAGCACTCTTGCGGTAAGAGTTCCCTAGAGTAGACTGCACTCAGGTGGAGTAGCTTTAGCCTCGGAGGCGTAGGTGAAAACGTGCAGCTCAATAGGGCAGACCTGCTTGAGGTGCATGCCAGTGGGGTCACTCTTAGTGAACCCACTGGGTGTAGTCCCCGAGACTGTTGTCGACTGCTTGCGTCGGCAGGGGTCTGAAGAACATAGTTTGTATTGAGAAAGTTGCTGATAACCCTTTGTTTCGTGTTGTAGAAAACTTGTGATATGGGGAGCGCTTATGAAGCCTTGAAGGCTGAGAAGAACCAATATGCTGGTGAACTAGAAGCCGCGACACTCGCCATGGCCGGCCTGAAGAACACGCTGGAAGTTCGAGAGAAATCCTTGGAGGAAGGGTTGGAGACAAACAGGGCGTTGGTGGCGGAGGTGGAGAGGCTGAAGAAACAGAGGACCCAAGTGTACGATCAAATGGCTGCTCGGAATAAACGATGGACAGCTCAGGAGAAGTATGTGAACGACTGGGCTGTCCAGATGATGAGTCGTCTGGCTGGTAAGTCTGATGATTTGTCGAGTGGTTGTATCTTGTGACGAACACTCAGTTTGTAATTTCTATTTGCTCGTTTGTGGCAGATTTTTGTGGTGACGCGGAAGCTGAAGCGGCGGCCGTGGAACGATCCATGAAGGACAATGTGCCACTCAGCGAGGACGCCAACCGGAATCTACTCCGGGCTCGTATCCGCGTAGGCAAAGTGGGTTCGTTCATCAACCGACTGAGAGAAATCTTCGGCCGCATTGAGAAGGAGCTTTGGCCGGAAGACGAGTCGCGGGAGAAGACGGAGACTCTGTTGGGGCGACTGGGGGAGATTCCGGCCCGAGTGCAATCTTGGAAGAAATCGGCAGCGCGTTGCGGTGCTGATGTGGCGCTGTCCTTGGTCCGAGTCCATTGCAAAGAAGTGCGGGAAGATAAGCTGAAAGCCTTGAAGGTCGCCAACACGGAGAAGCTTCAATTCGAAGACTTCATGGAGACATTCCTGGAGACTGCGACTCGCATTGCTGATGGAATCGACCTGGATACCTTTGTGGAACCCTCCAGTCCTGACACGGGCCCAGCTGACTCATGATCGAACTTTATCCTCGGTATGTCGAGTGTTTGCCTGTACGATATTCTGGCCACTTCTGTTGGCCGCCATACTTTTAGATCGGTGCGGGTAAGCTTGATCCGCACCGAGTCTGTTATCGTGTCTAGACTGTTGGAGTCACCACGAAAACAATTATTCTTTTGGTTGAATGCTGTTTGGAGTTGAACACTGAATGTGTACTCGTAAAATATTAGGACTTAGGTGATTCATGATCAGTGCTAAGTTCCCGAGTGTAACATATAGAGCACACTCGGAGGAGCGATTAGTACTTAGGCGATGCAGGATCGCAGCTAAGTCCTCGAGTGTGACGTGAAGTGCACACTCGAAGGAAGATTAGTACTTAGGCGATGCGTGATCGCAGCTAAGTCCCCGAGTGTGACGTGAAGTGCACACTCGAAGGAAGATTAGTACTTAGGCGATGCGTGATCGCAGCTAAGTCCCCGAGTGTGACGTAAAGTGCACACTCGAAGGAAGTTAATACTTAGGCGATGCGTGATCGCATCTAAGTCCCCGAGTGTGACGTAAAGTGCACACTCGGAGGAAGTTAATACTTAGGCGATGCGTGATCGCAGCTATGTCCCCGAGTGCGACGTAAAGTGCACACTCGGAGGAAGTTAATACTTAGGCGATGCAGGATCGCAGCTATGTCCCCGAGTGCGACGTAAAGTGCACACTCGGAGGAAGTTAATACTTAGGCGATGCAGGATCGCAGCTAAGTCCCCGAGTGCGATGTAAAGTGCACACTCGGAGGAAGTTAATATTTAGGCGATGCAGGATCGCAGCTAAGTCCCCGAGTGCGACGTAAAGTGCACACTCGAAGGAAGGTGTTACTTAGGCGATTCGGGATCGCAGCTAAGTCCCCGAGTGTGACGTAAAGTGCACACTCGGAGAAGTTAATACTTAGGCGATGCAGGATCGCAGCTAAGTCCCCGAGTGCGACGTAAAAGTGCACACTCGGAAAAGTTAATACTTAGGCGATGCAGGATCGCAGCTAAGTCTCCGAGTGCGACGTAAAGTGCACACTCGGAGAAGTTAATACTTAGGCGATGCAGGATCGTAGCTAAGTCTCCGAGTGCGACGTAAAGTGCACACTCGGAGAAAGGTGTTACTTAGGCGATGCAGGATCGCAGCTAAGTCCCCGAGTGCGACGTCAAGTGCACACTCGGAGGAAGGTGTTACTTAGGCGATTTGGGATCGCAGCTAAGTCCCCGAGTGTGACGTAAAGTGCACACTCGGAGAAGTTAATACTTAGGCGATGCAGGATCGCAGCAAAGTCCCCGAGTGCGACGTAAAAGTGCACACTCGGAAAAGTTAATACTTAGGCGATGCAAGATCGCAGCTAAGTCTCCGAGTGCGACGTAAAGTGCACACTCGGAGAAGTTAATACTTAGGCGATGCAGGATCGCAGCTAAGTCTCCGAGTGCGATGTAAAGTGCACACTCGGAGAAAGGTGTTACTTAGGCGATGCAGGATCGCAGCTAAGTCCCCGAGTGCGACGTCAAGTGCACACTCGGACGAAGTTAATACTTAGGCGATGCGTGATCGCAGCTAAGTTTTTTTTTGTGACCATAGTCTGCAACCACGGAAGAACTCTGAATGTGCAAAAGAAATTGAATCTGCTGCATATTATTTCTCCAAAACTTGTTCGTTACACTGCTTCAGTCGGCGATCACGTATAAAAACGCTTGAGGAGGTCTCCGTTCCACGTGCGGGGTTCGTCGGTCTCCTTCTGAATGTTGTAGAGTCTGTATGCCCCGTTGTTCAGCACCTTTGAAATGATGAAAGGACCTTCCCAGGCCGGAGCCAACTTGTGTGGTCTCTGCTGATCCACTCGGAGCACCAAATCGCCAGCCTGGAACGTGCGGCTTCTGACATGTCGTGCATGAAAACGTCAAAGATCTTGCTGATAAATTGTTGAGCGAGTGAGTGCCATCTCGCGCTCCTCCTCTAGAAGATCGACTCCATCTTGCCTTGCTTGTTCTGCTTCGGCTTCGGAGAAGAGTTCGACTCGCGGGGCATTGTGAAGCAGGTCACTCGGAAGGACCGCTTCTGCTCCATAGACGAGGAAGAACGGTGATCGCCCTGTTGATCTGTTCGGAGTGGTGCGGAGACCCCAAAGTACTGAAGGTAACTCGGTTACCCACGCACCAGCAGCATGTCCTATCTCTCGCAAGAGTGGAAGCTTCAAACCTTGAAGGATAAGTCCATTTGCACGCTCAGCTTGTCCATTGGATTGCGGATGTGCTACGGAAGCAAAATCCACTCGGATACCTTGACTCGCGCAGAAACCTTTGAATCTGTCCGAGTCAAAGTTTGTCCCATTGTCCATGATTATGCTGTGAGGCACTCCGAATCTGGAGATGATGTCTCTGACAAACTTCACAGCTGTGGAGGCGTCGAGTTTCTTGATGGGCTTGGCTTCTATCCACTTTGAAAACTTGTCGACTGCCACCAACAAATGTGTGTAGCCTCCTTGGCCTGTCTTGAATGGTCCGACTGTGTCTAATCCCCAAACTGCAAACGGCCACACAAGTGGGATTGTCTTTAGTGCAGATGTTGGCTTGTGGGACTTGTTGGAGTAGAACTGACAGCCTTCGCATCGATCAAGCATAGCTTTGGCCATTTCGTTAGCCTGCAACCAGAAGAATCCAGCCCTGGACGCCTTGGCGACGATTGCTCTTGAAGAAGCATGATGGCCGCAGGTTCCCGAGTGGATATCCTCTAGGATCAACTGCCCTTCCTCTGGGGAATGCAACGTTGGAGAACGCCTGAAACACTCTCCTTATACAATTGACCGTCAATGACGGTGAACGCCTTCGACCTGCGAACTATTTGTCGGGCTTGGACTTCGTCTTCTGGAAGCTCTTGCCTTAGGATATATGCCATAATCGGCACAGTCCACTCGGGGATGATTACCAGAATCTCTGTGACCAGATCAACCATAGCAGGCACATCGACTTCAGTCGGGCCTGTTGCGCTCTTGGGTTGTACTGGCTCTTCCGTGAAGGGATCTTCTTTGACCGAAGGAAGATGGAGGTGCTCGAGGCAGACATCACTCGGGACGGGTCTCCGAGTGGATCCGAGCTTCGCCAACTCGTCCGCCGCTTGGTTCTTCAGTCTTGGAACATGATGAAGTTCTAGACCTTCAAACTTCTTCTCCAGCTTCCTGACTGCATTGCAGTAGGTTGTCATAGTGGGGTTCCTTACGTCCCACTCTTTCATTACTTGGTTGATCACCAAGTCTGAATCGCCGTAGACCATCAGGCGACGGACGCCGAGTGAGATGGCCATGCTCAATCCGTAGAGAAGAGCTTCATACTCTGCCCCATTGTTAGAGGAATCAAAGTGTATCTGAAGCACATACTTGAGCTTGTCACCCTTTGGTGATATGATCACAACACCAGCGCCGGATCCATTCAACATCTTAGACCCATCGAAGAACATTGTCCAATGAGCCGAGTAGATGTGAGTCGGTTGCTGTTGTTCTACCCATTCTGCTATAAAGTCAGCCAGGGCTTGAGACTTAATAGCTTTCTTGGCCTCGAACTTGATGTCACAGTACAGCATTTCCATCACCCACTTCGCCACTCGGCCTGACGCGTCTCGATTGTGGAGAATTTCCGACAAAGGAGAATCAGAAACGACAGATACCGAGTGGTCTTGGAAATAATGGGCAACCTTCTTCGCAGTCAAATAGATCCCATAGATATGCTTCTGATAATGGGGATACCTCTGCTTGGAAGGTGTCAGGACTTCGGAGACGTAGTACACTGGCCGCTGAACTTTGTATGCTTTGCCTTCTTCTTCCCGCTCGACTGTAAGAACAGTACTAACGACTTGATTTGTAGCCGCGATATACAGAAGAAGGGGATCTTTACTGAGCGGAGCAGTAAGAACCGGCTGGGTGGAAAGTAGGACATTGAGGTCGTCGAACGCGACTTGGGCTTCGTCTGTCCACTCGAAGGTATCTGATTTCTTCATGAGTCGGTACAGAGGAAGTGCTTTTTCGCCGAGTCGACTGATGAACCTGATCAAAGCTGCTAAGCAACCTGTGAGTCGTTGAACATCGTGTATTCTGACCGGCCTCTCCATTCGGACGATGGTCCCAATCTTTTCGGGGTTAACATCCATCCCTCGTTCGGAAACGAAGAAACCGAGTAACTTTCCGCTGGGAACACCGAATGAACACTTGGCAGGATTTAGCTTGATATCGTACCTACGAAGGTTGGCGAATGTTTCTGCCAAGTCAGTCAGCAGGTCGGAACCTTTGCGGGACTTGACTACGATATCATCCATGTATGCCTCCACATTGCGACCGATCTGGTCGAGGAGACATTTTTGGATCATGCGCATAAAGGTAGCTCCTGCATTCTTCAGACCGAAAGGCATGGTGATGTAGCAGAAGCACCCAAACGGGGTGATGAAAGCTGTTTTCAACTCATCGGGACCATACAGACGGATCTGATGATAACCCGAGTAGGCATCAAGAAATGATAAACGCTCGCACCCCGCAGTCGAATCGACAATTTGATCTATGCGGGGGAGCGGAAAATGGTCTTTCGGGCAGACCTTATTGAGGTGCTTGAAGTCAATGCACATTCGGAGTGACTTGTCCTTCTTGGGCACCATGACTACATTGGCGAGCCACTCGGAGTGGTGAACCTCGCGAATGAATCTGGCAGCTAGCAGCTTAGCCACCTCTTCTCCGATTGCCTTCCTTTTGTGCGCGGCGGACCGGCGCAGGCGCTCTCGGACGGGCCGAGCAGCGGGATCCACATGCAGTCGGTGCTCAGCCAACTCCCTAGGTACACCCGGCATGTCAGATGGCTTCCATGCGAAGATGTCCCAGTTCTCACGGAGGAATTGGGTGAGCTCGGCTTCCTATTTGGGATCCAGGGTGGTGGAGATGTTCGCCGGGGCGGCAGACTTGTCCGTCGGGTGGATGCTGACCTTCTTGGTCTCTCCTGCCGACTAGAACGCGGACTCAGAAGCTGGCTTCTTTGAGCGCATTAAGTCGGCGGGGTCGACTGTCTTCTTGTACTCTTCGAGCTCGAGTACGGCCATCTGATGGTCGGCGATCCTCGACCCCTCTTGCAGACACTCCTCGGCTCGCTGGCGGTTGCCGGTGATGGTGATAACGCCTTTTGGACCGGGCATTTTCAACTTCAAATACACATAGCACGGTCGTGCCATGAAACTCACATATGCCGGGCGGCCCAGAATTGCATGGTAAGCGCTCTGGAAGTCCACCACCTCGAATATGAGCTTCTCCTTGCGAAAGTTCTTGTCGGAGCCGAAGATGACCTCCAATGCGATCTGGCCGAGTGATTTGGCCTTCCGCCCTGGGACGACTCCGTGGAACTGCATATTGCTCTCGCTGAGTCTAGACATCGGAATGCCCATCCCCTTGAGAGTGTCAGCGTACATAATATTCAACCCGCTGCCGCCGACCATTAGGACTTTGCGCAGTCGGACCCCTTCCACCACCGGGTCGACGACCAGAGCCTGCCTTCCTGGGGTGGGGACATGTGTTGGATGATCCGACTGATCGAAGGTAATCGCAGTCTGAGACCATTTGAGAAACTTGGGGGCAGTCGGAACGGCCATGTTGACTTCTCTGTTTACTAGCTTCAGTCGACTCTTGCTTTCAACGTCAGCGAAGATCATGAGGGTTGCATGCACTTGGGGGAACGGATCCTCCTTGTCCTCCTCATCCTGTTCAGGATTCTGCTCACTCGGCTGCCCTTCGCTGAAACCCTGGATCAGGAGGCGGCACTGCCGAGTGGTGTGCTTTGCGTATATGGGGTTACCTTCCTCATCCATCTTCGTATGGATTGGACAAGGCTGGTCCAGGATGGGATTGTTGAAAGGCTTTTTCTTGGGGGTGAACTGCGCTTTCCCTTTGCCCTTGAATTTGGCGCTGGTTACAGCTGCAGCTTCTGCTTGCGGTCTGGGTGGAACCTTCGGTTTCTGTTTCCGAGTGTTACCTCCGTCGGCATCGCCGACTGTCTTGTGTTTACCGCTCCGGATGCAGTCCTCTTCTTCGCCATTTGCATAGCGAGTTGCTATCTCCATCATCTTGCTCATGGAGATGTTGCCGGTTCGACCAAACTTCAAGTACAGCTCCCTGTACCGCACGCCTGCCTTGAAGGCGCAGACTGCTTGATGCTCGGTGACGTTCTCCACCGTGTGGTACAGAGTCGTCCATCGCTGGATGAAGTCGCGCAAGGGCTCATTTGGCTTCTGGACACAGTGTTGAAGCTCCACAAGACCTGCAGGGCGCTTGCACGTTCCTTCGAAGGTTCCGATGAACACTCGGGCTAGATCTGCCCAACTGTAAATGCTTGAAGGGGCCAACTGGTTCAACCAAGCTCGGGCCGAGCCGTCGAGTATCAGAGGGAGGTGCTTCATAGCGACATGGTCGTCTCCTCCTCCGATCTGGACCGCCACTCGGTAGTCGTCTAGCCATGTTTCAGGCTTGGACTCTCCTGAGAATTTACCGATTCCCGCAGCCAATCGGAAGTTGGGCGGGATATCAGCCGAGCGGATGGCTCGACTAAAACACTCGGGGCCAGATACGATGCCCCTGCTTCCACTCGGACGGTCCATATCGCGGCCATCGCGGTGGGCTCGACCCCTGTCAACTCTTCGTTGGGCGATTCGGCCCCTTGCGTCGGGTCTTGGGTCGTAAGTGTCGCCGACTGAATGCCGATCATCATGATGCCGGGACCCGTAGGGCCCACCCCGCGGAGGGGTGCGTGAGCGATGGCGATACCGATGAGATCCAGGGCTGTGAACCAATCTATGCGTGTTTGCATGAACGGAACTATTGTGGATCCGATTGTGTGACTGGGAGACTACCGAATTCTGCTGCTGCGCCGTGCGCAACAGGGCTCGGATTTGTTCGATTCCCCTTCCTGCCTCTGAATCAGTTGGCTGGAGGGAATCGGCAATCTGGGCAGCCGCGGCCAAGTTGAGGAGAGGTGTGCGGAACACCTCCACGTTGCTCCGCCGAGTGTGTCGGCTGGCAGAACGACGAGGCGGACGACGTGCATCGGATGCTTCGCCAACTTCACCTCGGTCGGCTTGACGAGGATCTTCATGGGAGTTGGCCATGTGTACTTCTGCTGCAGGCCCACGACCCACGTACTCGGTAGGAAGCTCAGTCGGAACCGAGTCCGAGCACTGGGAGCGTGGGGCGACTACAACAGACTCCAGGACTGCCACCGGAGAGGACGCGAACTGGTGCGCTCGGGCATGCTGCACCCAACGTTGTAGACGCGGACTGCGCGATCGCCTGCTGCGGTGAGTGATGAAGGCGCAAGCTGTCAATGGAGCCGATTGTTGGACAAGAAGAACGCCGCGAGTGCCAGCACGGAAGTGCGTGGCCCCGCGACGGGGAAGCGCCTCGACGTCGAGAGGTGCATCCCGAAGCCACGCCGAATCGTCGACGACGAAGGAGAGAGCACCGAAGAGGATCTGGTGACCCATGCTCGAAACTCCACCGGACGACATGACGAAAGGAAGTAGTCGCAAACTCGCCGGAAGTCGCTTAGACGCCTGCCCCACGGTGGGCGCCAACTGTCGTGGGTATAAGCCTGACAGTAGATGTGTAGGGTACGAATGAGATGGGCAGAGTCCTAGCTACGGCGAGGTTGTATGAGTTCAGGCCCCTCTACGATGGAGGTAATAGCCCTACGTCTCAGTGCTCTTGGAGCTTGTTACCGAGTGTAATATGGAGTACAATGTTTTTCTAACCCTTTTACCAGTGGGGGAGGGCGGCTTATATAGAGTGCGCTGCCCTCCACAACGGTTCTGATTCAAGGGTGGAGTAGTGGTGATTGAATGCATTCGTTACAGGTAACGTATGCTATGAATGCTAGTTAATGCACCCGGAAACGTACGGCAGTTTCCCTCCAGGGAGGTTATGACGCACCGAGTGTATCCAGTCGGTAGGTCCGGTGTCCTCCGAGTCTTAGTCTCCGACTGGATGATTCTGGGCCCGTTACCGACTGGATGATGGGGATACCTTAATACAGTCGGGCATACTTAAGGTCCTGTCCCTTGCGTGGGGTAGTCCTTGGGTAGGACCTGTAGGACAGGCCTATGACCCTACCCTAGGACTATGACCCCATCAGGGATAATGGACAAGCACGTCCGTGACACGCTTATTGGTCTCTGCAACTTCTTCGACGTTATCTCTCGAAAGTCCATAAGTGTGAAGCAGCGCCGAAGGCTACAGGAAGAGATCATTGTCATACTATGTGAGCTTGAGATGTACTTCCCGCTCGCGTTCTTTGACGTCATGGTGCATCTGTGTGTCCACATCGTGGACAACATCATCGACCTCGGGCCGAAATGCCTTCATAGCATGATGTCGTTCGAGATGATGAACGGGGTCATCGAAGGATTCGTTCGTAACAAGTCCCGTCCCGAAGGGAGCATCATCCAGGGGTATCTGACGCATAAGTGTGTCTCCTTTTGTGAGAATTATATAAGTGTCGGAGACCCTGTTGTTGGTTTCCCCATCAAGAAACACGATGGGAAGCTCAAAGGAGATGGTCACGACAATGACCGAAGGGAATTGCACGTGGACTACTCGGATCGACGGAACAACTTTGACAGGGCTAACTTAGTAGTGCTACAACACCTAGATGTGGTAGATGATTATGTGGCATGACACAAATAAAGCATCACAAATAAGTACCATGATAAGGGATGCTCAAGACGGATGACGAAGTTACTATAGAGCACAACGCTACTTTCTTGCGTTGGTTCAAAGAGCAAGTCCTTGAAAATCCCCCGAAAGAGGGCAGTTCGGACGGATTGCTCATACACGCCTTAGCACATGGCCCTGCACCCAAGCTCGCGACCTATCAGTCCTACGATATCAATGGGTACACATTCTACACGGAGGCCAAAGACATGGACAGTGATTACCAGAACTCTGGCGTGACAATTCAATGCGTGACCGACGCCAATGGCACAACTGAAAGATTCTATGGAAGGGTCGAAGAGATCTGGGAGCTTGACTATGCTGGAATGCAAGATGCGACGATGTTCCGTGTCAGATGGGCCAAGGACTTCGTAAGAGAAAAAAAGTATTTCACCACCATGTCTATACCCGACGCGAAGAGCACTCCCGTGAACGTTGACATCATCGCAAAAAATGAGCCATGGGTACACGCTAAGAACTGACACAATGCTTCTTCATAACCGACCCGGCCAATCCCTCTCATGTTGTCATGAGGAGATCCAAAAGGAGCATCGTCGGAATGGATGGAGTCGCCAACGAGGAGGACTACGACCAATACGGCAACCCGACGGGGGAAGATGACGATGACGATGAAGCATACGTGAAAAGAAGAATCAAGACTACATGGCGGCGGAAAGATCATACTCCATGGCTCCGGAGAAGTCACAAGGAGGGGCTCATTACTCGACAATGAACAAGAAAGGAAAGAAGCTCAATGTGAAATGTCGTCGACGCAGCTGATCAGAAACCTACATTTAGATATATGTATCTATTTTGCGTATGCACTTAAGTAACCGTTATCGATCAACTGATATGTTACCACCACATACATGGTTCCAGTGATATTCGCGCATTGGGGGAGAGGGAGACGCCGTCGTCGGAAGAAAAACAAAAAAACAAAAACAAAAGGGAGAAAGTTGTACAAAAGAAAAAGAAAAGTAAACAGAAAAGAAAAGGAAAAAAAGAAAACAAAAAGAAAAAAAACTAGAAAAGGAAAATAATAAAAAGAAAAGATGGAAAAGATAGCAGTAGCGCTGGTTTAGGGAACCGGCTCTATAACTAAGTTAGCTATAGCGTTCGCTCCTAAACCAGCGCTACTTCTACTTGTATTTTACAATTAAAAGAATAAAAATGATAGCAGTAGCACTAGTTTGTAAACAAGCATTATAGCTAAGTTAGCTATAGCGTTGGTTCAAAACCAGCGCTACCGCTAGTTTGAGTTAACCCCCCCCCCCCCCCCGCCGCCAAATCCCCCTACCGCCTCCATCCCGCGGCAGATCTCACACGCACAGCCACCACCGTCTGAACTGCCCCCTCCACCGGCGCCCCCACCGCCCCCTCCACCTGTGTCGTCCACCAACGCCCCCACCGCCAGCCTCCACCTGCGCTCCCACCAGCAGCCCCTCGCCCACTGCCGCCGGTACAGGATCTCAGCAGCAGCTCCTCGTCATCGAGCAACCGTTCCCACCAGCAGCCCCTCCCCCACTGGAGTAGTCGCTCCCGCCCAGCACCGCCGCCGCCCGGAGTTAAGCCGGCGGCCATTCCATAGGAAGCTAGCCACCCTCCATCCTTCCTCCCTCTTCCCTCATCCCCTCCCTCCTCCCTCTTGCATTCTCTGTTTGTTCCATAGGAAAGGATTTTGCTTCATAGGTGTTTGTGATAATGCTTGTAGGGACAAAGAAATAGTGTGATTGGCTTCCTCTGCGATTTAATTTTTTCTCCTAAACCAATCTCTCCGTGACTACATTGCAATGCACCTCATAAGATGCCTACTGTGTTGGAAATATGCCCTAGAGGCAATGATAAATACTTATTATTATATTTCATGTTTAAAGACAATCGTTTATTATCCATGTTATAATTGTATTGAATTAAAACATGGATACATGTGTGGATAAATAGACACAACAATGTTCCTAGCAAGCCTCTAGTTGGCTAGCCAGTTGATCAAGGATAGTCAAGGTTTTCTGACTATGTGCAAAGTGTTGTTGCTTGATAACTGGATCACATCATTAGGAGAATCATGTGATGGACTAGACCCAAACTACGAACGTAGTATAGTGATCGTGTCATTTTATTGCTATTGTTTTCTGCGTGTCAAGTATTTGTTCCTATGACCATGAGATCATATAACCCACTAGCACCGGAAGGATACCTTGTGTGTATCAAATGTCACAACGTAACTGGGTGACTATAAAGGTGCTCTACAGGTATCTCCGAAGGTGTCCGTTGGGTTAGTATGGATCAAGACTAGGATTTGTCACTCCGTGTGACGAAGAGGTATCTTGGGGCCCACTCGGTAATACAACATCACACACAAGCCTTGCAAGCAATGTGACTAAGTGTAAGTCATGGGATCTTGTATTACGGAACGAGAAAAGAGACTTGCCGGTAACGAGATTGAAATAGGTATGCGGATACCGAGGATCGATTCTCGGGAAAGTAACATACCGAAGGACAAAGGGAATGACATATGGGATTGCCTGAATCCTTGACACTGAGGTTCAACCGATAAGTTATTTGGAGAATATGTAGGATCCAATATGGGCATCCAGGTCCCACAATTGGATATTGACCGAGGAGTACCTCGGGGCATGTCTGCATAGTTCTCAAACCCGTAGGGTCTGC
Source organism: Hordeum vulgare subsp. vulgare (assembly GCF_904849725.1). Taxonomy (NCBI): domain Eukaryota; kingdom Viridiplantae; phylum Streptophyta; class Magnoliopsida; order Poales; family Poaceae; genus Hordeum; species Hordeum vulgare. The sequence goes on along the minus strand of NC_058522.1, from coordinate 420,553,963 downwards.
ACACTTAAGGTTCAGTGATGTTTTTGTATAGTTGAGTTACATGTGTGGTTACCGAATGTTGTTCGGAGTCCCGTATGAGATCACGGACGTCACGAGGGTTTCTGGAATGGTCCGGAGACGAATATTGATATATAGGATGACTTCATTTGATTGTCGGAAGGTTTTCGGACATTACCGGGAATGTACCGGGAGTGACGAATGGGTTTCGGATGTTCACCGGGAGCGGGCCAACCCACTCGGGGAAGCCCATAGGCCCTAGGGGTGGCGCACCAGCCCTTGGTGGGAAGGTGGGAAATCCCAATAAGGACTATGCGCAAGAGATAAGAAAATCAAAGAGAAAAAAAAGAGGTGGGAAGGAAGGGAAGGACTCCACCTTCCAATCCTAGTTGGACTAGGATTGGAGGTGGACTCCTCCACCTCCTTGGCCGGCGCACCCTTGGGGTCTTGGACCCCAAGGCAAGCCTCCCCTCCCCTCCTCCTATGTATAGTGGGGTTTTAGGGCTGATTTGAGACAACTTTTGCCACGACAGCCCGACCACAAACACCACGGTTTTTCCTCTAGATCGTAATTCTACGGAGCTCGGGCGGAGCCCTGCAGGAGTAGATCCTTCACCATCACCGGAGCGCCGTCACGCTGCCGGAGAACTCATCTACTTTTCCGTCTTTCTTGCTGGATCAGGAAGGCCGAGATCATCGTCGAGTTGTACGTGTGCTGAACGCGGAGGTGCCGTCCGTTCGGCACTAGATCGGAGCGGATCTTGGGATGGATCGCGGGACGGTTCGTGGGACGGTTCACGGGGCGGATGAGGGAAGTGAGTACGTTCCATTACATCAACCGCGGTTCTTAATGCTTCCTGCTGTGCGATCTACAAGGGTACATAGATCCAAATCTCCTCTCGTAGATGGACATCACTATGATAGGTCTTCATGCACGTAGGAAATTTTTTGTTTCCCATGCGTAGATGTAATCTCTAGTAGAACACAAAGGGTTTTCTGGACGGTGATGTTCGATTTTCTGCCCTCCTTAGTCTTTTCTCAATTCGGCGGTATTGTTGGATTGAAGCGGCCCGGACCGACATTATTCGTACGCTTATGAAAGACTGGTTTCATCGCTTGACATGCAACCTCGTTGCATAAAGATGACTGGCGGGTGTCGGTTTCTTCAACTTTAGTTGAATTGGTTTTGACCGAGGCGGTCCTTGGAGAGGTTAAATAGCAATTTGCAAATCTCCGTTGTGGTTTTTGCGTAAGTAAGATGCGTTCTACTAAATACCCATTGCAACCACGTAAAACATGCAACAACAATTAGAGGACATCTAACTTGTTTTTGCAGGGTATGCTTGTGATATGATATGGCCAATGACGTGATATGATATATTGGATGTATGAGATGATCATGTTGTAATAGTTAAATTTCGACTTGCACGCCAATGGTACGGCAACCGGCAGGAGCCATAGGGTTGTCTTTAAACTAACGTTTGTGCTTGCAGATGTGTTTACTATATTGCTAGGACGTAGCTTTAGTAGTAATAGCATGAGTAGCACGACAACCCCGATGGCGACACGTTGATGGAGATCATGATGATGGAGATCATGGTGTGGCGCCGGTGACAAGAAGATCGTGCCGGTGCTTTGGTGATGGAGATCAAGAAGCACATGATGATGGCGATATCATGTCACTTATGAATTGCATGTGATGTTAATCCTTTTATGCACCTTATTTTGCTTAGAACAACGGTAGCATTATGAGGTGATCTCTCACTAAAATTTCAAGACGAAATTGTGTTCTCCCCGACTGTGCACCGTTGCTACAGTTCGTCATTTCGAGACACCACGTGATGATTGGGTGTGATAGACTCAACGTTCACACACAACGGGTGCAAAACGGTTGCACACGCAGAACACTCGGGTTAAGCTTGACGAGCCTAGCATGTGCAGACATGGCCTCGGAACACATGAGACCGAAAGGTCAATCATGAATCATATAGTTGATATGATTAGCATAGGAATGCTTACCACTGAAACTATCCTCAACTCACGTGATGATCGGACTTGAGCTAGTGGAATTGGATCATGCACCAGTCAAATGACTTGAGATATGTACTTTTTGAGTGGGAGTTTAGCAAGTAATTTGATTAGTTGAACTCTAATTATCTTAAACATAGTCTAAGTCCACTTTGAAAATATTTGTGTTGTAAATCAATGGCTCACGCGACAGTCACCCTGAATTTTAATACGTTCCTAGAGAAAGCTAAGTTGAAAGATGATGGAAGCAACTTTGTAGACTGGGATCGTAATCTTAAGTTGCTCCTGCAAGCTGGGAAGAAGGATTATGTCCTTAATGATGCGCTAGGTGATGAACCACCCGTCGCGGCTGACCAAGATGCTAAGAACGCTTGGTTAGCACGCAAGGAGGACTACTCAGTAGTTCAATGTGCAGTCTTGTATGGCTTAGAGTCGGGACTTCATCGTCGCTTTGAGTGTCATGAAGCATATGAGATGTTCCAGGAGTTGAAGTTTATCTTTCAGAAGAACGCCCGGATCGAGAGGTATGAGACCTCCGATAAATTCTATGCTTGCAAGATGGAGGAGAATTCGTCTGTCAGTGAACATGTGCTCAAAATGTCTGGGTACTCAAACCGTCTAGCTGAGTTGGGGATTGAACTAGCACCAAGCTATAAGAGCTTTGTGTTGAACTATAACATGCAAGGGATAAACAAGTCACCCAGCGAGTTATTCGCGATGCTGAAAGTCGCAGAGTCAGAACTCCGTAAAGAGCATCAAGTGTTGATGGTGAATAAGACCACTAGTTTCAAGAGAAATGGCAAAGGAAAGAAGGGTAATTCAAAGAAGAGCGGCAAGCCTGTTGCCAATCCGACAAAGAAACCCAAAGCTGTACCTAAGCCTGAAACAGAGTGCTATTATTACAAGGGTATGGGTCACTGGAAGCACAACTGCCCCAAGTATCTGGCTGATAAGAAGGCGGCCAAGGAAAAATCAGGTATATTCGATATACATGTTATTAATGTGTACTTAACCAGCTCTCGTAGTAGTGCCTGGGTATTCGATACCGGTTCTGTTGCTCATATTTGCAACTCGAAACACGAACTGCGGAATAAGTGAAGGCTGGCGAAGGATGAAGTGACGATGCGTGTGGGAAATGGTTCCAAGGTTGATGCAATCGCCGTCGGCACAGTTTCACTTCAGTTACCATCAGGATTAGTTATGAACTTAAATAAATGTTATTTAGTGCCTGCGTTAAGCATGAACATCATATCTGGATCTTGTTTATTGCGAAACGGTTACTCGTTTAAGTCAGAGAATAATGGTTGCTCTATTTCTATGAGTAATATCTTTTATGGTCATGCACCCAGTGTGAGAGGATTGTTCATATTGAATCTTGATAGTAATAATACACATATACATAACATTGAGACCAAAAGAGTTAGAGTTAACAATGATAGCACCATGTTTTATGGCATTGCCGCTTAGGTCATAATGGTGTAAAGCGCATGAAGAAACTCCATACCGATGGACTTTTGGAGTCAGTTGACTTTGATTCACTTGACACGTGTGAACCATGCCTCATGGGCAAGATGACTAAAACTCCGTTCTCCGGAACAATGCAGAGTGTAAGTGACTTGTTGGAAATCATACATACCGATGTGTGTGGTCCGATGAGTGTGGAGGCACGCGGCGGATATCGTTATTTTCTCACCTTCACTCACGATTTGAGTAGATATGGTTATGTCTACTTGATGAAGCACAAGTCTGAGACGTTTGAAAAGTTCAAACAATTTCAGAGTGAAGTCGAAAATCATCATAACAAGAAGATCAAGTTCCTACGGTCTGATCGTGGGGGTGAATATCTGAGTTTAGAGTTTGGTGCTCACTTAAGACAATGTGGTAATTCTTTCACAGTTGACACCGCCTGGAACACCACAGCATAATGGTGTCTTCGAACGTCGTAATCGTACTTTATTAGATATGGTGCGATCTATGATGTCTCTTACCGATGTGTCGTTATCGTTTTAGGGTTATGCATTAGAAACAACTGCATTCACTTTAAATAGGGCACCATCAAAATCCGTTGAGATGACGCCATACGAACTGTGGTATGGCAAAAGACCATAGTTGTCATTTCTTAAAGTTTGGGGATGTGATGCTTATGTCAAAAAGCTTCAGCCTGAAAAGCTGGAACCCAAAGCGGAAAAGTGCATCTTCATAGGTTACCCAAAGGAGACAGTTGGGTATACCTTCTATCTCAAATCCGAGGGCAAAGAATTTGTTGCTAAAAACGGAGCTTTTCTTGAGAAGGAGTTTCTCTCGAAAGAATTGACTGGGAGGAAGATAGAACTTGATGAGGTTGTCGAACCTCTAATTCCTCTTGATTGTGGCGCATGGCAAGGGGAATCCCCTGTTGCTGCGGCACCGGTTGAGGAACAAGTTGATGATCATCATCATGAAACTTCGGATCAAGTTACTGTCGAACCTCGCAGGTCGACAAGATCACGTACTTCTCCCGAGTGGTAATCCTGTGTTGATGATTATGTTGTTGGACAACAATGAATCTGCGAATTATGAAGAAGCAATGGTGGGCCCGGATTGCAACAAATGGCTGGAGGCCATGAAGTCCGAGATAGGATCCATGTACGAGAACAAAGTGTGGACTTTAGAAGTACTACCTGAAGACCGCAAGGCTATTCAGAACAAATGGATCTATAAGAAGAAGACGGCCGCAGACTGTAATGTGACCGTTTATAAAGCTCGACTTGTGGCAAAGGGTTTTTCACAAGTTCAAGGAATTGACTATGATGAGACTTTCTCACCGATAGTGATGCTTAAGTCTATCCGAATCATGTTAGCAATAGCTGCCTTTTACGATTATGAAATCTGGCAGATGGATGTCAAAACGGCGTTCCTTAACGGTTTTCTTAAGGAATAGTTGTATATGATGCAACCCGAAGGTTTTGTCGATCCTAAGAATGCTGACAAAGTGTGCAAGCTCCAGCAATCCATTTATGGACTGGTGCAAGCATCTCGGAGTTGGAATAAGCGTTTTGATCAGGTGATCAAAGCATTTGGGTTTATACAAGTGGTTGGAGAATCTTGTATTTACAAGAAAGTGAGTGGGAGCTCTGCGGCGTTTCCAATATTATATGTGGACGACATATTGCTGATTGGAAACAACAAGGAACTTTTGGAGAGCATAAAAGGTTACTTGAATAAAAGTTTCTCTATGAAGGACCTAGGAGAAGCTGCTTACATTCTAGGCATTAAGATCTATAGAGATAGATCGAAACGCGTGATAGGACTTTCACAAAGCACATACTTTGATAAAGTTTTGAAGAAGTTCAAAATGGATCAGTCCAAGAAATGGTTCTTGCCAGTGATACAAGGTATAAAATTTAGTAAGACTCGGTTCCCAGCAACTACGGAAGATAGAAAGACAATGAGTTCCCATAGGTTCTACCATTTATGCAATGCTCTGCACTAGACCAAACGTCAGCTTGGCCATAAGTATGGCAGGCAGGTTTCAGAGTAATCCAGGAGTGGATCACTGGATGGCGGTCAAGAATATTCTGAAGTACCTGAAAAGGACTAAGGAAATATTTCTCGTGTATGGAGGTGACAAGGAGCTCGTCGTAAAAGGTTATGTCGACGCAAGTTTTGACACCGATCCGGATGACTCTAAGTCTCAAACCGGATACGTGTTTATTCTTAATGGGGGTGCGGTAAGCTGGTGCAGTTCCAAGACGAGTGTCGTAGCAGATTCTACATGTGAAGCGGAGTACATGGTTGCATCTGAGGCGGCAAAAGAGGGTGTCTGGATGAAGCAGTTCATGACAGATCTTGGAGTTGTGCCGAGCGCACTAGATCCATTAACTCTGCTATGTGACAACACTGGTGCCATTGCCTTAGCAAAGGAACCAAGGTTTCACAAGAAGACCAGACACATCAAACGACGCTTCAACCTCATCCGCGACTACGTCGAGTTAGAGGACATGAATATTTGCAAAGTGCACACGGATATGAATGTAGCAGACCGCTGAGTAAACCTCTACCACGGGCAAAACATGATCAATACCAGAACTGTATGGGTGTTCGATTTACTATAATGTAAATCACATGGCGATGTGAGGACTAGATTATTGACTCTAGTGCAAGTGGGAGACTGCTGGAAATATGCCCTAGAGGCAATGATAAATGGTAATTATTGTATTTCCTGTTTAAAGATAATCGTTTATTATCCATGCTATAATTGTATTGAATGAAAACATAGATACATGTGTGGCTAAATAGACACAACAATGTCCCTAGCAAGCCTCTAGTTGGCTAGCCAGTGATCAAGGATAGTCAAGGTTTTCTGACTATGTGCAAAGTGTTGTTGATTGATAACTGGAGCACATCATTAGGAGAATCATGTGATGGACTAGACCCAAACCATGAACGTAGCATATTGATCGTGTTATTTTATTGCTATTGTTTTCTACGTGTCAAGTATTTGTTCCTATGACCATGAGATCATATAACCCACTGGCACCGGAGGGATACCTTGTGTGTATCAAATGTCACAACGTAACTGGCTGACTATAAAGGTGCTCTACAAGTATCTCCGAAGGTGTTCGTTGGGTTAGTATGGATCAAGACTGGGATTTGTCACTCCGTGTGACGAAGAGGTATCTCGGGGCCCACTCGGTAATACAACATCGCACACAAGCCTTGCAAGCAATGTGACTAAGTGTAAGTCACGGGATCTTGTATTACGGAACGAGAAAAGAGACTTGCCGGTAACGAGATTAAAATAGGTATGCGGATACCGACGATCGAATCTCGGGCAAGTAACATACCGAAGGACAAAGGGAATGACATACGGGATTGCCTGAAGCCTTGACACTGTGGTTCAACCGATAAGTTATTTGGAGACTACGTAGGATCCAATATGGGCATCCAGGTCCCGCTATTGGATATTGATCGAGGAGTACCTCGGGGCATGTCTGCATAGTTCTCGAACCCGCAGGGTCTGCACACTTAAGGTTCGGCGATGTTTTAGTATATTTGAGTTATATGTGTGGTTTCCGAATGTTGTTCGGAGTCCCGTATGAGATCACGGACGTCAGGAGGGTTTCTGGAATGGTCCGGAGACGAAGATTGATATATAGGATGACCTCATTTGATTGCCGGAAGGTTTTCGGGCATTACCGGGAATGTACCGGGAGTGACAAATGGGTTCCGGATGTTCACCGGGAGGGGGCCAACCCACCAGGGGAAGCCCATAGGCCCTAGGGGTGGCACACCAGCCCTTGGTGGGCTGGTGGGAAAGCCCAATAATGCCTATGCGCAAGAGATAAGAAAATCAAAGAGAAAAAGAAAAAAAAAGAGGTAGGAAGGAAGGGAAGGACTCCACCTTCCAATCCTAGTTGGACTAGGATTGGAGATGGACTCCTCCACCTCCTTGGTCGGAGCACCCTTGGGGTCTTGGACCCCAAGGCAAGCCTCCCCTCCCCTCCTCCTATATATAATGGAGTTTTAGGGCTGATTTGGGACAACTTTTGCCACGGCAGCCCGACCACAAACACCACAGTTTTTCCTCTAGATCGTATTTCGGCGGAGCTCGGGCGGAGCCCTGCAGGAGTAGATCCTTCACCACCACCGGAGCGCCATCACACTGCCGAAGAACTCATCTACTTCTCCGTCTTGCTTGCTAGATAAAGAAGGCCGAGATCATCGTCGAGCTGTAAGTGTGTTGAACGAGGAGGTATCGTCCGTTCGACACTAGATCGGAGCGGATCATGGGACGGTCGCGGGACGGTTCGTGGGACGGTTCACGGGGCGGATCGAGGGACATGAGGACGTTCCACTACATCAACCGCGTTTCTTAACGCTTCCTGCTGTGCGATCTACAAGGGTACGTAGATCCAAATCTCCTCTCGTAGATGTACATCACCATGATAGGTCTTCGTGCGTGTAGGAATTTTTTTGTTTCCCATGCGACGTTCCCCAACATAATGTACCTAGACGGAGGGAGTAGTTAAAATAGTATACATGGAGGGAGTAGTTAAAAAGTATGTATGCTCGTATAGTTAGAACATCTTCAACAATATCTCTATTACTGGATAAAAATAACTAATTTTTACCAAGAAAGGCTAGGGCAGAATATAATGGGACATAAAAGAATCTGCACCAAAAACAGTCCTATAATAAAGCACCACTGTTTCAATTGTTGCCTTAAATAGGGAGCTATATTTACATACATATTGAAACAATTTAATATTAACCTCATCCCAAATTAATCCAAAACAAATTTGATGACAATATATGGGAGGCTTCGTCACTGTTTCAACAGAAAATTGATACACCCCCACATCCAATTTCAACTATCTTATAAACATAAGTTGGAAACACAAATATATTCAATGACTTATCATTTTTAGATATTGCATGTGATGCTTTCTTCTCTTCCAAATAAGACATCAACTCGTTAGGGTTCAGAAGTCAATGAAGACAATTTGCTTTGTCTTCGAGCTTGACAGGGGATCTCCCTTTGCTAGTACTTATTATATCCTCATGGTGTCCATAGTACTTATTATTTTCTGTTTATATTGGTATAATTAATCTTGTGATGGTGTCAAGAGAATTCCATTTATTATCCTCATGGTATCCCTTCTTGTCATTGATGTTTTGCCGGAATGTCCGAGTGGCCTATGTTTTGCCGGAATGTTGATTCATTTCCGTTCCGGCAAATTTCAGGCGCTCCATATGTCCACTTTTTAGCAAAGGTCATGCCGAAATTTTCAGCATGACTTGTGCTAGAAACTAGGACATATGGAGTACCCGGGATTTACCGGAAGGGGAATGATTCAACATTCCGACCAAATATAGGCCCCTTTTTTCTCTTCATTATATCTTTTATTTACAAATGTTGCATAGGAAACATGTCTACCAACGCCGAAGTCGTGGGTGGTTCTGCCCGCTCCGCACACCCCATGGAGGCAGCAAATCACTATTTCGATTACCTATACGAACACTAGATGGGGTTGCATGGTGGCGGCAGTGGTCCCAACCCCGACCCAGGCGCCGACACCGGCACCAGCACTGCCACCGGCACCGACACCTCCCCCGAGACCGGCAACGGTGATGTCGTAGCCGGTAAAGCACCGAAGATGAAGAGGACACAAAAACCAAACGAGCTTGGCATCGGACAAATTGTGGTCATGGAGATTCACCCCTTGAAGTTAGAGCCAACGGCTCCAGAGGAAGCGCGCTAGTGCTGGGGAAATCAACTTGGGTGCATCCTCAGGGAAACCGCCAACATCAACGACGAGAGGTTGAAGCAGATACCACATGTGGAGCACATGCTCCTAAAGACGTTGCACAATAGGTTCATGTTCCCCGGCTGGGATGAAAAGCAATATAAAGAGTCGTGGGACGACCCCACCATGACAAAGATAAACGAGAATGCGATGGTGATGTCCACCAATGACTTGTCCTCCTGGAAAGTTCGGGTGAAAAAAAGATTGGGAAGAATGAACCGTGGTCCAAGATTCATGCTGATAATCCGACAATAACGGAAGAGCACTTTGCAAAATTCCTGGAGAATTGCAAAAAAGAAGTAGTCAAGGCAAAGTCGGAGAAAATGAAGGCTCTCTAGGCCAGGAACACGCCTCCCCACCGCCTCGGAAGCCGTGGTTACGAGGGGAAGAGGCATATATGGGCCAAGGAGGATGCCGAACATGAAAGTCTCGGGATCCCAGACCCCTTGGCGGAGTTCACCGACCCGCTGGAGCATGACTGGATCAGGGCCTGGTACAAGTTGGACAAAGTCAAAAAGATCTTTTACACGGACCAGAACACGAGGGAGTTCATGAGACTTCTGGTAATTGTTATATTACCACATTATCATATTAGCTTCCAATCAATTTGACTGCAAATTTTGTCACATTAGTAAACCATCCACGTTCCTTTTGTAGAAAGAGCAGCACGAAAAGGCAGCCGAAAGCGACGATTCATCACAGTCGTCGGCGAGGCCCAAGTGGGACACCCCATTCAACCGGCCCCTGGACATACTGAAAAACGTCCCGGTGGACAAGCCAACGTCCTATGGACGTGTGCACGGCGTTAGAGATGGCACCTCGTGGAAGACGTGCTACCCCGAGGAGCCAGAGGATAGAAGGTAGAGACGGTTGGTCGTCACTCAGGAGAGCATCGACGGGAAGGTCTCGATTGCGTTCAATAAGACCAAAGCTGAGACCAAAGAAGAGTTGGTCGACGTAGTAAGTGGGTTGGTCACTGACGCAGTGGCCAACTTGATTCCGGCAATTTTCAATTGGTCGAAGAGCAATCCAAATGCATGGCCGGAGGACTTTCCAATTCACAGCTTTGTCAGGAGCAACTCGGCGAACACCACAACACCAACACCTGCCCAAGAAACCGCAAAAGGTCTCGTTCCTGTTCATAGCAGTCCGACCTCCATCTCTGGCATGCTCGGCGGGCCTTCCTCGCTGGCTGAGCTCGACGCCCTCACCGTAGTTACGCATCATACCCTTTTCACCAGCATGTCTATAGTCTTCCGTTTCAGTTGCCTTTCAGATGTTTGATGTCGCAGACATGTCTCCTTCGTAGGCCGATGAGACCCTGTGCACCCTACTCTACGACATCAAGGGCCAGAAGGTGGTTGTGGGAAATGCAACCATCGTGAAGCCAAAGGACCGCATGTTCCACAACCGATAGATGCCCGATGGCGTATTCAAGGTTAACGTGGCCAGTGTCTTAGCGGGCTTCAAGCATTTGCCTCCTCCGATACAAGTTGGTGACGACGAGACCCCTAAGATGATTGGCGCATGCAAGAACTGGTTCTTGACTTGGTCAAAGTCTCTTCTGTGTCTCGAGGAGCCCAGTATCACGCCAACGCCAACTTCTCAAGAAGGTATGAAGACCACCCCACCTACCAAATTACCTGCACCTGTCGTGGCGGATGATGGTAGCGTACGACGCGAGGGAGAGCCTCCATTAGTGCTAGGTCATGTCGCCCTCACTGTCGAAGAAGCAAATGTTGATGATGACATGGAGGATGATGATGAGGACCCGAACCAATATTTCAATACATCCTATGAAGGATTGATGGCTCGGGACACCGAAGACTCAGGCTATGACCGTGGAGATGATGACTTGATGCTGCCTAATTTGCTGGAGCCGGAATGCCCTAAGGCGAAATGCAAAAAGTCTCTCTTCAAGCCATCCTCGCAGGAGACGCCTCCATATGCTGCCTTTACCCAGCAACCCCCCGAGGCCCATCCACTATTTAGCCCGAGGACACTTGGGGTGGTGGTTAGGGAAGGTATGGTGGGCTCACTACCGCCACCCCCCAATAAGAAAAGGAAGAGACCGGCCAAGAAAGGCCCTAAAGGCGCCATAGGTGCTTCAAGCAGCCAACCGCCTCTGAAACCCCTAGTGGTAGACAAAATACCTGTCGAAGGTAAGTAGTGTTTCCACATCGCCGGCGAGCCGATACTACCTGCCAAAGCGCTAGATCACATACTGCACAATAATATACAGAGACTCCATCAAGATGTGCTGGACACAGAGAAAAGCCTTCTCGTCACGAAACATCCAGGATACCCGCTTTACGCGGCTCATGTGCCGGGCGGGAAGTTGTACGTGGATACCTGGCCCGCGAATCAGTTCCTCCTGCGATTTGACTACATCTACAACATGTTCCACATGACCAAGCTGGATTTCCAGTTCATCCGCATGTATGCGCTGTATCTCAACTCCATCATCAATATGGAGAGCATTAAATATATCTGCGTCGCGGACCCATACTATATGCACGAGGGCTTCTTGGAAGTTTGCAAAGAGCACCATGACTATGCGAGCAAGTACCTCGGCGAGTTCATGATCGCTAATAAGGACAAGGAAGCAATTCTCCTGCCTTATCATCCCTCATAAGTCATCCGTGCATATCCTTTCGTACACGTTAATCATTCCTTTGCAAGCATGGATGCTAATTTGAGGTGTACTTAATTTGCGCAGCGGGGGCAGCGCCATCCTCATCGTTCTGTACCCGGAATACTCCCATGCTATGTACTTGGACTCGTCGAAGAACCTCAAGAAAAAGGATTACACGCACGTAAAGAGTGTTCTCGACTCTGCCCTGTGGACCTTCAGCCTAACTTGTGGATATATCAAGGTGAAAAAGTACAGGAATAAAGCACCGGCTTTCGGCCATAACACCGACTTCTGCTGCATCCAGCAACCGCACAACAATATGGCTGATGGATTCTACCTCATGCATCACCTGATGGAGTTGAGAAGGGATAATCAATGCCTTCGCATGTCAGCTACTACAGAAGATGCCGAGATTTTCAGCTGGGCCACAAGCATACGAAAGACACCGGATCATCGAATTCGAGCTGAGTTTTATCACGTACAGTGTGAACTAGCCCAAGTGATCATGAAACAAGTCCTCGAACCAACGGGGATGTTCTACCATGGGCCAATAACGCAGGTTGATGTCCGATCATTGCTAGTCGCTCAGCGTCTCGATTGAGGCCTTTCACGAAGCTCGGGTGCATCCTCCCTGACTATGAAGATTGGAACGATGACCTGAACGACTGATTGTCAATGACAATGTGATGTAACTAAACCGTGGTCCTGAACTAGCATGCCTTATCACTACTATCTTTCTATGGAAAAACATTGAAATTATGCACGGCGAAACTATGTGATGTAACTAAACTGTTCTCCTGAACTAGCGTAGATCGCTCTAGTTAATTAGTTTGGGTATGAGGAACTTCGTCATTTATGTTTACTATTGGTTGCTTTTATTTTGCTAATCATGCCTCTTTGTTTTCTTAAGTACATTATGTTGCATATTATCGTTCAAATCAACAACTCACGATGCAGGTACCTAGATCAGAGATGGCAAAGGACTACTACGTCGTGTACGTTTGTAACATCCCAAAATTATAAATTTTGGAATGTTAATATAATTATTAGATTTGCTTGTTTGTTTGTTTGCTGAGTGATTGAAACTTGCGTGAAATTGAAACTTTTCGAAAATTTTGAAAGAGAGGGAATAAAATGACTTTCCCCTTCTCCGGTGAATTCAAATTCAAGCTTTTAAAAGAAACGAGAGAAGATGACATGACTTCTTCGATTATAAAGAATTTGAACGGAGATATTTGCATTGATTTCTTTTGCATTTCCTCGCGCGAGAAAAGCCCGGAGAAAAATACTCTCTTGCACGCAAGAGAGAGAGAGCGGAGGAAAATGACACTCCAAAACTGCGGGCAATTTATTGGAGTGGAGATAATATGACTTCTCCCCTGTCGAATTAAAGTGCATAATGTTTCGAATATTATTTGGAGTTATCTCACTGGGTTTGGAAACTTTATAATCTTTCAAATTATTTTAGTGGGGTTTTTAAATGTGCTTTGTGTGGCCTTGCATAAAAGCTATTTTCAAAAGTTTGCATTAGGAGGAACTAGGTTTCCTTTAGTATTTATTAGGGGATTTATTTATATATATATATATATATAAATCTATATGTATATATAAATATATATATTGCCATATGTGTATGCATTTCTTTATATACATATGTATATTTTTGTGTACGTATATCATTATTATTATTATTTTTCTCTGTTTGTTTTTCTTAAAAAAATATTATTTAGTTATTTACATTTTGTGGTTTTTTCTAAAAAAAAAAAGGGGAACCTGCCAGGCCGAGCCAAAGGGGCTCAGCCCAGCCGCCCCCTCGAGCTCCCTTGCCCACGTACCTGGAGCCATGCACCGAGGCATGCAAGCCTGCATGCATCCAGCCCCACCAAGCCCTCTCCCCCACGTCCCCTTTCTCTCTCTCTCCCCACGTAATCTCCTCTCTCTTTCCTTCTTCTCCTTCCTCCCTCCCTTTCCTTTTCTTTCACCAGGAACCGAGCCGCTCCTCCCTCTCCTTCCTCCCAGTACTCTCTCTCTCCTCCCTTATCTCTCCTACAGCCCCCTCCTTCCTTTCTCCCACCCGAGCCTCTCCTCCCTCTCTTCTCTCCAGCGATTCTCTCCTTCTTTCTCTCTGCCTCTCCTCTCTTTCCTTCTCTACAGAGACCGACCTCTCTCCCTCGCGATTCCCTTCCCGAAGCTTCCTCTCCTTCCTTTCTACTCTCCCTCCTAGGCCTATATAAACCCCTCCCCTCGGCCACCCCTCCCCAACCCTAGCCACCACCGCCACCTCACCCCATCACCGCCCTAGCCACCGCCGCGAGCAGCAGCAGCAGCCCGAAAGCTGCTGCACTTCGACCTCGCCAGGAGGAGGAGCCCTCCCCGAGCTCTCTCTCCACCGCCGCCTCTCCCCCGCGGAGGAGGAACCACTCCCCCGCCGCCCGACGTCTCCACCGCCGGAGCCAACTCTCCCCGCCGGCCAACTCCCCCCTCGCCGGTGCAAGCAGCAGCAACAGCGGGTAATTTTCCTCTCTTCTCTCTCTATTTGCATGCATGCAATCTCAGCCCTTAGATCCCCATGCAACGGCTAGGATTAAAAACATTAGTACCCCTTCGGTCTAGTGAGAAAAACCAGTGGTTTTTAGATCACTTATGTTTAACCAGTAGTTTTTTTTAGAGATAGGCCGTTTGCCCGAAGCGTAGAAACAAACACCACCGCAGCTTGCCACGTGTTAGTACTAGTAGCAGCAGTTTTTCTGTTTTGACTGCAAAAACAGAAACTTTCAATCTTGTTTTGGCCACAACTTTTGATCCCGAAGTCCAATGACTTTGATTCTTTTTCCAGTAGCTCACAAATTTCCTGTAGTTTTTAAAAACATATAATTTGTCCATGTTTGAGATTTTTAAATATAAGTTAGAGCAGATTTAGTTTAAACACTGTTTTGCCTATTCCAGGAGTTTAAAAATAGCTTTTAATTTGATTCCTTTTTGGTACTGATCCCTAATGATCATATGTATCATTGGTAAAAATTTCAGCTTTGTTTGAGTATCTTAACTCATTATTTCATGTGAAACAATCTCTGTTTCACCGCTTTTAGGATTTCGGCTAATTCGTTTTCTACTTTTGTTTTAAAATACTTTCTTTATTATTTCAGAAACATTATTATTGTTTTGGTTATGTTAGTTAACAGTAGTTTTGCAACAAGTTCTTATTTTAGTTTTATTTGTTTTTATGAAATCGATTCTAGCTCCGTAGTAACGTGCAATCGTTTTCACCGTTGTTTCAAATCCCGTTTGAGAATACTTTCAAAAAGTTTTGTGAAAAATATTTTATTTTATCTTAGTTAAACTTATATCTTAGTTCCTTGTTAATATTTTCTGTTAGACAAAACTATTTAGTGTTTGACGTAGTAGAAGACTCCCTAGTCTTATTTGAAGTTTCTCTCGGATTTCCTATTCGCTCTCTCTTTTGTTTTGATTGCTAGAATGATTGCTAGTATGAGTGCTTATGTGAATGATATGTTTGTTATATAGATATCATGGGAGAGTGACGAGTAGTCTATCAAGTTATTTTCTCGAGGAATTCTTCTTCGTCAACATCACAGGCAAGTCACTTTGATCATACTTTCACCTATGTTTTATGCATTGTAGTTCTACCATCCTAGGCCCATTTGCATGTTGCCTAGGTACTTGGAAACTTTATTGTAAGTTGTAGTATCATGTGGTAGGAACACAACAACCCCGATACTTGGCCCCGGGACGACAATGTTATATTTGCTATGCTTAAGTAGACGGGTTATCGGTTGAGTGTATACCACGAGTGATGCGAGATTGATATAATAATCAAGACCGGACTAAGACAAGATTTTCAAGACCTCGAACACAATGCAACACTGGGTGAAGGACGGTTGATCGGCTCCCTGGAAAACCCAGTGGATGCCCGGGATGCTGGAGAGGCCATGTCATCCTGCGGAAAGCTTCACCCAGGCTCAAAGAGACGGACGGATATTTTCAAGACCCAAGGCTTACCTGCACAGCCACAAGTCATTATGGGCTCTGGCTTGGTTGGATAACGCGACGACTCTGGACAGGCGGTGCTAGCAGATGTAGACGAACGGTAGGAATGGATGGGCACCGACAGGGATTCAGAGGGACCCGTTGAAAGACCATGTTTTGATCATCCGGTCTTCAAACACCCTGAAGTGCGAGGACATACTCGGAGGCGATCAAATCTTGTGGGGAACGTGTGCAAAACTCTGCAGAGTACTCAAAACCTAATCGATTAGCCGTGTCCACGGTCATGGACAACTTGAGCCAAAGGAACTGAAGTTATCTAGATTTCTCAACACCAATAAATATATTTGATGTGGGAATTATTGACAACTCGGGTACGAGAACTGGTTGGCGGAACCATCTCGTTAACAACAAACATTGTAGTAACATTTTGCTTTCAACCCCTCTTGTTGTTGGATAAAACTGGCTTTATGCAAAACTTAGCTCCACCGACCAAATATGCATGTAGAGATAGTTGATTATTATTTTACCCCTCTCTTATGTGACTTGCCGGCATATTCAATATGCTGACCTACACGGCTGCAACGTCTTATGTTGCAGATCTTTTTCTTCGACGAGTAAGAGTACGATTCAGGGTTACGGTCTACACTCAACTTGCCGTTGGTGTTTATTGGGACTCCACTCCCTTGACCGCTTCCGCTGAGATAATTAAGGTATATATCAATTTTACGCTATTTTACATGTGATTGCACTTTGATATATACATTGATGTACTGTGTGTGCTAGCATACTGATCCAGGGATGGCACAGAAACACAGAGGCTTGACTCGTCTTGAGTCGGGTCGCTACAACGTTGGGAGGGTTCCACGAGTCTACGACCACTAGCCAGCAACTCAGGCCCAGGTGCACAGGTACCCGGGTGCTAGCCACAGAGGGTTCGACACCAGAGCCGAAGCGGAAAGTAGTTACTTGAGGTGGAGACTCCAGCATGATCAGGGGCGGGACCGCCGGTACTACATAGTCGCGCTCTTCCTCATGATGATCGCTCTTCTCTTCTACATCATGTTGTAGATAGAGATGATGAAACTTGTGGGTGTTCCATGACCATGCAGTTGCACTTATTCGAGACATGACATGATCGCGCTTATGTATCACTATTTTCGAGATTATGTGATGATATTTTGTGTTGAATGATGATGATGATGATGGTATGACGAGACTATTGTATGTCTATGATATGTGAGAATGGTGTACGTTTAATATGATGTGATGAAACTATTGTATAGAATCTGTACAAATACATCACAAATACGTAGAGGGTGCAAATATGTGAAAGCAATAAAAGTTAGCAGTAGCGTTGGTAAATACTTACCAGTAGCGCTGCTTAGCAGCAGCGCTTACTATGGGAAAGCGCTACTACTATAGTTATCAGTAGCGCTGGGCAGGGAAGCGCTACTGCTAATACTACTTACCAGTAGCGCTGCCCATACCAGCGCTACTACTAGGATTTAGCTGTAGCGCGATAGCAGTAGCGCTTGGCCCAGCGCTACTGCTATGCTTATTTACAGCGCTACTACTAGGGTTTTCCCTAGTAGTGAACTTTTGGAAAGCATAAATGCCTATTTGAATAAGTGTTTTTCAATGAAGGACCTTGGAGTTGCTGCTTACATATTAGGCATCAAGATCTATAGAGATAGATCAAGATGCCTCATTGGTCTTTCACAAAGCACATACCTTGACAAGATATTGAAGAAGTTCAATACAGATAAGTCCAAGAAGGGGTTCTTGCGTGTATTGCAAGGTGTGAGATTGAGCACATCTCAATGCCCAACCACGACAGAGGATAGAGAAAAGATGAGTATCGTCCCCTATGCTTCAGCCGTAGGCTCTATTATGTATTCCATGTTGTGTACCAGACCTGATGTGAACCTTGCCATAAGTTTGGTAGGGAGGTACAAAAGTGATCCCGGAGTGGATCACTGGACAACGGTCAAGAATATCCTTAAGTACCTGAAAAGGACTAAAGATATGTTTCTCATCTATTGAGGTGCCGAAGAACTCGTTGTAAAGGGTTGCGTCGATGCTAGCTTTGATACAGATCCGGATGACTCCAAGTCACAAACAAGATACGTGTATATTTTGAATGGTGGGGCAGTCAGCTGGTGCAGTTGCAAGCAAAGCGTCGTGGCGGCATCTACATGTGAAGCGGAGTACATAGCTGCTTCGGAAGAAGCGCAGGAAGGAGTCTGGATGAAGGAGTTCATCACCGACCTAGGAGTGATTCCGAGTGCGTCGGGCCCGGTGACTCTCTTGTGTGACAACACTGGAGCTATTGTCATTGCCAAGGACCCAAGTTTCACAAGAATACCAAGCACATCAAGCGTCACTTCAACTCCATTCGTGGATACATTCAGGATGGAGATATAGATATTTATAAAGTACATACGGATCTGAATGTCGCAGATCCTTTGACTAAACCTCTTCCACGAGCGAAACATGATCAGCACCAGAACTCTATGGGTGTTCGATTCATCACAATGTAACTAGATTATTGACTCTAGTGCAAGTGGGAGACTGTTGGAAATATGCCCTAGAGGCAATAATAAAATTATTATTATTATATTTGCTTGTTCATGATAGTTATCTAATGTTCATGCTATAGTTGTATTAACCGAAAACCGTAATACATGTATGGATACATAGACCACAACATGTCCCTAGTGAGCCTCCAGTTGGCTAGCTTGTTGATCAATAGATGGTCATGGTTTCCTGGCCATGGACATTGATGTCGTTGATAACGGGATCACATCATTAGAAGAATGATGTGATGGACAAGACCCAATCCTGACCATAGCACAAGATCGTGTAGTTCGTCTGCTAGAGCTGTTATAATGTCAAGTATTATTTCCATAGACCATGAGATTGTGCAACTCTCGGATACCATAGGAATGCTTTGGGTGTATCAAACGTCACAAAGTAACTAGGTGATTATAAATGTGCACTACAGGTATCTCCGAAAGTGTTTGTTGGGTTGGTACGAATCGAGACTGGGATTTATCACTCAGTGTCACAGAGAGGTATCTCTGGGCTCACTCAGTAATACATCATCATAATGAGCTCAATCTGACTAAGGAGTTAGCCACGGGATCATGTGTTACGGAACGAGTAAAGAGACTTGCCGGTAACGAGATTGAACAAGGTATATGTAACATCCCGATTCTCAGAATGTTTGAGAAAAAGTTTTCCAAAAATCAGGGCGAGAAAATTTCGTTTGTTTTATATTTTAATAAAAGCGGGAATTAAATTTTATAGGTTGGAGATTTTAATTTGATTAAATACCAACTTAAATTTAAATTGATGTTTTGTTCTCTGCTTTTACTTGGGTTTTTTTGTCAGCATATTTAGTTATGTGAATTTAAATTTTTCTTGGATTTTCTGAATTTCGTTGGATATCTATTCGAGCTTCTGCTAATTCTCTGTATTTTCTTCGAAGGAAAATCAATCTCTTTTCATCAACTAAACTCCGGATAAAATTTCCCCGCCCCATTCATATTTCTTTTATGTGTGTATGTTACTTTGTTTTATCCACCTAATAGGTCAATTCCATCCCTCGCTTTTATCTTTATTTCTGCTATCTATTTTTCTAGACGCAACCCGACTCAATCTTTTCCTAGAACTGAATGGGCTACACATTTGTTTGCTTTTCTTATCTTTTTCCTTCTCTTTTTTTCACATGGACCTGACCAACCAGCCCATCCCTCCCAACAGAGCCAACCTGTCCTCTCCTTCTGTACGCTCTCACACATACACCTATAGGAAGAGGAAACCTCAACAGCCACATACATGATCGTGGACATCCAGAAATGCCGCCAACACTCAACGCTGCTTCCTCCTTTAATTCCTCTCCTTGACTCCTCCCTTGAGCTTATTTTCTTCACTTCCTCTCTCAATTAATCACCAAAGCGTTTCATCTCCTCCACCCACTCGTACAGGCGCTCACGTTACACAGTAAAGGAACGTGCTTACATCCACTAGCACCCTCCTCTAATTCCTTAACTCTCCACGGTTTCTAAATCCGTGAGTATATATACGTATTCCTCGACCTCCTCTTCCAACCCCATAGGAACCCCTGCCCTCTACCTTCCTCTCTCTCTCCAAAGAATGATGTTTCATAGACGCCAATGTCTGACCTCGTTGATGTAGGCAATCTCTATCCAAACCCATGCGCCCGAAGGTTATCCTCCATGCCATGGTTCCATTCAGAGTAGAAAGAACGTGATCCATCGACTACACACGAAGAATTCCGCATGTCCGTGTACACTATTCGTCAAGTTCATCGAGTCGTTCCATCAAAGTCGGTGAGTTTCTTCCCAATTCCTTTTGCTCGTTGACTCAACCATATTCAACTTATCTCCTAGACATCATAACTCGGCCTATATTTCTAGTTGATTGCGTGCATCCAAATGGTGGCCATCCCATGACATCATTAGGTTTATTCAGTTTCTATTCATTATATGACTTCATGCCAAACATATAGAATTCTTCCTATGACCATAGAAACTTAGTGGCGGAGTTAGATTGTTGGTTATACCTTTTGAATGGTAGAATATATATGACCGTAATTGTTTTTTAAATAGAAATCGCGGATCTTTCGAGTATGATTAATTTATGTTAGTATGTTATTTGATGCGTTATTGATATGCTTAGGAGTGTATGTTTTTTAGCTAATAATTTCGTGTGGCATGTGATTTGTTAGATTTATTTCTTTCATCGATTATATTTATCAAAAATTGTTTAATTTAGGATGCATCAAATAGGCCTCTCATGTGCGCGTGTACAAAATTTGATGAATGTTCGCCACATTTACAATTTTTTTAGATGTCTTAGGAGTTGCATATGATTTATTAGATTCATTTTACTCTTGTTTTAGATTGTTAAAAGTTGTACATATTTATTCAACACGATAATTGTAGCATTGTATCTAGTCTTATTTTATGCGTGTGCATAGTTTTTTTGAGAAGTATTGTCATGTGTAGAATCTTGGTATTTCATATAAGCTTAGTTTAATTTTAAGTATATAATGTGTGTCCCTTGGGTATTGATTTATGTTTATCTTTTGAATATGTTAGCATTGTTATGGAAACGATTACAATCCTGTAGTAGTATGATGTCTATGTGTAGCAATTTTCGAGATGCTTAGATTTATGGTGAATTACTATAAGCGTTGCTTGGTGTATTTAATTATGGACCATTTCATGTTTTTATTCTTTTCAGTAGCATGTAGATATTTTACATATGTTTATGTATACGTTTTCACCCATGCATGTTACATGAGTATTGTATATTTTTAAGTCATACCGTGCTCTAGGTGTTGTTTACTTAATTTAACTATGTACCTAGTTTATCAGTAGTGGTCATAAATTTGTATGTTGTGTTAGAGCATAGTTATCAGTGTTGTGAATTGTTTGTTCCAGACCTATCATTGGTATTTATATTATTTGTCGCATCATGGTTACCGTCACTTTCATATTTTCCTAAGTTGCGTGACATAACATGTTTTATGTGATATTTTAGTAGAACCTTTTTACGTAGTTGCTATTCATTGTGTAGATATTTATTATTCAAGATTAGATGTGGGATACTTTTATGTCATAGTTTTATTCGTATGGCTTTATAGAATTTACTGTTGTGGCATAGAAGTTAGCTTATTACCTCGTGGTAATTATCATACATGTTATATTTACCCATGACATTATCTATGCATGCTTAGTTGGTTGTCATGACGTTATATCATTTTCTCAAGTCGAATGTATGATTTGGTTGTATATTCAATGTGTTTTAAATTGCTACTATATACATACTTATGGTTAGCCTCCATTTTTTAGATTTACATCATACTAGTTTGTTCATCTCGTACAGCCTTTACTTGAATAATTTGTGCTTTATCAACATCATGCCATATTGTTGCGATTGTATAACTAGAATGTATTGTATGTGTGTATCAACTCACGTCTTGTATGATCCCTAGTTGTATATCTATTTTTGTAAGTGTAGGTTGTATTACATAGTAATGCATGTCATCTTGTTCCTCACTGTAATATAGTATATTGTTTGATATTATCGATGACATGATTTAGTTGTTTAATTTGTCTACATGCTTAGTATGATATGTCCATGTGTTGCATGTTACAAACACTAATTATTGTGTGCTCCCTTTTGCTTCCAGTTCATACATGTCAACTAGTTTCCTAGAGTTTTGTCCAATTGTCATGCTTTATTTATGTTAGTCGATATCAACTAAGTCATGTTCTAGATATGTGGTATATTATATTTGTACCATATCACACAAATAATGTGGTGTTCATCCATGCTTAGCATTACATCTACTTATTGCATTGATGTATGTCTAGTTGTCATTCATGCAAGTTTTATTTCATGTATTATTATGTTCCATGTGCTATCGTTGAGTAGTTAGTCCATTTGTTCGTTCTATATGATTTCCTTTCTCTCTTGCTAGTATTATGAATGTCTCACACTTGTCTCCATAGTTCATCACATGCTTAGGGCAGTTTATCTTTTATATTATCCAAGTTGTGCTTTCCTCATATACTTAGCGTGTATAGCTTGCTAAGTTATCTCAAACATGTGGTGGTAATTCTATTGCTAGTGGTTACTCATATTTAATGTTCCTTAGTATTAAGAGCATATCCTAGTTTGGTATCTTCTCATGGTTACTCGTATGGTCGATGGTTGTCCTATTAGTTAACACATCTTTATGATCCTATACACAGATGCATAGTGCGAGATGTGTATTATTATTAAGTTGTTTAATTAGTTCGTACCATAGCATCACTTTGTCTTTTATTATAGAAATGATTACTAATAGTTGTTATGATTGATGTTTGATTTTGCTTCTAGTTACCATCATAAATTTTTAGGGTCTGTCTAAATATTTATTTATGGTTAACCTTTACCTTTATCATGCCATGTTGTGCTTATGTAGTTAAAAATGCATAGGATGGTTCCATTCCATGTGTGTTTGATGTCATTGTGTTTGTCATATGGTAGTTTCCTATAGAGTTGGCCGAGGTCTGTGGGCACTACTAGTGTTAGTAGTATAATTCGTATCAACGTTAGTCTTGATCGCCAAGCCTTCCTTAGTCGTGTCAACCTGACCCTATCACCTCATTGAATCATCTCTCTTACCTTCCTACCATGCTATCTCATTTTAGAATCTCTTTGGAATCTTCATCTTGATCAATATCTTGTTATCCATCCACCTTTATTTTGTTTTGGATGTTATTTGGTTTTACTATTTCTTTGGTATTTATTGTTTGTCTTTTGCTATCGTTACGACGAGTAGGGAGTGACGATATTGGACATGGAGATAGCTAGGTTACTGAAGGAATCAACAACGAAGGCATGCCTCCTTCATTGATCATACTTATCCTATGTTTTATAAATTGCATTGTGTTTTATGGTTACAACATGCATGCGTTTAATCTCGTATCTAGTGTGTCGATTGACACACTACCTTGATCTGCTTGTCGCCTATCCATTTGACACCTGAGTAGAAGTATATAGTAATCCGGTAGAGTAGAAATGCTAAGCCATGCTTATAACCCTATAGGTTCTTGTTGAATGACCATTGATTCATTGACACTTGAAGCTTAAAGCTGAGCTGGCTAGTTGGCCTTACCATCTGAATACTGGCGCGGGCGACAGTTGAATCAAGGATTGATGGAGCGATTGGCTGCCCAAGGTGAAGGGAGCAATCAGTCGTCCGTGCCGCATGAGGCCTAATAAGTCTTGGATTTGAAGATTGTGTAAATAGTACAACCACATGCTATATGGGCATTGGCTTTGTCAAGTAAGCTAGTCAGCCTCGAGTGTCGATGTTGACGTACCGCAGATGGGATAGCTGCCTTGCGAGGAGTATCTTTGGCACAGATGGGCGGACCGGTTTGAGGACGTACTCTCAGTTCCGTGCGCCAGACCCGGTGGGCATGTCACATCTTTGGGGATCTAGTATAAAGACATCGTCACAATCTCCCTGCCGGTATACCAAATGGTGTACTATACCAGCGGCCACTAGTGGCATCAAGACGAGATTGTGTCATGTGGGTAAAGTGTATAACATATGCAGAGTGTAAAACTATTCGAATAGCCGTGTCCACGGTCATGGACGACACATGAATCTTTCTTGACATACAGGACATGTCTTGCTTATTCCCTCTTTGCCCTAATTATTGGAACCTATGATGAGTGTGAGTTGATCGAGGATCATCACTTTGATTAAAGTTATTCCGGATATAATCATGTTTTCATCAAAACAACTTTTATCCAAATGGTATTGTTTTCAAATAAAATTAGCTTTTATGCAAATGAGCCATATAGACTTCCTTTGAAGCCACATGTAGCTATTATGACCTTCTCCGAGGGAGGCATGTTGAGTAAGTAATTTACTCATGGCAATACTTTTGTTGACAACAGAGTTACATGAAGATGAAGGTGATGACTACGACTACTATGGCGATCCGTAGGAGTGAGGTCACATTGACTACATCGATTGCCTGTGGCTGAGATGGAGTCGCTACGCATTGTATTTTCTGTTGTTTTCTGATTGTAATAAATGTCATGAGACATTTGTCAATGTATGCCTTGGGGCAATATGTAGTACAATAATTTTACTTATTGTGCAATGATACCATTTGGTTGTGTTGTCAACAATGATCCTGGGGTTGACAAATATACACAGGAGGGTCTAGAGGTAAATTTCGGGTTCTCAAAGTATAGGGATACCGACGTTCGAATCTCGGGTAAGTATTATACCTGTAGACAAAGGGAATTGTATACGAGATTGAGTGAATCCCTGACATCGTGGTTCATCCGATGAGATCATTGAGGAACATGTGGGAGCCAACATGGGTATCCAGATCCCGCTGTTGGTTATTGGCCGGAGAGGTGTCTCGGTCATGTCTGCATGGTTCCCGAACCCGTAGGGTCTACACACTTAAGGTTCGGTGACGCTAGAGTTGTAATGGGAATTGTATATGTGGTTAGCGAAGGTTGTTCGGAGTCCCAGATGAGATCCCGGACGTCACGAGGAGTTCCAGAATAGACCGGAGGTGAAGATTTATATATGGGAAGTTCAGTTTCGGTCACCGGAAATGTTTCGGGGTTTATCGGAAATGTTTTGGGGTTAATCGGAGGGCCACATGGGCCTAAAGTGGGAGGGAACCAGCCCCTGGTGGGCTGGTGCGAGGAACCAAGTGGGGCCCAAGGCGCCTAGGGCAAAACCCTAGGGCATGGGGCTGCCTCCCTCCGACTTGAGAGGCAAGCCACCCCTAGGGCCGCCGCCGCCCCCTCCTCCTAGGGCTGCCGTCGCCCCTCCTAGATTTTCCTAGGGTGTCCGGCCCCCTCTCCCCTCCCTCCTATAAATAGTGAGGGTTTGGGAGGGCTGCACACACCCCTGAACCAATCCCCTTGGCGCAGCCCTGCCTCTCCACTTCTCCTCCTCCGCGGAGCTTGGCGAAGCCCTGCCGGAGAACCACAAGCTCCACCGCCACCACGCCGTCGTGCTTCCGGACCTCTCCCTCAACCTCTCCTTCACCCTTGCTGGATCAAGAAGGAGGAGACGTCCCCGGTCTGTAGGTGTGTTGAACGCGGAGGCACCATTCGTTCGGTGCTTGGATCGGATCACCGCAAGTACGACTCCATCGACCGCTTTTATAGTAACGCTTCCGTTCAACGATCTTCAACGGTATGAAGTTGTTCTCCCTATCCCGTTGCTAGCATCTCCTAGATTGATCTTGGTGACATGTAGGAAAATTTTGAATTATTACTACGTTCCCCAACAAAAAGTGCGGTAAGTAACATTACCATATGAAAAAGTGCACCATGAAACATCTCGTACTCATGCAAGATAGTCGAACCTGTAAAATCATATATATGTGGCATGTCCAAATACTAAAAACCAAGATCCCCTCATACATCTTATAGCTAAGTAGTTTGCCATACATAAAGAATACTCAACATCATTTGGGCATTAATTAAGTGTAAAAACAGGAAATTGTACTAAGCACGATGTCATATTGTTATGTGAAGTGAGTATTGATCCTTTCCTAACCCTTAACCTTATTGGAAACAATTATAAACAAGCATTTTCTATTCATTTTTATGACTATGATAGATTACTTGGAAGATTGAACCCAACTAAGACACACCTCTTTCGGAATTGGCCACCAATCTGAACTAGCCAAGAGAAGGCAAACAAAAAATAATTATGCATTTATATATATAACATATTGCATACACAAATCTAAAATAAAGAGATAATTCGTCACATGATCAATACCATCATCACAATTACATCGGATAAACCAGTCATGTAGGGAACTCCTATGGTTATTATAGTGAACATAAAAAACAATTCGAGACGAAGACATTGTCTATTGCCATGAAGCAGTAGTCCATGTGATTACTATTCACAAATCATCTTAGAGCACAAGGATCAAGGTTGGTGGCGATAGAGATGGATTCCAGGGTTCAAAAGCACAAGTAGAAAAGGGTCTTTCGACCGAGGGCCGAAAGACCTTTAGTCCCGGTTCAAATCAAAACCGGGACCAATGCCAGGCATTGGTCCTGGTTCGGTTTGCCGAGGCATTGGTCCTGGTTCGGTTCACCTAATTAGTCCTGGTTCGGGGAAAACCCTGGTACTAAAGATCAAGCGACTCCCACGTGGCGTGCCGCGGATTATTAGTCCCGGTTTGTGGCACGAACCGAGACTAAAGGGTAGGCTATTAGTCCCGGTTTTAGATAAAAACCAGGACTAAAGTGTTGCCTATATAAACCCTCACCCTGCCCATCCTCTCATCTGTTTTTGGGCATTGAGGTGTGACCATGCATGCCATGCTCTTGCCACTCTAGTTCATGCACATGAGGTGTTCGATGAAATGCCTGAGCCACACTAGTTAAGCTTTCTCCTCTCCAGGCTCGACCTTCAAGCTCCATTTTCCTCAATATTTGTCTAGGTTTGGCCATGCACCAACTGCACAAGTGTTTTAAAAGGTTAGCTACTTCATCCTTTCATATGTAACTGCTAGTTTAGCTCATTTCCAATGCTCTAGAAGTAGAGTGATTTGTGAGGGAGTATCCACCATATATGAGAAAAGAAGAATGTCGACTGTTGTTGTGGGGGTCGCTTCTCCTTCTTCTCCTTGTGCTAGATATTTGTTATGCACTAGGGGAAGTAGGAGTAGCGACCATCATCGACGGTCGAAAAATCAGGTGAGGGAGTATCCACCAAATATGAGAGAAGAAGAATGCCGACTGTTGTTGTGGGGGTCGCTTCTCCTTCTTCTCCTTGTGCTAGATATTTGTTATGCACTAGGGGAAGTAGGAGTAGTGACCATCATCGACGGTCAAAAAATCAGGTGAACGAGTGTCCACCATATATGAGAGAAGAAGAATGCCGACTGTTGTTGTGGGGGTCGCTTCTCCTTCTTCTCCTTGTGCTAGATATTTGTTATGCACTATGGGGAAGAAGGAGTAGCGACCATCATCGACGGTCGAAAAATCAGGTGAGGGAGTGTCCACCATATATGAGAGAAGAAGAATGCCGACTATTATTGTGGGGGTCGCTTCTCGTTCTTCTCCTTGTGCTAGATATTTGTTATGCACTAGGGTAAGTAGGAGTAGCGACCATCATCGACGGTCGAAAAGTCAGGTGAGGGAGTGTCCACCATATATGAAAGAAGAAGAATTCCGACTGTTATTGTGGGCGTCGCTTCTCCTTCTTCTCCTTGTGCTAGATATTTGTTATGCACTAGGGGAAGAAGGAGTAGCGACCATCATCGATGGTCAAAAAATCAGGTGAGGGAGTGTCCACCATATATGAGAGAAGAAGAATGTCGACTGTTGTTGTGGGGGTCGCTTCTCCTTCTTCTCCTTGTGCTATATATTTGTTATGCACTAGGGGAAGTAGGAGTAGAGATCATCATCGATGGTCGAAAAATCAGGTGAGGGAGTGTCCACCATATGTGAGAGAAGAAGAATGCCGACTGTTGTTGTGGGGGTCGCTTCTCCTTCTTCTCCTTGTGCTAGATATTTGTTATGCACTAGGGGAAGTAGGAGTAGCGACCATCATCGACGGTCAAAAAATCAGGTGAGGGAGTGTCCACCATATATGAGAGAAGAAGAATGTCGATTGTTGTTGTGGGGGTCGCTTCTCCTTCTTCTCCTTGTGCTAGATATTTGTTATGCACTAGGGGAAGAAGGAGTACCGACCATCATCGACGGTCGAAAAATCAGGTGAGGGAGTATCCACCATATATGAGAGAAGAAGAATGCCGATTGTTGTTTTGGGGGTCGCTTCTCCTTCTTCTCCTTGTGCTAGATATTTGTTGTGCACTAGGGGAAGTAGGAGTAGCGACCATCATCGACGGTCGAAAAATCAGGTGAGGGAGTGTCCAACATATATGAGAGAAGAAGAATGTCGACTGTTGTTGTGGGGGTCGCTTCTCCTTCTTCTCCTTGTGCTAGATATTTATTAAGCACTAGAGGAAGTAGGAGTAGCGACCATCATTGACGGCCGAAAAATCAGGTGAGGGAGTGTCCATCATATATGAGAGTAGAGACCATCATCGACGGTCAATTTCAGGGTCAGCTAGCTCAAAAAATAAGTAAATGCACGAGAAATACCAAACAAAGTCAGAATTGTTGAAAAAATTTGATGTGCCTTTGAATGTCACATTTTAAACACACAAAAAGTATGGAGTTCAAATAAGTTCAAAAAATGAAATCCCTTTGTAACAGATGAGTTCTCGTTCGAAACCTTGATACTTCGAGATAGATTGTCCGTTTTGTACATGAAGTGCATCCAGTTTTTGTCGTAATCCTCTCAACTTTTTAGAACATGTTATGTGGGTGAAATGATGATATCATGCCAACTTTCAACATTTTAAGAGTTTTTGTCGTAAACCTCTCAACTTTTTAGAACATGCTATGTGGGTGAAATGATGATACCATGGCAACTTTCAACATTTTAAGAGTTCATTTGTAGTGCTTTTTAATTTCACGGTCAACTAGCTCAAAAAAAATAAGTAAATGCACGAAAAATACCAAATGAAGTCAAAATTGTTGAAAATTTGTGATGTGCCTTTGAATGGTGCATTTTGAACACACAAAAAGTATGGAGTTCAAATAAGTTCAAAAAAGGAAATCCCTTTGTAACAGATGAGTTCTCGTTTGAAACACTGATACTTCGAAAGAGATTGTCCGTTTTGTACACGAAGTGCATCCAGTTTTTGTCGTAACCCTCTCAACTTTTAAACACATGCTATGTGGGTGAAATGATAATACCATGCCAACTTTCAACATTTTCAGAGTTCATTTATAGTGCTTTTCAATCTTTTTCAATTTCAGGGTCAACTAGCTCAAAAAAATAAGTAAATGCACGAAAAATACCAAATGAAGTCACAATTGTTGAAAATTTGTGATGTGCCTTTAAATGGTGCATTTTGAACACACAAAAATTATGGAGTTCAAATAAGTTCAAAAAATGAAATCCCTTTGTAACAGATGAGTTCTCGTTCGAAACCCTAATACTTCGAGAGAGATTGTCCGTTTTGTACACGAAATGCATCCAGTTTTTGTCGTAACCCTCTCAACTTTTTAGCACATGCTATGTGGGTGAAATGATAATACCATGCTAACTTTCAACATTTTCAGAGTTCATTTAATAGTGCTTTTCAATTTTAGGGTCAACTAGCTCAACAAAAATAACTAAATGCACGAAAAATACCAAATGAAGTCAGAAGTTGTTGAAAATTTGTGATGTGCCTTTGAATGGTGCATTTTGAACACACAAAAAGTATGGAGTTCAAATAACTTTAAAAAATGAAATCTCTTTGTAACAGATGAGTTCTCGTTCGAAACCCTCATACTTTGATAGAGATTGTCCGTTTTGTACACGAAGTGCATCCAGTTTTTGTCGTAACCCTCTCAACTTTTTAGCACATTCTATGTGGGTGAAATGATGATACCATGCCAACTTTCAACATTTTCAGATTCATTTGTAGTGCTTTTCAATTTCACGGTCAACTAGCTCAAAAAAAAGTAAATGCACGAAACATACCAAATGAAGTCAGAAATTGTTGAAAATTTGTGATGTGCCTTTGAATGGTGCATTTTGAACACACAAAAAGTATGGAGTTCAAATAAGTTCAAAAAAAATAAAATCCCTTTGTAACAGATGAGTTCTCATTCGAAACCCTGATTCTTTGAGAGAGATTGTCCGTTTTGTACACGTAGTGCATCCAGTTTTTATCGTAACCCTCTCAACTTTTTAGCGCATGCTAGGTGGGTGAAATGATGATACCATGCCAACTTTCAACATTTTCAGAGCTCATTTGTAGTGCTTTTCAATTTTAGTGTCAACTAGCTCAAAAATTAAATAAGTAAATGCACGAGAAATACCAAATGAAGTAAGAAATTGTTGAAAATTTGTGATGTGCGTTTGAATGGTGCATTTTGAACACACAAAAAGTATGTTTTCCTCGATTTAGTAGAAAATAGAAAGACTTCATGATGAGCAATCATCGGGTTAAGATGGATCTAAACCAATCCATTTTTTCTATATACATACAACATGCCAACGGTTAAACAACTTATTAGAAACGCAAGACAGCCAATACAAAATGCTAGAATAAGTTCAAAAAAATGAAATTTCTTTGTAACAGTTGAGTTCTTGTTCGAAACCCTGATACTTCGAGAGAGATTCTCCGTTTTGTACACGAAGTGCATCCAGTTTTTGTCGTAACCCTCTCAACTTTTTAGCACATGCTATGTGGGTGAAATGATGATACCATGCCCACTTTCAACATTTTCAGAGTTTATTTGTAGTGTTTTTAATTTCAGGGTCAACTAGCTCAAAAAAAAATAAGTAAATGCACGAAAAATACCAAATGAAGTCACAATTGTTAAAATATTTAATAGAAAACAAAAAAAGAGTCAACTAAAAAGAATCAACTGAAACATTAACCAAAATGAATGAATTAAAATAATCAACTAAAATTATGAAAGTGCTTATTTCTTAAAAAGAATCAAGTAAAACATTAACTAAAAAGAAACAAAAAAAAAGATCAACTCAAAAGAATTTTCATAAAGTTTTTTGTTTAAAATCTTTAATAGAAAACTAAAGTAGAAGAAAAAAATCAACCCAAAGAATTCAAATTGGAAAACTAAATTTTAGTTGTAAGTAGAAAAAACAAAATAAATAAAGCAAAGAACAAAACAAAAATAATGGTAAAAATTTAAACTATATGAGAATTTATAGAGAAATTTCAACCCAAATTCAAAGCGGAATCACTTTAAATTTAGGTTGAAATTTGTTTTTAATTTCACATATATTTTCAATTTTTTAATTTAGAGTGTGTTTAGGCCCGTAAGCCTGCTTTAGAGAGGAGCTTGAAATAGCACGCGCAGCGGTGCTTATAAAGCACTGCCCGCGCTCCTCGCTAGGCGAGGTGGGACTAAAGGTTTGTACTGCATCACGCCACGGCCAGCTCAGGCCTTTAGTCCCGGTTCGTGGCACGAACCGTGACTAATGACCCCCTTTAGTCCCGGGTCGAGCCACGACCAGGGACTAAAGACCCTCGTTTCCCGTCACTCCGCCTG
The DNA here is from genome assembly GCF_904849725.1 of Hordeum vulgare subsp. vulgare. Classification (NCBI taxonomy): domain Eukaryota; kingdom Viridiplantae; phylum Streptophyta; class Magnoliopsida; order Poales; family Poaceae; genus Hordeum; species Hordeum vulgare. The sequence continues at coordinate 420,522,331 of NC_058522.1, read as the reverse complement.
CTGAAAAGGGGTCTTTAGTCCCTGGTTGTGGCTCGACCCGAGACTAAAGGCGTCTTTACTTCCATTTCGAGCCACGACCCGGGACCAAAGCTCCGCCTATATAAGCGGGAGTTGGAATTTTGTGATGTCCAAATCGCAGTTTCGATCTATTCTTCCTCCTCGCGATGTGGACGCTCTCGACGCCGCGAGGCTGCGCGACTCGATCTTCCCCGACGTCGTCGTCGTCTCCGCGCTCCTCCCCGTCGCCGCCTCCCTCGCCGTCGTCGTCGTCGTCGTCGCTGCCGCCTTCTTGTTGTCGCCGCCGCGCTCCTGCCCTCCCGACCGGTAAGCCCCCTTCCCCTCTCCGGCCCGCTCATGTAAGCCGGCCCCATCCCGCTCTGATAAGCCCACCACCCTCTAAGCGCCGCCGCCCCCCTCCCCTCCCACTCTAGGCACCCGGATGCTGTCATTTTGATTTTAGGGCCATCGATCGGTTCAAATATGCATGTCATCTTTAGATGCATATACGTTAATAAGAAAATCAAGATATGTTTGTTGAGATCTTTTGATGGGCTAACTAGAAAGAAGGGAAAAATCATATTTGTAAATTTCATGTAAGTAGGCACATTAGGTTTGAATTAGACAACCAATGGTTTCAAACAACTTATTTAAACTTTGGAGAGGAAAAAAAAGGGCACATACATATTTCAGCAACCTACAAATATCATCCTTTTGTTGGTGTTAATGCATAAAATAGTAGTGAGTTACTCACTTTTGCTTGCTAATTAGTTGTGCTAAGTTTTGCCGGAATGTCCGAGTGGCCTATACTAGTCATAAACCCATGCGCGAGCACGGCCTAGATATTATATGGATGCGGAATTATTAACACAACTCTAATAACATGTAAAATATATGCAATATTATAAATTCCAAACAACATATTGAAGAACAAATTCTTTGGTATTCAAACAATGATAACACAATATAAACACCTTTATTGGTAGGCTTCATTATTAGACGTCCTACATCCATTTTCTATTTATGTGGCACAAACTACCATAATTGATAGAAATGAATCCTTCCCATCATTGTGAGAAGTACATCTCTCTGAATTTTCAGCCACCTAAGAAGGAAGGACCGGACAAAATGTGTATTAATTTGATCCTTATGGCTAGCTATATACACGACTGCTTGACCTAGAAAAAAATACATAAGAATTCCATCCACATGGTAGCTTATATGATACCCCTCAATAGAACTTGGGAGAAATATGCACATACACTCACTTACTGGTTGACAAAGTGTGAATCACAAGCTTATACAATATGGGCTAGCATTTCTTTTAAGATAATGTATATAGCATCAAATAGTATTGCATAAACTGAACTATTATAACAAAGTGTTCTTCAATGATAATTCTAGTGCCTACTGCATATGGTATATAGTTACAAATAGTATTGCATAAATTGAATTATTATAAGAGAGTGTTCTTCAATGATAATTTCAGTGCCTATTGCTATGTTTATATATAGATGTTCAATCCTTTCGATATAGTGTCACGATTGTTGTTTATACATTTACCACATTAAAACAGGAAATGTCTGACGATGAATATTGGGAGTGTGAGTATTGCGGCGACTGTCGGGGTATGTGTGACACGCCTCACCTGCGAGATGATAGGTTCTTCAGCACGAAGCTTGACGAGAATGGAGATATGTTCCTCCCTTGCCATGCAAGAAGATATGTGTTGGAGAGGCTCGGTTTCGAAGACCGCGAGAGAACTTAAACGAGGAGCTCTAACCTGAGAACTATACATGGTCACACATTTGTTATCAAAGTATTTAATTCAGTTTTTCAAACAGAATTTGGGTGCCAAAAGTGGGAAGATCTTTGCAAGGCATATGGATTTCAAGAGGGTATGGAAATAACCTTCGATCTTCGTCCTGAAGATAATATGCCACGCAACATCGACATTTGGGTGGTTGTCGATGATATGCTTCATGTTTTACCTCCATGTGAATTTCTCAACCATATTTGTCAAGTAATTTGCATTTATATTTAGAAATAGTTGGTGTTCATCCATATACTAAATTTGTTAAATTATAATTTACAGCTTATTTCGTTTCTTCGACAGAATTACGGAAATTAATTGACACGACACACTACACATATGGATCACATCTAACTTGGGAGGAGAAGGATGTTCTTCTCCACTTTCTTGTTGTTGGTGTTCTGGTTTCTAGGGATACCTTCCCGTATAATTTTGGAATTGGCCAAAATTATACATTTTACATGCCACTAGTGCATAGGTTGAGGCCGGATGACATTCGCCGAAATATCTTGGTAAGAGTTTCCTAATTAAGTACGCTCTACTATTGCATAAATGGTGTTGATTATATTGCTAACTAGGTTATTATTATGTTCTTCAACAGCAAATGCCACATGATGTAGTGCCTCTGATGATGCTCCAAGAAGGTCAAATGAAAATTAGAAGCCCGCTGAGGGCTGAGTTCGATGCTCCATACTTGAGTAACCTCAAATCAAGATCAAAAAGGGTCCAAATTAAAGCATGGAGAGAAATAAAGAAGGTTCGCAAGCCACGAGTTGGAGACCATTGGATCTCTGTGCTTCATCATGGAGGCATATGTGTTATTCTGTTTTATGATATTATACCTAAGAGCGAGGACTAGGTCTTATGAGAGACAAATTATTCTGGTTTATATTATTACTTGACATGATCGATTAGGATGCATGCATATGATGACTATATATTATGATGTTTCTCTGTTTTATTTTATATGTATCATATGACAACTTGGTATATTATTAAGATGATGATGAGTTGTTAGATGATCGATTAGAATACTATTGTCATAATGATATGAAATGACATAGTGTAAAAAAGATGCATATATGTGCATGTAACTCGTGTCTACATTTTGTAAATATGTTCGACGAAGCACGACGGATGAGATGGTGTAATATATTCGTGACGATGTGCAATATATATGTAACAAATAAATGGAAAAATAGGGGGCAGCAAAATAGCCCATCCAATTTAGTGCAAAACCCTAAACCCAAAAATTTCTCAAAAAAAACAGCGATGAAATAGCCCCGGTTCGTAATACGAACCGGGACTAATACCCCTCCCCCTCGCTCCCAGCCCCGCCACGTGGAAGGCTATTATCCCCGGTTCGAGCCCGAACCAAGGCCGGCATTAGTCCCGGTTCGCGAACCGAGACTAATGGTTCAACCAAAGCGGAACTAAAGACCCTTTTCTACTAGCGAAGAAAGATCGCCTAAAAACACATATGATGATATCGAAAAAATAACTCATAATTAAGAGATGTAAATGGTAGTATTTGTGGACCATCGGACACCGGAGACACACATGGGCCCCACGACATGTAGGCACTCCGAGCGCTAGGGCGCCAAGGGGCTATGGGGACTGTGGAATGTTAAAACGAGAGAAGGGAATAAAATGATGGAACCGTTACTTTCATTGATGGATTGAGAGTATATATACCCCTGGTACAAGGCAATTACAAAGAGGCAGTTGCCACAAGTAGCAACCGACATAGAGGGGATTAACCCTTTAATTAATCTAATTAATTTATTTCTAACACTCCCCCTAATCACTTCTTGTCTTGGATATTTATTATCTTGATGAAGACTCCTCTTTGTATGTGTATTTGAGAATGTCCATCATCTTCGTGAAAGCCTTTGTATAATCTTGAAAGTCTCCCCCAAAAACCCTATGGGAAAAAATATGAGGAGAATAGTGTAGATATGTTGCTAAAACTCCTTTAAACCCAGTGGGAAAATAATAAGGAGAAAATAGTGCAACATATAATGATTATTGTCTCTTGATAACTCAATCCAGAAAACCTTTGAAGAAGGAGAAAAATCAATTGTGACTTTAGAGAACAATTAATATGTCTTACATAGTTCCTTTAAAACCCCAATAGGGAAAATAGAAAGTATGGCATATGATTTTGATAATATATTGCCTCGTTAAAAACCTTTTTATGAGAAAACTGATGCAAAACTCATAAAGGAAAAGAGTACAATAATTATTATCTGGTGATAATTAATGGGTTATGAGTCTAGGAGTTTCTCCCCCTGAAATTTGCAAATCTCGAAAACGTCTCATACCAATTCCATGAATATATTTCTGGAATGTTGAATTTGGTAAAGACTTTGTGAACAAATCTGCTAGATTGTCACATGATTTGGTTTGCAAAATATCAATTTCTCCATCCTTCTGTAATGCATGAGGATAGAATAACTTAGGAGAAATGTGTTTTGTAATATTACTTTTCACATAACCCATTTGCATTTGAGCAATGCATGCTGCATTATCTTCATATATAATAGTTGGTGATCCTAATGAACCAACACCACATGAAGTTTGAATATGGTTAATCATCCTGCGAAGCCATACACATTCCTTAGATGCTTCAAATAATGCAATAATTTCAGAATGATTAGTGGAAGTTGCTACGAGAGTCTGTTTTGTTGACTTCCATGAAAAAGCAGTTCCACCATATAAGAATACGAAACCTGTCTGTGACCTGGCATTGTGAGGATGAGATAGATAGCCAGCATCAGTATATCCTACCATAGTCATATCTTGGTTTTTCTGATAGAATAAGCCAAGATCTTTTGTGCCATGTAAATATCTAAAGATATTCTTTACTCCCGTCCAATGACGTTTTGTTGGAGTAGCGCTATGTCTAGCTAGTAAATTTACCGCAAATGCAATATCAGGCCTGTTGCAATTTGCACGGTACATTAGCGCACCAATGGCACTAAGATACGGGAACTCAGGTCCTAATATCTCTTCGTCATCATCCCAAGGTCTAAAAGGATCTTTATTCATATCAAGGGATCTGACAACCATGGGTGTTTTGGTTGGATATGATTTATCCATATTAAATTTTTCCAAAACCTTTTGAATATAAGCAGGTTGGTATACTAAAATTCCTGAGGGAATATGCTCAAGCTTTAAGCCTAAGCAGAATTTGGTCTTTCCCAAATCTTTCATCTCAAATTCCGCCATTAGATGATTGCGTGCTTCTTCTATATCAGGTGTACTCCCAATGATATTGAAGTCATCAACATACACTGAGATGATGCAAAATCCATTTGAGGATTTCTTTATAAATACACACGGGCAATCATCATTATTTGAGTAGCCTTTTTGAATAAGGAACTCACTCAGTCGGTTATACCACATTCTACCTGACTGTTTTAAGCCATATAGTGACTTTTGTAATTTTACACAATATGCGTTGCGATTTGCTTTTGGATTCGGCATTTTAAGTCCTTCAGGGACCTTCATATATATGTCCGATTTGAGTGACCCATATAAGTATGATGTCACTACATCCATCAACTGCATAGATAAACTCATTTGTACTGCCAAAGATATTAAGTATCGAAACGTTATTCCACTCATTACAGGAGAGTATGTATCATCGTAATCGATGTCGGGTCTCTGTGTGAACCCTTGTGCTATAAGCCTCGTTTTGTATCTCACCACCTCATTGTTTTCATTCCTTTTTCGAACAAAACCCCATTTTGCTCCAACAGGGAAGACATTATGAGGAGTAGGTATTACCGAGGAAAATACCTCTCTTTTGTTGAGCGAGTGCAGTTCTGCCTCAATTGCTTCCTTCCATTTAGGCCAATCAAGACGCTTGAGGCACTCCCAGGCGGTCTTTGGTTTTGGATCCAGTTGAAGGGTTTCAGCAATTTCAGAGGCAAAATATATGTCGACAATTGTAGTCTCTCTATTATATGATTCTCCTGATTCTATATAGTTTATGAAAATTTCTTTTATACCTTCATACTCTATGTGATTTCCCACAACAATAGAATCATGGTGTTCCGATGTCCCAGCTATTATGTTTTTTATGCGCATTTATGCTAGGTTCAAGATGTTGAGCATCTGGTTGGTGTCCTTCAACTTGAGGTTGAATTGCATTTACTGGTAGAGGATTTGATTTCCTCTATTTCCGCGGAGGCTTTTGAGAAGCTATATTCCGACTAACCAAATTTCTCCCCCCTCTTACTCTCATTTGGGGTTTGAGTGGTTTTAGTTGGTACCTCCACTCGTTCTGGTGCATTAACAGCGGGAATATGTGATTTAGTGACACCTTTATGGTCAGTAAATGCATCTGGCAGATTATTTGCAATGTGTTGCAAATCTATGATCCTGTTACATTCCAATCTATTTCCTGGCATTCTCTGTGGTTTGATTCTCCCCCTAATGCCGGAAAATGGTCCTCATCAAAAATAGAATCAGCGTAACGGGCAGTAAACAGGTCCCCTGTAAGAGGTTCAAGATATTTTATTATTGACGGAGAGTTATAACCCACATAGATCCCTAGTTTTCTGTGGGGGCCCATGGATGTACGCTGCGGTGGTGATATCGGTACGTATACTGCGCAACCAAATTTTCGCAGATGGGAAATACTTGGCTGAGTGCCACGTACTAGTTGCAGCGGGGAGGTTGTATGATATGCAGTTGGTCTGATTTGTATCAGATCTGCGACGTGTAATACCGCATGTGCCCAACAAGATGTTGGTAAATTACAATTCTGTAATAGTGGTCGAGCAACTAATTTTACTCTTTTGATGAGAGATTCAGCCAAACCATTTTGAGTATGAACATAAGGCACATAATGTTCTAAATGAATGCCGATAGCCATGCAATAGTCATTGAATGCACGTGAAGAAAATTCAGCGGCATTATCCATTCGAATTGTTTTATCCTATTTTCAGGATGATTTGCTCTTAATTTTATAATTTGAGCAATTAGCTTGGCAAAAGCATGATTTCGTGTGGACAATAGACACACATGTGACCATCTAGTAGATGCATCTATGAGCACCATGAAATATCTAAAAGGTCCTGATAGTGGTTGAATTGGACCACATATATCTTCTTGAATGCGTTCAAAAAAATTTAATGACTCATTTTTAACTTTAAGATAAGATGGTTTTATAATTAATTTTCCAGTTGCACATGTTGTGCATAAAAAATCTGATGATTTTGGGAATTTTTTAGTTGGAAGGCTGTGACCAATAGAATTGTCAATATTTTTTCTCATCATCCCTATGCCAGGATGACCTAGGCGATCATGCCAAGTCTTGAATTTATCAAGGTCTTGAAAAATTATTTTGTACGCAACATGTGATACGGGCTTTATATAACTGTAATATAATCCATATGAAAGTGAGGGGAATTTCTCAAGAATTTGTTTCTCAGACCCATTACTCTTTGTTAAAAGCGAATGTTCAGAATTATTTTGAGATATTGTTTCCAAATGGAAGTTATTTGATCTGAGGTCTTTGAAACTTAGAAGAGTGCGTGTAGATTCAAGATACAATAATGCATCCTCAATTACAATTGTACTACCCATAGGTAGAACGAGTGTGGCTCGTCCTGAACCAATAATCGACGCATCGCGACCGGCGATGGTCATAATATTCCCTTTTCTCTTAGTTAGAGTTTGGAAATATTTTATTTCCCTTAATATTGTGTTAGTGGTACAACTGTCCACCAAACATAATTCTTCTTCCATTGGATTATTTTCCTGTAAAATCTATATAGAGTAAAAGGATATTTTAGGATGAAACTTTATTCATATTACTCACATATAAATATATATATATACAAAGTATTCATATTACAGTTACAAATATAAATATGATATTATGTTTGAACTACATAATACGATTGGTCCGTAGGACTTTATTCTACTTAGAGTTATACAAATTATAACATCCATTATTACAATAAAAATAGTTGATAACATCAAATGAGTGATGTGGAGATTATATAAGATCTCCATATGCGTCTTGGGTGTATTCCACCATCATGTTGCCAACATCAAGAAGATCTTCATCCTTCTGCCTTGTTTCCTTATGAGCGCTTTGAGAAGCGCTAGCTTCAAGGTTTTCTTCTTGTTGTAAGGCGTTGAAGTGAGCTTCGGCTTTTCCATGAACTTGTTTGCCTTTCCCAGTGGATTTGATGTATAAATCCGCTAGATGCTTGGGAGTTCGGCATTTGTTAGTACGATGGTTAGTACATCCACACCTTTGACAAATCTCGGAGTTGGTGTTTTGGTCATTTTTCTTGAAGTGACCTTTACCTTTAGATTGACCAAAGCTTTTCTGCTTGTTGTTCCTTTTCCACTTTCCATTGAATTTCTTGAAATTCTTTTTGTTGCCCCCATACTTTTTAGTAAACTGAGTGTTAGCATGTGCTTCAGGGAGTGGCATTGAGCCCGTTGGGCGTGTCTGATGATTCTTCATGAGAAGTTCATCATGTTTCTCAGCCTGAAGTAAAGTGTATATGAGCTCAGAATACTTTTTGTATTTTTGTTGACGGTACTGTTGTTGTAGTACTCTCATCGAGGGGTGGAAAGTGCACAAGGTTTTCTCTATAAGATCTTCTTCGGAAATTGCTTGATTGCAAAACCTTAGTTTTGAATTAACCTTGTGAACTGCAGGGTTGTATGCTGCCACAGATTTGAAATCTTGGAACCTTATGAGGGACAATTCTCTCTATGCTTCCGGCAGCATAACTGCTCTTTGTTGGTCATATCTCTCATTGAGAGAGTTCCACAAAGCTATCTTCCATCAAATATTCCGACTTTAAGTCCGGATGGAGATGGTGCCTTAAGAAACTTAAAGCTGTATATTTGGCTGCCGTGGGGATTTCTCCGGCGCCTTCAATGGGTGTGATGATAGTGGAACCGAGTTTACGGCTTTCAAGGGCTATCTTTGCATCCATAGCCCATGGTAAATAGTTACTATCATCTAGTTCAAGTTCATGAAATTCACGATGCATGACACCAGTCATTTCCTGCATGGTATTATCATGCATAATTTTAGTTTTACTACGAGAATAAAATATAAGTTATAACAAATGCTTTGGGGAGCAAAATTTTCAAGTATAGCTGATGCTTTAAACTTGTATGTATAGACCCCATTTTATGTATATGACACTTCGAAGATAGTCACCGTTGGGGTGTAGATTTCACAGTAGTGGAGAACATAGTCTGGTTTTGACCAGTAGATGTTCATATGTCCATTACCTTGTGTCATACTATATTTTACAAAAACACTTTGAAGGTAGTCATCTTGTCAAAAGACTAGATGTACACCTCTCAGCCAGAGTGGATAATCTGCAGATTATGCAGTAGATCACAAATTACCTTGTGATTTGCAAAAATTCAAGGTAGTCACATCAATTCACATATTCAGGAGAGCACTCGAAGATAGTCATTTTGCCAAAAGAATGGAGGCAAAAAGTAGATCTTTCAGCGATGAGGATAATCTGCAAAGTGCAGTAGATGCCTCATCTACCTTGTGATCCCAAAATTTGAATTGTAAAAAAAATGTTATAGTTGAGAACTACATATTCTAAAAAAATGAAAAATGCTGAGGCAATCATATAGAATATGTACACATAGTCTGAGACTTTATTTTAGACGATACATAGTCTAAATATATACAAACTTACGATACAATAGTGATAGAATATAAACTAAGGTTCAAATACAATAATATATATCACACTGAATTAAAACAAACATGCTGCTTTGCAATATACTGCTATGTACTGTTTTCTGATGAAAATGACAACACTAGCAGCCACTTTATTTAAGTACGTTTAGGATTAATAATGCAATCCTGGTAGGTGAGGCCATGAGGGATGTGGCTTGGGCTAGCATGTGCGATATGGATAAGAGAGAGGATGGTTGGGAGTTCTCCACCACACAGCGCATCACATCTCCCATTCCCCATTTTCGCCCGATGCAGAGCCCAGTACCTCACCACTCGAGCACTCCCGTCCATGGTGTCTTCTCTACGGGAGGCAGGGAGGTCCCCGCGCCGCCGCACGGCCACCGCCGCTGCTGCTCGCCCCGGGGGCGCCGGTGAGGCCAAGGGCCGCCGGCGACCACGCGCCCCTAACTGCAGCGCGGTTCTACACCATGGCCGCGGCGAACTGCCGCAGGATGCGGCGCACCTGTGGTGGAGGCGTGGGAGGGAGGAGTGGTGCTGGAGGCGGGGGCGGAGTCGCCGGTGATGGTGGAGGCAACGTCGACGACGAGCCCTGGCCCTCTCCTTCTTCTTCCATCTTGATGGCACCGTTCAGATCGGGAATAGCGGGGTAACCGCCCGTTTCCGCTGTTGCCGGCGTCGAGGACGACACATCCAAGACGGGGCCGTATCCTTGGGGGAAGAGGTGCTCCGGCAGTTCGTCTGATGGCGTCGGCGACGGTAGCCGCGGTGGTGCCCCCGTACGCGCTGGGCACGGTCCGAACTCGTGTTGCATGCAGTATGGGGGTAGAGGTGGCGGCGCGAGTTCGCAAGGGAACATCTCTTCTTCTCCCAGGAACGATGCTGATGGCCCTGCAAGAAGCCAATCCATAGGAGGGATGTTGAAGGCGGATGGCGGAGTGGCCGGTGCGATGTAGTCGCCGGCGACGGCTGGAGCCGAAGGCCCGGCCTGGTGTATTGCAGGTATGTCTCCATTTGCAGCAGGGGTCGGAGCGGAGGATCCAGCCCGGTGCACCGTTGGTGCTTGCCCACGTAGTGGGTGGTTGCCTCGCCGGGCATAGCCACGGCGACGGTTCTGGCGGTGGTTTCTGGCGAAGAAGCGACGACGAGGGCCACTCGTGACACCAAGTCCATGACGGCGTCGTGCAGCCTGGTGATGAGTGCGAGGAAAGCGACGGCGACGGCTTTCCCGCTGGATGTAGCGAGCGAAGGCAAAAGCAAGGGATGGCAGGCTCTCTCCTGCCATGTTCTTACCTTTTCCTCATCTCTGTCGGCCTTTTTTCTTGTCTCTGTCGGTAAAGCAAGTGGTGATAACGTGTGGAATGTAAAAACGAGAGAAGGGAATAAAATGAAGGAACCGTTACTTTCATTGATGGATTGGGAGTATATATACCCCTCGTACAAGGTAGTTACAAAGAGGCAGTTGCTACAAGTAGCAACCGACATAGCGGGGATTAATCATTTAATTAATCTAATTAATTTATTTCTAATAGGGACCATGCCTCCTTGGCCTTCTTTAGTGCTGAAATTTTATGAATCAAATTATTGTTTTTTCTCGGGTTTTCTAGGTACTTTTCTGAAAATATTAAAAAATCAATAAAAATAGAAACCAACATTGGATATTGGATTAATATATTAGTCAAATAAAATGGGAAATCAATTATTTTTAGATAAATATTTAAACACATTTCAAAAAATTAATCAAAGTAAGAAAAGGAAATATGTAAGCCCAACGCTAAAAAAATACTTGAAGAATGAACGTGCATCTCGTGACGCACACCTCTTGCTATTGCGCTTGTGCCATTTTGGCTCGTGCTAGTCGGTCTCGCTACAAGCGAAATAAAGCAGTGTCCTGTATTGATTGATGCGGGGTTACGACAAGTAAATGTTATAGGTGAGAACTACATATTTTAAAAAAATAAAAAATGTTGAGGCAATCATATAGAATATGTAAACATAGTTTGAGACATTATTTTAAACGATACATAGTCTAAATATATACAAACTTACGATACAATAGTGATAGAATATAAACTGAGGTTCAAATACAATAATATATATCACACCGAACTAAAACAAACATGCTGCTTTGCAATATACTGTTATGTACTGTTTTCTGATGAAAATGACAACACTAGCAGCCACTTTATTTAAGTACGTTTAGGATTAATAATGCAATCCTGGTAGGTGAGGCCGTGAGGGATGTGGCCTCGGCTAGCATGTGCGATATGGATAAGAGAGAGGATGGTTGGGAGTTCTCCACCACACAGCACATCACATCTCCCATTCCCCATTTTCTCCCGATGCAGAGCCCGGTACCTCACCACTCGAGCACTCCGTTCCATGGCGTCTTCTCTACGGGAGGCGGGGAGGTCCCCCCGTCACCGCACGGCCACCGCCGCTGCTCCTCGCCCGGGGGGCGCCGGTGAGGCCAAGGGCCGCCGGCGACCACGCGCCCCTAACTGCAGCGCGGTTCTGCACCATGGCCGCGGCGAACTGCCGCAGGATGCGGCGCACCTGTGGTGGAGGCGTGGGAGGGAGGAGTGGTGCTGGAGGCGGGGGCGGAGTCACCGGTGATGGTGGAGGCAACGTCGACGACGAGCCCTGGCCCTCTCCTTCTTCTTCCATCTTGATGGCACCGTTCAGATCGGGAACAGCGGGGTAACCGCCCGTTTCCGCTGCTGCCGGCGTCAAGGACGGCACATCCAAGACGGGGCCGTATCCTTGGGGGAAGAGGTGCTCCGGCAGTTCGTCTGATGGCATCGGGGACGGTAGCCGGGGTGGTGCCCCCGTACGCGCTGGGCACGGTCCGAACTCGTGCTGCATGCAGTACGGGGGTAGAGGTGGCGGCGCGAGTTCGCAAGGGAACATCTCTTCTTCTCCCAGGAACGGTGCTGATGGCCCTGCAAGAAGCCAATCCATAGGAGGGATGTTGAAGGCGGATGGCGGAGTGGCCGGTGCGATGTAGTCGCCGGCGATGGCCGGAGCCGAAGGCCCGGCCTGATGTATTGCAGGTATGTCTCCATTTGCAGCAGGGGTCGGAGCGGAGGATCCAGCCCGGTGCACCGTCGGTGCTTGCCCACGTAGTGGGTGGTTGCCTCGCCGGGCATAGCCACGGCGACGGTTCTGGCGGTGGTTTCTGGCGAAGAAGCGACGACGAGGGCCACTCGTGACACCAGGTCCATGACGGCGTCGTGCAGCCTGGTGATGAGTGCGAGGAAAGCGACTGCGACGGCTTTCCCGCTGGATGTAGCGAGCGAAGGCAAAAGCAAGGCCATGTTCTTACCTTTTCCTCTTCTCTGTCGGCCTTTTTTCTTGTCTCTGTCGGTAAAGCAAGTGATGATACCGTGTGGAATGTAAAAACGAGAGAAGGGAATAAAATGATGGAACCGTTACTTTCATTGATGGATTGAGAGTATATATACCCCTCGTACAAGGTAGTTACAAAGAGGCAGTTGCTACAAGTAGCAACCGACGTAGCGGGAATTAATCCTTTAATTAATCTAATTAATTTATTTCTAACAGGGACCAAGCCTCCGTGGCCTTCTTTAGTGCTGAAATTTTATGAATCAAATTATTGTTTTTTCTCGGGTTTTCTAGGTACTTTTCTGAAAATATTAAAAAATCAATAAAAATAGAAACCAACATTGGATATTGGATTAATATACTAGTCAAATAAAATGGGAAATCAATTATTTTTAGATAAATATTTAAACACATTTCAAAATATTAATCAAAGTAAGAAAAGGAAATATGTAAGCCCAACGCTAAAAAAATACTTGAAGTATGAACGTGCATCTCGTGACGCACACCTCTTGCTATTGCGCTTGTTCTCGCTACAAGCGAAATAAAGCAGTGTCCTGTATTGATTGATGCGGGGTTACGACAGGTAAATGATATGTATATCACTCTTTCCACGTGTTATGCTAGCGATCACTTGTGAACTTCGTAGGCACAACAGCGTTAGCAAAGCTCTTGTGGAGGGCTCCACCTTCTTACTAAGGGGAATTTGATTATTTGTCACATCTTTTTTGCACTTTGAGAATTTGCTCCTTTTTTATGGGCACCGTTCTCCCCCGGCGCACCGGCGCGAGCGCCCCCACCGGTCAACGCGTAACCCTACGATGCAACAGCTGCTAGCCATCAGATCTGTCTGTCTCCTCATCAATCTCTTGCATCATCTTCCTCTGAAAAATTGCAGCGTCACGAGCGTCATTGTCCCCGGCCGTAATCTCCCGTGAGGCGACTGAGCTCGAAGCAGCACATCACACCCCAAGCTCGCCGAAGCAGCTTGTAGGCGCGCTCGCCAGCACATCGGAGCCACTTGCTGGAGCTGCTCGTCAGCGCGCTCGTCAGAGCCGCTCTCCGGAGCTTATTGCCGCTCGTACAGCACCCTCATGCCCTCCCCCTGTCGCTCGCCGCTTGTCGCCGTCGACGCCGCCGGTTTGAAGCTTTTTTCACTTTCGTTGAAACTTTTTTCGTGCCGCTTGAAGCTTTTTCCACAATGGTTGAAGCTTTTTCCATGTCGTTTGAAGCTTTTTGCTGGTTGTAGCAAAAATGAGAGGCTTTCCTCGTTGGTCTGTGGTTGAAGCTTTTCAAACATATGGTTGAAACTTTTGTGTCAACGATTGCAGTTTTTTGTGTTTCGCTGTCGCCGGTTGAAGCTTTTTATATCATCGGTTTCAACAAATCAAATGAAGAATGTATCAAATTTGTATAATGGTTGTAGCATTTTCCCATCATGGTTGCAGCTCGCCATGCCAATGCTTCTACCAAAGAACAAAACGGTTTGCAACAAAACAGAACTAGCAAATTTGTATAATGGTTGTAGCATTTTTTCATCATGGTTGTAGCTCGCCATGCCAACGCATGTAGCAAAATTTCCGTCAATGATTGAAGCTTTTTTTTATGCCCGTTGAAGCTTTTTGTATGTCATTTGAAGCTTTTTGCACATCTCTTGTAGCTTTTTTAATAGATGCATACGCAGAGATCCGTCCATGGCAGGAGGCAGCCATGTCATCTCCCCCGTGGCTCGGCCCAAGCAACGGCGATGGGGGTTTTGCAGCAGCGCCCGCAAAGGGTAAGAGGGCGTGCGGCGGCGCCTGCGGGGGAGGGGGGTCGACGGTGGCCTGTGCACAGGGGATGCCAACGAAGGTACGAGGGCGTGCGGCGGCGCCTGCGCGGGGGGAAGGGGTGACGGCGGCTTGCGCAGAGGGGACGCACGCGACGGCGGCGCGTGCGCGGGAGAGGGGCGACGGCGACCTGCGTAGAGGGGACGCGCGCGATCCGCCCAGATCGGATGAACACGGTGCGTCCGGCCGAAACGATTCGGCCGGCGCGCCGTGTATAAATGTTTCCCTTTTTTCATTATAACTAATGATTTGCCAGACCTTTGCTGACATCTTGATGATTTGCCCCTTTTAATCAGTTCGCACTATTGTCAGATAATACAACTGAACTGATTACAAAAATGCTCCTTGAATCAAAGCAGCCCAAAGAGATTGAACTGGATCGATTCAAATGAGCTAGCTCCTCCCACTCCTCTGTATGTCTCCAGCCTCAGCGCATCGTTGTGCTGCTCCTCTCGTATTCGATGCCAGAGCTGCCATGCTGTGCTCCGGCGCTCTCCCCGTGAAATGCAGTACCGGCTGCCGCCCTTGTCCCATGTTGTATTATTGCTGGCTCGCAGACTTGCAGCCACGAGCCATAGTCATCGCACGGCGGTGACGCCGCTGCAGAGTGCATACACGAAGGGAGCGACGCGTCGCTGTCCTCGAGCGCTTCTACGGCAGGTTGTTCAGCCTGTCGTGCCCGCCAATCTCCACATCCGACGCGACGTCCGCCTCATCTCCTCCTCTGACTCGAGGAACACCAACCAAGTCAGTGGCTGCAGATCGAGCCTAGTTGTTGCGGCCGCCTTTGGTCAGTGCGACCACCAACATTGGCAAGCGTCGGGCCGTTTGCGAGCTTCCAACATACTTAAGTAGTCGAGCAACACCGCCTTGCCTGCCATGGTCACCGCGAGCAGCAACGTCGACACCCGCGGTACCCATCTGCCAGCTCCGACAGCATGCCGAGCCAGCGTGGCATCGGGTACATCCCGCAAAGCGCAAAGGAGATTGTCGCGCCGGTCAAGCTTTCGTAGCACACTGAGGTTGAGGCTCCAACGCGTGCAGGTCGTCGCACCGTATTTCGTCGGCCCTAGGAGAGGTGATAGATGAGACTTAGTTGGGGATTGCGTGGGCATTTTAGACATTCTCCCGTGGGCCCATCTCAACAGGGGCAAATCATC
This sequence comes from Hordeum vulgare subsp. vulgare, assembly GCF_904849725.1. NCBI lineage: Eukaryota > Viridiplantae > Streptophyta > Magnoliopsida > Poales > Poaceae > Hordeum > Hordeum vulgare. Next base: position 420,506,482 of record NC_058522.1, on the reverse strand, counting down.
AACATTTCAGCAAAGTTGGAGCAAATCATAGTGGCAACAAAAACATGGACAAATCCTATAAATACAAAGAAAGATGTGGCAAATCATCAAATTCCCCTCTTACGAATCCCAGTCTAGTATTAGGAACATTCCACGTGGTTTTCAGAAGGTTTTCTTAATTATTTTGTATCGGCTTTTGTTTTTTTGGATTTCCCCTTTTTCTTTTTTCTTTTATTTACTTATTTAGGTTTTTTATTTTCCTTCTCCTTTTTTTAATTTCTAATCAATGGACATTTTTATATTGTTGAACATTCTTAAGATTTACGACCATTTTTTCATACCCATCAATAGCCCGTGAACATTTTTCAAATACTGAAAAATAAATAATTCATGTTTTTTGAATTTATGAACAATTTTAGAATTGAGCATCTTCTAAATTCCTGTATGGTTTTCAAATTCATGAACATTTTTTAATTCATGGTTATTTTTAAATTGTAAACAATTTAAAAATTCGTGCAAATTTCCCAAATTTGTCTAATTAATTTATTTGTTATTTTTAAAACTTGTTAACATTTTTTCCAATTGTGAACACTTTTGAAAATACATGAGCATTTTTTAAATTCATATTTTTTTGAATGTGTGAACATTGTTTTGCGATTGCATAATATTTTCCAAATTAATTTTAATTTTTCTAGCCCACATTATATTTATAATTTTTGCAAACATTTTCACAAATTTGTGAATTTTTTTGAATTGTGAATATGGTATCAAATTTATGAATAGTTTCTAAATTTGGAAATATTCTTTTGAATTCACAAACACATTTTTAAATTTGTGAATATTTCTTGAATTTGTACTTTTGTAATCGTGAGAATTTATTTAATGTGATTATTTTTATAAATTCGTGAATATTTTCAAGTCATTGTTAATTTTTTAAGAATCTAAAGGTATTTAAAATCCATGATCATTTTTTCAATTCACAAGAGGAAAAGTAAAACGGATAACCGATAAAAAACCAATTTTTCCGGAAAGGAAAAAACCAACTCTATATGCACTGTACTGTATTGCACTTGATGCGGGAAAAAAGTCGCATCTAGCTGCTCCGGCTCGCGCGCACGGTACAGTTTGATCGTTGAGAAAAAAGATGTTGCTAGCTTGGCCTGGCCCATGTGATGAGCGCGTGAGCGAGCAATCATACAACTCTGAAAGAATGATACAGATCACCGTCAGCGGCACAATGCGAGACTAAGAGGATGCTAACCCTAGGGCCCAAAGTATGGCGTCATCTAGCAAGGAGAGATTTGTATTTGGCGTAGTCCTTTGTTCTGCAGGTAATATGCTTGATTTGTTGAATGGTGATATGTGTAGGTTTTATATGAATTTGATACTTAGTTATGTGGTTGATGTGACCATATGATTCATGAATTAACAATGTAAAATTCTTCAAATCTTTTATTCATGCCTTTACTGATTACTTGTGGATTAAAGATTTAAGAATAATAATTCTGTTGAGACCGAGGAAACCGGATAAGTGGACGGAAAGGTTGGAAGTGCCTTAGTAACGAGAGTGATGTATTTATCGATGTTCATCCTTCCATTTTATAGGTTACCATTTGAATTTTACATGGTAATTATAGTGCATAACACAGATTGGAAGTCTGGATTTTTTATTTCTTCTCTGTAACTTTGCTATGCCCAAAACCAGTATACGGTATGAATCATTAATTCATTACTTTTGTTTGGTTACAAAATAGGAAGACTTTTTTTTGAGAGTACACCGAGGCATACCATATTCTTATAAAAGGCATGGACGGGACCACTTCAGTTCATGGGTATTCAGTTGATTAACCATTAATTTTCATCAAAAGAATGAAGTGTATATTGCATATGTTGCATGTATATAAAGAAAAAACGAAGTACCATTACCCGATAGGCCAATAACACCAACAACAATACATGTAACTTGGTTTCCTCTTTTGTGATTAAAAATTATGATAGTTTTGGTCTGAATTATCGAAACATAAATAAGATTTTTTCTAAGAAAATTAGATATTAGAAATGATGAAAATGTTCACTTTTGGAAGACTAGTGGATAGGAGATAAACTTTTGAAAACAAACTTCCTAGATTATACAACATCTGTTTTGATAAAATCAAAATAGTTATGTTGACAAAATCTTCTTGGGAGGGATTTTAAAACTACAATTCACAAGGACCCTTTTTGAAAATACTTTGGAATTATGGAATCTTATTAAAGAAACTTGCATGTACGTACTTATTACTGCTAAAAAGATTCCATTTTGGTGATCTATTGCTAAAAATAGGACATATTCTGTCATATCGTACTACATATTTCGGACTAAAAATGTGATTAAATACCCATACTCTTTTCTCCTAAAAGTTAGAATGCCAACGAGAGTTAAGGTTTTCATGTGGTTGATGCCTAGAAATAGAATATTGACCAATGATAATTTGGTTAGGAGAGGATGTATCGGTGATAAGAAATGTACTACCTGTGAGAAAGATGAATCGATTAATCATTTGCTTATGGAGTGTTCTATTTCCAAATTGCTTTGGAACATTATGATATGTGCTTTTGATTTACATGATATACTTGACAATGTACAAGACCTCTTTGAACAATGGTTTACCAGATTTGATAAGATTGATACAAGTTTAGTTATGGTAGGGATCTTATATTTTTTGTGCTATTTGGAAACTAATAAACAAAATTATATATTTGATGATATTTTTTATATTTGATAAGAACAAGGTGTTTGATCCTTGTATTCATGTTAATCTAACTATAAAATGGCCCCATGACTGGAATTTTTTGCGGACAAATCAAGAAAGACAAACAAAAATGGAGTGGGGTATAAAGGTGGTAGAACTAATGGAAGTGAGGTCTTCAAAGCATATCATGGGTGGAGAATTGGAGCAATAGGGTCACAACTAGGTGATGGACAAAAATCAGCTCATTTCCTCTAATGCATGTTTCTGATACTTGTGGTAGGTGTTGGATTTTCCCTGAAGAGGAAAGGCGAAGTAGTATAGTAGCAGATAGTATTTGCCTCAAATAAGAACCAAGCTTATCAAACCAAAAGGATACAACACATAAACAACGCCAACAGTACTTGTACACACACAAGAAATTATGGGAGTTACGAAATAAGCTTCGGACTGGTATTGTTCATGGGTTGAGAGAGGGAGTTGAACTCTAGGAGGTCGAATCCCCTCTTGTTCCTCAGTAGCTCAGTAGTAGAGCGGTTGGCTGTTAAGTGATTGGTCGTAGGTTCGAATCCTACTTGGGAGATTTTATTCATTCTTTAATGTAAGAATAAAGAATTGAATTAAATGGCTTGCTTTAACCCTTAGGAGTAGGTAAGCCGTTTGCTATCCTTGTTTCTATTTCTATTGCATTCTATCTCATCGTATCACATTCTGTTCTATGATTCCACTTCAACAAAAGGAAAGAGAATACCTAAGTTCAATAGTGTTAGGGCATATTTCTCCCTAAGTGGCTTTGGTGATTGCTGACAATGCATGTGCGGACTAATCATGTGCATTGAGCATTTCATGTAATTCAGGACTAGGCACAAGGCGATTCGGTGCCTCTCGGAATCTTTCAAAGACGGTTGTTTTCTACATTTCTCTTTGGTGGATTTGAGTCGTAGGAAAGTCGAACTATTAAGAGGGGGTACGCTTGGTAAAGGTCTGGGTGGAATCAACACGTACAAAATTCTATTGCAGCACCTTTCCCTTGCTTCAATGGAACTCTAGCGTGTTTCTCCCTGTCTGCGAAAAAGGACCAGTGGTAGTACCGCAGGCATGGCGGTAGTATCGCTCTCTGGGCGGTAGTAGTTTATTACTACCGCTCTGTCGGACTTTTGTGCATCCACAGCCTCGGCAGTGGTAGGCACGGTAGTAATTTTTACTAGTGTGGTCAGTGAACCTACCGTGGGGTAGTACTGCTCCTAGCAGTGGTAGTACCGCTCTACTCGGGTTGTGAGTGGGGGGTTACGGTTGGATTCTTTCCCCCACTATATAAAGGGGTCTTTTTCCTCAAGACGACCCCTCTTACCTCCCTAAGCTCCATTGTTGCTCCAAATCTCATTTCCGCCCGATCACTCTTCCTAGCCAATCAAACTTGTTGATTTCCTAGGGATTGGTTGAGAAGGCCCTGATCTACGCTTCCACCAAGAGATATTTGATTCCCCCCACTAACCCCTTTTGGATCTTGTTACTCTTGAGTGTTTGAGCACCCTAGACGGTTGAGGTCACCTCGGAGCCACATTCCATTGTGGTGAAGCTTCGTGGTCTTATTGGGAGCCTCCAAGCTTTGTGTGGAGATTGCCCCAACCTTGTTTGTAATGGTCCGGTCCCCGCCTTCAAGGGCACCAATAGTGGAATCACGACATCTCGCATTTTGTGAGGGCGTGAGGAGAATACAGTGGCCTTAGGGGCTTCTTGGGGAGCAGTGTGCCTCCACACCACTCCAACAGAGACGTACTTCCTGTCAAAGGGAAGGAACTTCGATAACACATCCTCGTCTCCACCAGTTCCACTTGCGGTTATCTCTTACCTTTACTTTGTACTTATTATTGTTGTAGTGTATTCCTTGCCACTAGTTCTCTTTGTTGTTAGCATCATATAGGTTGCTCACCTAGTTGTTCATCTAGAGAACCTTTTGTTGCTAACCCTAATTTGTTAAGAAGAGCTAAAAATTGGTAGTTGCCTATTCACCCCCCTCTAGTCAACCATATCGATCATTTCAAATAGCTTTACGTCTGCTATCCCGATCATGATTTTCCTACCCTCAGGTGGAAGTAAAGGCCCTTCCCCCTTTGGAAGGTTGTGGGCGAGGAGGGATTCGAACCCCTTGCACCCAACAAAGTCAAGAGGGTTGTCATTCCCCTTGTTTCGTCGATTGCAAGGATTAAATCTGGTAGTGATAGGTATATAAATAAAGTAAAATAAAATAAATTCAATAGGAAAACAGAACAACGAGCAATTGTATGATTCTTCGCAATAGGAAAACAGAACAACGAGCAACAGTGGACCCGGGGGATATAGCGTTCACTAGAGCCATCTCTCTCATAAGCATAACATGAATGCGTAAACCAATTATTGTTGGACAATTGATAAAAAACGCACAATTATGATAATTCTTCATGGCATAATTTATATATAGGTATTACGTTACATCCGTGACAAGTAGACTGTCATCCAACTACATCTTCTAATATTACTCCACCGCAAGACCGCTATCGAGTATGCATCTCAAAATATTAAGTTCATAACAAAGTAACAACCAGAGTAAGACCTTAAGCAAGATGACATAATGTAGAAAAAGTAAGATCAAGAAATATGTATAAACCCCCGCCATTTTATCCTTAATAGCAACAATACAATATGTGTCTTGCAAACCCTTCTCTCACAGAGTAAGGACACCACAAGATTGAACCCACTACTATGCATCACTCCCTGTGAAGATCTAATCATTAACTTGGACAAAGAAAACTTTTAGACCGGAAAGCCCCGAAGTTTTGTGGCAAGCTATGGTCTTGTCCCAAAGCTTCGAGGGTCTCTTTTTCTCTACAAAAAATCATCAAAGAGTTTCTTCGCATTTGGACTTCATTTGGTATGGATTTCCTGGAAAACCAAAAACATGCATAAAACAACTCACACTAGGCACTGAGTTAATATGTACGTTAGAGTATAATATAATAATATAATAGCATGTAACAGTCAAAATATTATAAATACGTGAGAGACGTGATAGATGCGAAGTTGTCCATATCTTTCGTTGAGATGATGGTTATAGTTTTTGGTGGAGTAGACTTTGACGACCCGACTACAAACGTGTGAGGATGTCGTGCCTTAGAAATCGCTAAACCAACTCCGAGAGGTTATTGAGCACGCCGGAGCAAGATCAACCTGACCACGAGGGCCTGTTTCCTGCATGCAAAAGAAGAACAAAGCAAGAAACTAGGATTGAAATCTGGATAGTGTGAATATAAGAGGAAAGCTTTATTGATGAAAGTTGGGTTATGTGACGCATTTGTCTGGTCGTGGAACGAACGAAGAACACGAAGTTGCAGCTATGGCGAACTTGTAATGTAAACAAAACCCAAGTCTAAACGGCGCCCTAAGGTATGTATATATGGGGGAATAGAGGATGAATTTCGTTACCCCTTGGAGGAGGGATCCGAAACCGACCGTGACTCAGTTTCCCCGCACATACAGACTCTAAAAATAGCCTATAATATGATATTTCAAAATTACATGGGACTGTCCCAAATATAAGGTGGTGTAGCACCTATAATAGCCTATGGACGAAATTTATAAAGTGGTGTCTTGAATATTTCGTCCAAGCCTTCATGCTCTCCTTATGGTTGCTTCAAAGTGCGAAAATCACCAGTGGAAGCTCAATTGTTCTTTCCCACGCGTGCACCTTCTTCTCCATGCTTGATCCCGCTCCAACGAATATCCTTCGTGTCCATGCTAGGTCCTTCATTCATAAGTACAACAAAAGTATCTAACTTAGGCAACATCACATCTTCATGAACATTAGAATGATTTCCAAGAAATGAAAGTACCTGGTAATTCAATTAGAGTGCCCGAGCTCTAGTAACTCGTCCAGTATGTTTAGTAGCTGGGGTTGTGAGTGTAATAATGGTATTGATGTCCTCCTCATCCTCGCCTTCTTGAACTGAAGTCGTCCTCGACGGAAGCTCATCTTTCTCAATCAAATATGACTTCAATTCTGCAATGTTAAAAGTGGACTAACTCCAAAATCTGCACGCAGTTCAAGTCTATATGCATCATCATCTATTTTCTCTAACACCTTGAAAGGACCATCAGCACGTGGCATTATCTTTGACTTGCGCAAATCAATAAACCTATCCTTATGCAAATGAAACAAAACAAGATCACCAGGTGCGAAAACATCATGTTTTCTACCCTTATCTCCAGTAAGTTTATATTTAGCATTCATACGCTCAATGTTTTCCTTAGTTAACTAATGCATATTTAATATCAAATCAGCCCATTCTTTAGCATCAAAATTAACCTTCTCCGAAGATGGAAGAGGTAACAAATCAATATGTGCACGAGGTAAGAAACCATACACAACTTTAAAAGGGCACATCTTAGTAGTAGAATGCAACGAACGATTATAGGAAAATTCAATATGAGGCAAGCATTCTTCCCACATTTTCAGGGTTTTCTCCAAAACAGCCGTAAGCATAGTAGACAATGATCTATTGAGTACTTCAGTTTGTCCATCAATTTGGGGTGACATGTAGTACTAAAAAGCAGTTTTGTCCCCAACTTAGCCCATAAACATCTGCAAAAGTGGCTAGAAATTTAGCATTACGATATGAAATTATCGTATTTGGCACACCATGCAAGCGAATAATTTCACGAAAGAACAAATCAACCACATTATCAACATCATCACTTTTATGACATTGTATAAAGTGTGCCATTTTTGAAAATCTTTCCACGATAATAAATATGCTATCCCTCCCCTTCTTTGTTCGAGGTAAACGTAAAACAAAGATCATAGATATATCCTCCCAAGGAATACTAGATACAAGCAAAGACATATATAAACCATGAGGATTGAGTCATGACTTAGCTTTTTGACATGTCGTGTAGCGAGCTCTAGTAATTGGTCTCGTATGTATATCAGCTGGGGTTGTAGGTGTAACAATGATATTGATGTCTTCAACAAGACGTATCAGTTTGTTTTCCAAAGATCTTTGCTAATGGCTTCTTTTGGTTCTGTTTCTTTAAGCAAAAACCTCTTTGTGTCTGGCACTATGGCATTATATGTTAGTATGCTAGATTATCCTGGAGATGATATCCTAAGATATGCTAGGGGATGATGTTTGGAGTGTGCCTTTTGGTTGGGGATGGAGATGCCTGATGGTGCATACCTCTCTTGTGGTCTTTGCGGGTGTTGGTAGGTAGTGGTCCTTGCTAGCTCCCTTGGATCACGATTCGTTTTATATTTCCTGTTATGTTCTACTCCTTCCGTTTCTAAATATAAGTCTTTAAAAAGGTTTCATTAATGGACTACATACGGATATATATAGACATACTTTAGAGTGTAGATTCATTAATTTTGCTCCGTATGTAGACCCCTAGTAAAATATCTTAAAAGACTTATATTTAGGAACGAAGGGAGTAGTAGCTATGTAAATATATTGTGGTTTCGTGTGTGATGGGAATAGTAGAGGAAGCTCCATTTATAAAAGGTGTAATATGTGCCATAATCAATTAGAAATGCTCAAACTATAGTCAATATAATATGTATCATAATCAACTAGAAATACCCAAAAATAGGCTATAGCCTGTAAAAAAATGTTAGGCTTTGAATATTTGAATACACACTTCCCAAATCCAGGTGCAGAAGACAAAATACTCTCATTCCATACATCAGGTGTAGTTCAAACTTCACACCTAAGCCACTCAAAAGATTAGCTAGAACCATTACAAACACAACACAAAGGGTCCTATCCAAAACAAATCATAATTGACGTGTCTTGACAAACACCGATTACATCACAGAGAAACAACTTCAATATAACTTCCCTTGCCGACACACGAACCACACTTGAATGCCTAAATAGAGACGACAAGTGGGTCATAGGACTCGGTCGGTTCCGAGAAGCAATCGCCTAGGGCTCACTCGCAACAGCGTACACATAGGCCATAAAGGTCAACCCGAACCAACAACAAGCACCGGAGATCCACAACACAAAACCTCCAAGCCATATCTAGGATGCTCCCAACAGAGGAATAACCAAATCTAGACTTTTACCCAGAGAGAACAACCGAAGCTAGACTTTCACCGAGAGACAACAACCCAAGCGAGGAGGAGAATAAGACGCACCTCTGTGACACCACCAAGGAGGGGAACGACACCCTGTCGTCACCGCCAACACCAACTGAAGATGGGCATGATTTTCATGTGCGACCACCAAAGAGGGGAACGACACCCCGTCGTCACCACCAACACCAACTGAAGATGGCCATGATTTTCATGTGCAATGTCGCACACCTCCAACCCTTCCTATCAGATTGGGGCAACAGTGCCCATGTTGGATCACTCCACCGCCTACGCCACAACACCTCACCATCTTAACCATAACAGTACACGAACACCCCGCACTACCAAGGGCACACGACCCATCTTCCATCTCCTGCACTGCCGGGAAACCGAACCTCCGTACCTTCCTCCACCTCCACTCCTCCAGCACGACCAAGGGCCGCGAACACCACATCTAGGCGGACAACCCTGCAACAACCACGACCATGAGACCTAGATCGGTATCAGATCTGGTTTACGCCGGCGCCTCCATGAGGACACCACACCTCATGCTATCCACCATAGCAATTCCCGTCCGCCACTCGCTGAACACCTGCTTGCTGAGCATCGCTGCCTTCATGGCCTAGTCGCGACAGCCGGGCGGTGGCCATGGGATCACGGGGAAGGAGCGTTTGCTGGCCTTAGCTAGGTTTGCTTCTCCGAAGTCGCCCACGCGAGCGGCTTGGGACGAAGTGGGGAACCTTGTGTGGGGTTCTGGCCAGAAATTTGTTTGGGGGTGATCTGCGCCGGCACGCCGGCCAAACTTTCGGTCGGCTGCGTGCGGGTCGTAGGATCCACCAAACCCCGCGCGTCTGCACCGTTGGATCCGCATGCAACATTTTTCTTCCTATGCAGCAAATTTTTGATGCGATGCAGCAATTTTTTCAACGGTTGCAACAAAAAACAAAATTTATAGCAAAAAAATATCTACGTGATCGTAGCAAAAAAACAAAGCTGATGGTACGTGGTAGCAAAAGTCAAACGCCGGTTGTAGCAAATATTTACGTGACGTGTATGCAACTTTTTTAGTGAACGGTTGCAACAAAACATGATGCCGGTTGTAGCAAAAAATAATACGGTTGTAGCAAAAGTAAAAAAACATCGATTGTAACAAAAATCCCACGAACTGGAGTTGCAACAAAACGTATATGTAGTTTTTTTTACTGGGACAAAAAAATAATAAAAAAATATTTACAGCAAAAATAACGCTGATTGCAACAAATTTAAATAAAAAATGTTGCATCCATTAATCAACGAAACGTGTGAGTGGGAAAAATGTTGCAAAGCCCGCGCGCGAGGGACGGCCGACGCGTCGGTTCGGCCGGCGCGCGGGTGGGAAACGATTCCCAATTTGTTTTGTCAATCCTTAGCAAGTTAGCACGTCCACACCTGCATCTTTCTTTTATATAGTCATCATTTGATGGGTGAAATGAAACATCAATCGTCGACTTTTGCTTAAGAGTTGTCAAATTCTAATCTTTTGACAGCAGTTCGCCGTTTGGATTTTGTATGTCACAAACTGATTCATTTTAATCGCTACACTTTCACGGTCTTCTGTATCAGAAACCGCAGTTACCATTTTGTCGGTTTGGTCGATCGGTCAGCAACTAGCACACCCTGTTTCTTGCTGAGGGACAGCGACTCGCTAACGCATGATCCTGGGCTCTGAAAGAAAATGACTTGTGACCTAACTGTCAGCTGATGGTGGAACACATCGCGTCACCTTTATCTAGCTAGCATGCGAATTTGTCACCGCTGGAACTGTGTATGATCTACACGTAGAGTTGATAATTGCCTTCCATGCAGATCAATCATGCATGGTGAGCATGGACGTCTAGTCGTCTACCTATTGCCACCGTAACTAGCTAAGGCGAGCTTGACGGAAAGATGATTTTTTAATAAACCAACAAAATATACTTAAACAAAAGTGCATAGTTGGGGTTTTGGTCAAAGTCAAACACCATCAGATAAAACCTGCGTGGCCGCGTGAAAGGCTGAAAGCAGCTGGTTACATGTGGTATAACCAAAAGATTGCTTGTGTTTATTATTGACCTGTATTGTGTCGAAATAACAAGTTGAAGAACGATTACTCCTACCTTTCTAGATTGCGAAAGTGGCGCACTACATGTAGTGAAGGAAAAACTCTCAGATTGCGACATGTGGCACGCATGTCTTTTTTTTTTTGTAGATCCGTATTTTAAAATATTTTATTTCTTAAACCGTGCGTTCAAATCTTGAACTGTTTTCACCGTTGGGTTTCTCACGCCGATATCTTCAAAACTAGATCTTATGTTAATAGGTTTTGACAAACTTTTTTCACGAAAAAAACCAGCTAAAAAAATCGGCGTTTTTTCCTTTCTGAGAGGCACGGCCGTGCCTCTCGAGGAAAAAACAGAGAGCAGAAAACGTGTTTTTTCCCTTTCCGAAAGGCACGGCCGTGCCTCTCGCGGAAACAAAATCGTGCCTCTCGAGGAAAAAGCAGAGAGCAGAAAACGTGTTTTTCCCTTTCCGAGAGGCACGGCCGTGCCTCTCGCGATAGCAAAACCGTGTCTCTCGCAGAAATAGAGAGAAAGAGAGAGAGAGAGAGAGAGAGAGAGAGAGAGAGAGCAGAAAACGCGTTTTTCTCCTTTGCGAGAGGCACGATCATGCCTCTCGTGATAGCAAAACCGTGTCTCTCGCGGAAACAAAACCGTGCCTCTCACGAAAAAAAGAGAAAGCAAAAAACACATTTTTTTTCCTTTCCGAGAGGCATGATCGTGCCTCTCGCGGAAGTAAAATCGTGCCTCTCACAGAATTTTTTTTTCAAAAAACACGTTCTTTCATTTTTCGAGAGGCACGGCCGTACGGAAAAAAACCATTTTAATAGTCGAAAACACGTGTGAAAAAATAAAAAAATAAAATACAAAGAGAACACTCAGAACGCGACATGTGACGACGGCTGAGAACGCGTCAAGTGATGACGCGCAGAAGTGATAGTTGGAAGGCTACCGAAAGAATGCTCGCTAACTAGTTGCTCCCGCATTATATCAGTGTATATTTTTACCAATTGGCATCTGGGCCAATACTCGCAGACCTACATAAGCGAAGCGTGGGTTAGTTGATCGTTTGGCCATTTATGTCCAAATTCCCCTAGGCCGAGCGATAGGCGGGGTAAACCCACGTGGCTTCGGACGGCTACGCATGCTCCAACTCCCAAATTCCTCCTCCCCTGCAAAGGCGGCCGCCGGTTCAGCAATTAACGACCAAACTGATCATGAGAAGTACTCCCTCCGTTCCTAAATATAAGTCTTTTAAGCGATTTCACTAGATGTCTACATACGGAGCAAAATGATTGAATATACACTCTAAACTATGTCTATATATATCCGTATGTAGTCCACTAGTGCAATCTCTACAAAGACTTATATTTAAGAACAGAGGGAGTAAATTCGTATCTTCTCAACCAGAAAAGGAAAACCACCCCAGTCCTATTGGTTGATGAGTGATGCCTAAGGCTCTGTTTGGTTCCAAATAAGTCACCAACTTATAAGTTAAAAAGTGTAAAAAATGACTTATTTTATCAAACAGGTCCAACTTATAAGTCACCCCAACTTATAAGTCATAAGTTGCTCCACCCCAACTTAAAACTTATAAGTCACCTACTTTTGGATGGGTCCCACCACTTTTTCAGCCAGCCCACAGCCCATCCCACCCGTGACCACCGCGCACCTCACGCACCGTGCACCCCACGCCTCCCCATCGCGCATCCCAGGCACCGCGCACCCCAGCCTCCATCGCGAGCTCGCCGCCGCCGCCCTCCATCGCGAGCTCGCCCCGGCCGGATCCGCCCAGCGGCAGGACTCGCCCACCGCGCACCGCATCCCTCCCCACCGCGCACCCCAGGTCTCGCCGCCGCCGCCCTCCATCGCGAGCTCGCCCCGGCTGGAATCCTTCCGATCCAGCACGCCGCCGCCTGGATCCGCTCGCCTCCGCCTGGATCCGCTCGCCTCCTCCGCTCGCCGCCCGGTCTCCACCATGGCTGGTAGGAGCTTCGCCGCCCGGCGACTGGAGGCCTGGGCGCGGCGACTGGATGCCTGGGCGCGGCGACTGGAGCACTGGGCGCGGCGACTGGAGGCCCGAGGCGGCGGCATTTCCTGCCCTGTCGGAGTACCAGCGTTTCCTGCCCTGTCGGCTTCTGCAGTCCCAGGAGGCTCCTCCCCGTCGACGCAGCGGCAAGCATGTGGTGGCCACAGCTAGAAGCAAAGAATGGCGGAAAAAAAAAACAGGATGAAAAGGTGTGGTTAGGTGACTTATAAGTCACGTGACAACCAAACAGCCGTGACTTATAAGTCACTGGTTTTAAGTCAGCTGACTTATTTAAACCAAACAGGGTCTAAGCCTAGGTCGGCACTCGGCAGCAGGAAGCAGTTCCTCGTATTTAATTTGCAAAGGACATGCAAGGCATGCCTTACTTCAATGGAGCGTAGACTACCATCCAAGCTGGTGTGCTGCGTCTTTGTTCTACTTCCATGCACATGCACGCTTGGATCATCATACGTAGGCATTGATCATGCATATCGATCATGGAGGCACTAGCTAGCAGGCGGCGGCACGCCACGCGGTTCCATCTGGCGCCGGACATGTGTCGTGGCTGACTTCCCTCCGGTGGGCCTCGTGATCGGTCCATCGACTGCAGAGCTTTTCACTGTTTTACCTTTTTTCTAAACATGAGCACAAAATGAATCAGATTTGAAATCATTTCACGACCTGACCCTTTTAGAAACGTCACAAGCCGTGGCGTTGCTGCCCCACTATGCAACGCCTGTCTAGCGTGGTGTTGTTGCCCCACTATACAACGTCTGTCTACCGTGGCGTTGCTGCCCTACAGTGATACGCCTGTCTACCATGGCGTTTTTTCTTTTTTGCAACGCCAGTCTACAGTGGCGTTGCAGACCCACTGTGAAACGCCAACAGTGCTGGCGTTGCTGCCCTACAGTGACAGGTCTGTCTACAGTGGCGTTTTATCTTTCTTGCAACGTCAGTCTAATGTGGCGTTGCAGGCCGATTGTGAAACGCCAACAATGCTGGCGTTGCAGACCCACTATGGAACGCAGCGACGACATCCAGCCAGCCCACGGCATGCTGCCAGCAACATGTGTACTGCTGAAACGCCATGGACCATGGCGTTTCACTCGTGACCTACAACGCCAAACTAGACTGGCGTTTGAGTGGGTCTGCAACGCCACATTAGACCGACGTTTCTATGTGCGTATGCAACGCCACATTAGATTGACGTTTCTATGTGCGTCTGCAACGCCACGGGCTCTGGCGTTTCAGAAAAGGTCAGATCGTGAAATAGTTTCAATCAGAGTTCATTTCGTGAAATACTTTCATCCCATGGGTCAAAATCGTGAAAAAATCCTCGACTGCATGCATGCGCGGCGGTATCAACAACGTGCAGAAGTGCCCCGGAACAGTGAAACTTAGGAGGTGTTCGGAGTCTCACTAGCTCCGTGAAATTTTGGGAGTTGCACAGCCGTGCAACAGCCGCTCCGTCATTTTGAACTAGAACTCCACCTGCTCCGGGAGTGGAGTTGTGGAGTGGAGGTTCTCCGAACAGGGCCTTAAACACAAAGCTCGTTGTCGGCGTACATGCAGTGATACCGATCCAATGAACATGAATCCATCCGTCCTCGGTTTCCCTAGCTGCCCAACATTACCTTGTCCATCAAATCTGGCCCTTCAAACACCCGCGGACGCGTCCAGACGTATCCATGGACACTGAGCAATCACGTCTCAAATAATACAGTTTACATTTAGACATCTCATATTAGGTTCTTTGAATCCATAAAAAACATAAAAAAAATGTACGACCTATCTACTCCTAGTCGAAGATGTCGATGATCTTCGTGCCCTATAAATGGTCGCCTGCCGCAGCTCCGCCACCTCCGACGCCTAGGCCTGCTCCGCTGCAGCCATCTCCACCTCAATTTTCGTGTCCAGCTCATCGATGAGGGCGTCGGCCTTCGCATGCCTCTACCGGATGAGCCGGCGGTTGGCCTCCAACTCGTCCACATCATAGATGGAATTCAGGATGGCCTACTGCTCCAACATCTCCTCCGATCGGGCGACGGCGAACTCCGCCTCTGCCTTCGCCATGCTCAAGCCGGGAGCCTCCTCCTCCATGGCCTCCGGCTGCTCCTCCTCCTGCTGCTCGCCCTCGTCGTCCACCTCCTCCTCCGCCTCCGGCGAGTCAAGAGGGAGACCCACTGTGATGCGGGCGACGGGGCGAGCCTGGATCTCCGCCTCACTTTGTAGGCGTCGCTCCGGAGTGAGCTACGCGTACGTGGTGATGAGCCGCCGAACCATCCTGACGGAGAGAGAACTGCGATAGGAGACGGATGGGCTCAGGTGGCGGCTGAGAAAGGAGGAGGCGGATGAGCTATGGCTGGGATGCTGGCCGGCTTAAATAGCCAGCCCCGATCTCAGGCGGGGAGCCGGAGCGGCGCCAGGCGGTGTTCACACCGCGTCGACGGTCGAGGCACCCATCGGACCGTTGGGTTTCCCGACAAATCCGTGTGAAGCCAAACTATCAGTCCGATGTGGCAGACGTGCCCGGGCTCCCCCATATCCGCCCAATATTTGGGCTGAAAATAGGGGGTGTCGATCAGCCCGGACGTTTGTGGCCGGTTTGAGAGGCCCGTGTGCATCGATTTTTTTATAACCGGACGGCCCGTCCGGATGTTTGAGGAGGGTTTAAGGGGTCCGGTTGTAGATGATACTCCCTCCGGGTCTTTTTAGTCTGCATATAAGTTTTGTCCGAAGTCAAAGTATCTCTACTTTGACCAAACTTATAGAAAAAATTATCAACATTCACCATGGCAAATCAATATTGTTAGATTCTTTACGAAATGTAGTTTCATAATGTATATATTTGGTATTGTAGATATTGATATTTTTAATATAAATTTGGTCAAACTTTGCAAAGTTTGACTTGACCGAAATCTAATACGTGGAGTAAAAAGGACCGGAGGGAGTACTTACAAATCCTTGTTGGTGGTGGTGGCGATCTTAAATTGTACACAATTTGGTTCTAGGTTCACACAAACACTTCAACATGACTAGTGTTAGTTTCGGAGAGAAGGAATTGTGCATCGATAATTCTCATTGATCGTGCAACAGGAACATATATAGGTACAAGGGGTGCGACCGATGTCTTGTCTCCCAAGAAAGAGATAAATACAGAGGGGAGATAGACACTACAGGTACGACATACAAACCCGGACCTACATACGTATAAACATGTTTAACACCCCCCCCCCCCCCCCCCCGCAGTCGAAGCGTTGCCTGTGACGCAAAGACTGGACCGGAAACCCTCGAATGTCGAGGTAGGAAGTCCCTTCGTCATCACATCTGCAAACTGCTGATCGGTGGGTACATGCAAAAGACGAACACGACCAAGCGCAACGTGCTCCCGAACGAAGTGGATGTCAAGCTCTATGTGCTTCGTCCGTTGATGGTGAATAGGATTAGCAGAGAGGTAGACCGCGGAGACGTTGTCGCAGTAGACAGTCGTGGCCTTGGGAACCTCACATAGCAGCTCCTGGAGCAACTGTCGTAGCCAGGAACACTCGGCGACGGCGTTAGCCACAGCGCGGTACTATGCCTCGGCGCTCGATCGTGAAACCGTGGGTTGTCGTTTAGACGACCACGAGAATAGAGAGGGGCCAAGGTATAGACGCAGTAGCCGGAGGTAGAGCGCCTGGTGTCGGGACACCCAGCCAAGTCGGCGTCGAAGTAGGCGACTAGGCTGATGTCCGGGGATGCCGTCAAGGTGAGACCCATAGTCATGGTGCCACGGATGTACCGAAGGATGCGGCGAATCAAAGACCAATGGGTGTCACGTGGGGCGTGCATGTGAAGACACACCTGCTTAACTGCATACTGAAGATCCGGCCGCGTCAGCGTGAGGTACTGTAGAGCACCAATGATGGAGTGGTAGAAGGAGGCATCGGACGCCGAAGTTCCCTCGACGGGGGACACCTTTGCATTCGTGTCGACAGGCGTAGAAGCGGGCTTACAGTTAAGCATACCAGCTCGCTCCAACAGCTCTTGAGCGTACTTCTGCTGATGCAGAAAGAATCCAGAGGCAGTGCGAACAACCTCGATACCGAGGAAGAAGTGAAGAGCCCCCAAATCCTTGAGAGCAAACCCAGTGCCAAGATGGCCTATAATCTGCTGCAGAAGGGTCAGCGATGATGCAGTCAAGATGATGTCATCGACATACGGAAGAAGGTACGCAGTAGCGGCTCCCTGGCGGTTAACGAATAGAGAAGCATCAGATCACGTGGGTCGGAACCCCTATTGCTGAAGGTAGGCCGCAATCCGCTGGTACCAAGCCCGAGGAGCTTGCTTCAACCCGTAAAGAGAACGGGAGAGCAAGCACACATGGTCCGGAGAAATGGCGTCGACGAAACCGGTAGGCTCCTGGCAGAACACCTGCTCGTCGAGGTGGCCATGCAAGAATGCATTGGACACGTCAAGCTGATGAACTGGCCAAGCACGAGAAGCAGCAAGCTGGAGCAGTGTGCGAATCGTGCCCGGTTTTACAACCGGGGCGAAGGTGTCGGTAAACTCCAGACCGGCGCGCTATCGAAAACCACGAACCACGCAACGCGCCTTGTAGCACTCGAGAGAACCGTCAGGGCGAGTCTTGTGGTGGAATACCCACTTTCCGGTGATGACATTGGCATGGGGAGGCCGCGGGACAAGCTGCCACGTACGGTTGCACTGTAGGGCATCGAACTCCTCATGCATCACAGCGAGCCAATTCGGATCCCGAAGGGCTGCGCGAACAGAGGTGGGTAGTGGTGATGTAGTCGTAGTGGACACCGAGGTAGTCACTGTGCAGGCGTACTCACCCTCGGAGTAGAGCATGCTGGGACGCAAAGTCCTAGTCCGAGCCCGAGTGACCGCACCGGTGAGAGGTGCAGGTGCTGTCGGCGGACCGGAAGGGGAGCCCGACGAGGTGGATGTCGAGCCGAGCTGCAAGTGTGTCAACGTGGCGTCAGCAGGGGCGGCATGATACGTCTCCAACGTATCTATAATTTTTTATGGTTCCATGCAAGTATATTGTCAAACTTTGGATGTTTTGTATGCCTTTTATATATTTTTGGGGACTAACTTATTAACTCAGTGCCAAGTGCCAGTTCCTGTTTTTTCCGTGTTTTTGACCCTTTTCATAGGAGGATTTTACACAGTGTCCAAACATAATAAAACTTCCGAAAAGATTTTTTCCGAAACAGAAGATACGCACGAGACTTGAGAACCAAGGCACAGGCCACCAGGGGACCCCACAAGCCCCCTAGGTGCGGCCAGGGGGCCCGCGCCTAGCAGGCTTGTGGTCCCCCTGTGGCTCGTCTGCCCTACCTCTTCC
The DNA here is from genome assembly GCF_904849725.1 of Hordeum vulgare subsp. vulgare. Classification (NCBI taxonomy): domain Eukaryota; kingdom Viridiplantae; phylum Streptophyta; class Magnoliopsida; order Poales; family Poaceae; genus Hordeum; species Hordeum vulgare. Next base: position 420,488,211 of record NC_058522.1, on the reverse strand, counting down.
GCCTATAAATTCAGAAAAATTCCAAAACTGCGAGAGAGATCCACGAAAATACTTTTCCGCCGCCGCAAGCTTCTGTCTCCGCAAGATCCCATCTGGGGCACGTTCTGGTGCCCTGCCGGAGGGGGGATTCGGATACGGAGGGCTCCTTCATCAACACCATGACCTCTCCGATGATGCGTGAGTAGTTCACCATAGACCTTCGGATCCATAGCTAGTATCTAGATGGCTTCTTCTCTCTCTTTGATCTTCAATACAAAGTTCTCCATGATCTTCATGGATATCTATCTGATGTAATCTTCTTTGCGGTGTGTTTGTCGAGATCTGACGAATTGTGGATTTATGATCAGATTATCTATGAATCTTATTTGAGTTTCTTCTGATCTCTTATATGCATGATTTCATATCCTTGTAATTCTCTTCGAGTTGTGGGTTTTGTTTGGCCAACTAGATCTATGATTCTTGCCATGAGAGAAGTGCTTGGTTTTGGGTTCATACCGTGCGGTGACCTCACCCAGTGACAGAAGGGGTAGCGAGGCACGCACCGTGTTGTTGCCATCAAGGGTAAAAAGATGGGGTTTTCATCATTGGTTTGAATTTATCCCTCTACATCATGTCATCTTGCTTAAGGCGTTACTCTGTTCGTCATGAACTCAATACACTAGATGCATGCTGGATAGCGGTCGATGTGTGGAGTAATAGTAGTAGATGCAGAAAGTATCGGTCTACTTGTCTCGGACGTGATGCCTATATGTATGATCATTGCCTTAGACATCGTCATGACTTTGCGCGGTTCTATCAATTTATCGACAGTAATTTGTTTACCCATCGTATTACTTGCTATTTTGAGTGAAGCCTCTAGTGAACACTATGCCCCCGGGTCTACTTTACACCATATTTTCAGCCTTACACTTTTACTTTGTTGTACTTTCCGCCTTCAGATCTCACTTTGCAATCAATCTTGAAGGGATTGACAACCCCTTTATAGCGTTGGGTGCAAGCTATTTTGTGTTTGCGCAGGTACTCTGGACTTGGCGCGACTCTCCTACTGGATTGATACCTTGGTTCTCAAAATGAGGGAAATACTTACTGCTCCTGTGCTGCATCACCCTTTCCTCTTCAAGGGAAAAACTAACGCAAGCTCAAGAGGCAGCAGAAGGATTTCTGGCGCCGTTGCCAGGGAGATCAAGTCAAGAACTCATCCAAGTAAGTGTCGCAAACTCATCTCTTGCATTTACTTTTTTGCCTCTCGTTTTCCTCTCCCCCACTTATGAAAAACAAAAATATTTGCCTTTTTTTGTTTGCCTTTTTCGTTCGCCCTTTTCTCTCGCTTGCTTTCTGTTCGCTTGTGTGCTTGTTTGCTTGCTGAAGTAACCATGACTGAAAACACCAAACTTTGTGACTTTTCGAATACTAATAATAATGATTTTATTAGTACTCCGGTTGCTCCCGCCACTAGTGCGGAATCATACGAAATCAATGCTGCTTTGCTAATTCTTGTTATGAAAGAGCAATTCTCTGGCCTTCCTAGTGAAGATGCCGCATCCCATCTTAATACCTTCATTGAGCTCTGCGATATGCAAAAGAAGAAAGATGTGGATAATGATGTGATTAAATTGAAGCTTTTTCCTTTCTCGTTGCGAGGTCGAGCAAAAACTTGGTTTTCGTCTTTGCCCAAAAATAGTATTGATTCTTGGAACAAGTGCAAAAATGCTTATATATCCAAGTATTTTCCGCCGGCTAAGATTACCTCTCTCCTTAATGATATCATGAATTTTAAGCAAATTCATCATGAACATGTTGCACATCTTGGGAGAGAATGAAATTAATGATTAGGAATTGTCCCGCTCATGGCTTGAATCTTTGGATAATTATACAAATCTTCTACGCTAGCTTGAATTTCGCTTCTAGAAATTTCTTGGACTCCGCCTCAGGTGGAACATTCATGGAAATCACGTTAGGAGAAGCCACAAAACTCCTAGACAATATCATGACGAATGACTCTCAGTGGCACACTGAAAGGTCACCTACTAGTAAGAAGGTACACACTATAGAAGAAATTAACTCGTTAAGTGTTAAGATGGACGAGTTAATGAATTTGGTTGCTAGTAGAAGTGCTCCTTTAAATCCTAATGACATGCCCTTGTCTTCCTTGATTGAGAGTAGCAACGCTAGCTTGGACGTTAATTTTGTTGGTAGGAATAATTTAGGCAACAACAATGCTTTTAGAGGAAACTATGTTCCTAGGCCTTTACCTAGTAACCCCTCTAATAACTTTGGCAACTCCTACAACAATACTCATGGAAATTACAATAAATTACCCTATGATCTAGAGAGTAATATCAAAGAGTTTATCAACTCGCAAAAGATTTTCAATGCGTCCATAGAGGAAAAACTACTCAAAATTGGCTAGGAGCGTTGATAGAATGTCTAGTGATATTGATGCTTTGAAAGTTAGATGTGCTCCTCCCAAGATCAATATGTATGAAACATTAAAAGCTATGCGTGTTTCCATGACTGAGAGCAAAGAAAGAACCGCCCAAATTCGTGCTAGACATGAATGGCTTAAAAGGGCGTGTTCTCGTGATAAGACTCACGAAGATCTTAAAGTGCTTGGTGTGACTCCCATTGAATCTTTGTTTTCTTGTGTCAAACCTAATGATGATGGGCTGGATATGAATCCACTTTGGTTGAAAAACACCCCAATGATTCGGAGTCCATCTATCTTGATGCTAAAAGCATTGAAAATGGAGTAGAAGATATTAAAACCTTGAGTAGTAATGAAACTACTAATTTGGATTTCAAGGAATTCAATTATGATAGTTGCTCCTTGATTGAATGCATTTCCTTGATGCAATCCATGCTAAACTCTCCACACGCTTATAGCCAAAACAATGCCTTTACCGATCATATCGTCGATGCTATGATAAAATCTCTTGAAGAGAAACTTGAATTGGAAGTTTCTATCCTAGAAAGCTTCATGATGAGTGGGAACCTACTATCAAAATCAAAATCAAAACTATGTATGCAATGCTTTGTGTGATTTGGGTGCTAGTGTTTCCGAGATTCCAAAGTCTTTATGTGTTGTTTTGGGTTTTAATGGGATTGAGGAGTGTTCTATTAATTTGCATCTTGCGGATTCTACTGTCAATAAACCCGTGGGAAGGATCAATGATGTTCTTATTATTGCAAATAGGAACTATGTACCCGTGGATTTCATTGTGCTTGACATTGATCGCAATCCTACATGCCCTATCATTCTTGGTAGACCTTTCCTAAGGACTATCGGTGCTATCATCGATACGAAGGAAGGGAATATTAGAATTCAATTTCCTTTAAAGAAGGGCATGGAGCATTTTCCTAGAATAAAAATAAGATTGCCTTATGAATCCATGATGAGGGCTACTTATGGTTTGTGCACCAAAGACGACGATACGTGATTCTATCGCCTTATGCCTAGCTAAGGGCGTTAAACAATAGCGCTTGTTGGAAGGCAACTCAATGAATTTATCTTTTTCTTTCTGTTTGTTGCGTCCACACCATCATAATTCTGTTATGATTGTGTCTTTTGTGTTTCTTTTTGTGTTTGAGCCAAGAAAAACCTTTATGACTAGTCTTGGTGATGGTTGTTTGATCCTGCTGGAAAAACACAGAAACTTTTCACTCACGAGATTATTTTTCATTTTTATTCAGAAAGAGCTTTTGAGTTGATTATTTTTGCTGCTGGTTGATATGCCTTTTTCCGAGGCAGTCGCAAATTTTTAGAAGTTTTGAGGTACCAGAAGTATACGAAGTATACCTGTAGTGCCCCAGATGAACCTTGCCTTATTTGGAACCTATTGCAAGTGGGTCCAACTTGTCAGAGTATTGATGATATCAATTGTGCCATTACTTCATGTGATGTTCCTTTTGTTTCCTTCCCTTGCATGCATGCATAATATATCATTTCATGCCATGTCTTGTCTTGAGTATGCATTGTGTTCTCATGTGGTGTGGTTACCTTGTGGTTTCATGTGGCTAGTAGTAATAGTATTGTGGTGGCACTAGTTTTCAAAAGAATACCCTTTCTCTCAATTTATCCCTAGCTCCTTACTCCAACTATTCCTTCCCTGATTTTAAAATGTCCAATGTTTAGGGGATATTGTGAGTGTGTAGTTGTGCTAGCTTGGTGCTTTTTAAGAGTGCTTTAAACAGGTGGCAATAACACAAAACAGCAAGCCTAATGCTGTTTTGTTAAAAATTTGCTTACTCTAAAAATCTTGTTTTTATTTTTATTATTTAGGTCATATTTTTTCTATGACCACGGGATATTTTCTTTTGAATTTATTCCCACCAGTTTGCTTGTTTTATTTCTTTTCCCTTCTCGTTTTTCTTTTTTTTGGAAAGGCCACTGGGGCCTTTCTTATATTTGGCGCCAGTGGGCTTCCTCTCCCTGGCGCTCCTTTCCTTTCCTCCCCGTGCGTGAGGCCCATGCCCTTTCGTTCTTCTTCCTGACGGCGTCTACACCCCCCTGCACACCTTTCCGTCAGGCCGAGAGAGAGAGGAAGTTGACGCCGTGCACAAACGTCGAGGTCCCCCCCATATAAGCTGGGCGTCCGAGCCCCCCCCTCGGCCTAGGGTTCCTCTCCTTCCCTATCCTGCCGCCGCCACCTCTCATCTCCCCCTCCATCTCTCTTCTTCCTCCTTTCCTGGTAAGTGTCTGTAGGGTAGCAGAGAGAACAGAGAGCTCAACACCGGCGTCTACCCCCGCGTGCACTGTCGAGCGGCACGGCCACCATGTCCAGGAGCTTGGGGAGGGTGCCCGCGCTCCATTCCCGGCGCTAGGAGCCCCGGGGAACGACTACACCGACGGCCTCGGCCTCGACAACGGCGAGTTCCCGGTGTTCTTCATCCTCTGCTTCGGTTCCATGTCAGCGACGTCTCCGGCTTCTTCTTCCTCTCCGGCCGGTCTCGTCCTTCAGATCGGCCTCCCTACTTCCTCCCCAAGGTGAGGTTGCACCTCCCCTCTCTTCTATCCCCTAGATCGGCCTGGATCCGGCGAGTTGCTCGTGTGCCTTCGCTGTCAGTTAGTAGATGCAGAGGATACCGTAGAGTTGCGGTGTGCAGTCGCGTTGCAGCAACAGTAGATCGCGTGGTAGTAGCGGTAGATGACGTGCATAGCAGGCGCAGCTCTTGCAGAGGGTAGTTCTCCTGACGCGACGCAGCAGCAACAGCAGGCTAGTGCACCGGCGGCCTTTCTGTTGCCGGCGCACCTCCGTGCAGAGCAGGCATGCAGCAGAACCAGTATATTTTTTCAATACTACTCTCATCTGTCAGAAGCCGTATAGTAGCGCAGTGGTTTGTGTCTGTGTGTGTTTACCTGAGGTGCAGGGTTCGAGTCCCGCAGGCGCCAACCCCTTTTTTTGTGTTTTAATTCTGTTTTGGGCTCAGTAGCGCATAGGTATGGCTTTACCTTGCAGACTCCTCTATACTGTCAAGTGTTCGAGCCATAGTGCAGTGGTGCAGGTTCAATAGGTTATACCTGCAGGTCTGGGGTTCGATCCCAGACCCTGCCCCTTTTATTTTACTGTTTCCTGTATTTTTCTATGTATTTCCTTGTCTAATTCCTGTGCTCTTGTCTTGGCAACAACTTAGCATATTTCTTTTGTGCTCTATGTAATATCCTCCTGCATATTGTTTGTGAGTGTGTAAGTCCCTGAGATCTGTTGGTTTTGGGAAAGTTTGTGGCCTCGTATCTTCTTGTGGTTAATTCCTTTTGCTGTGATTCTTGCTGGTGCTTGTAGTGTTCTTGGTTGGCTACAGCCACATATATTATTTGTCATATTTGGAGGGCTGTAGCTATGTTGCATGTAGCTCACAAAGAGCTAAGATGCAGATTAGGGCAGATTGTGTAGTATAGTCATTTTGATGATTGTGGGTGATTAGTTGATGTTGTGGTGTTCTTCCTTGCTCCAATCCATTCATGTTGGGTTGTTATATGTCTTGGCAACCTGGGAATACCAGATTTGTGCCAATTGTGGGTTTGGTGTTGATTCTTACATGTAGGGCTTCATATCTTGTTTCGTTGATTCCCGTTGATCCGTAGCTCCGTTTGTAATGTTCTTCATATGGTTTTGCATCAATTTCACGAGACGCACATGTTCATGCCATTCTCATGCATGAAAATATAGCTTAGTGTACAGTTCTGTCCAGAAACTTGTAGTAGTTTCTTTGCTTGTGCTAGTGATAGAAATAGTGATGCATGCTCATTTTTCATCTCATGCATCATGTGCTTGTTGCATCTTGTGGTGATTCTGTTCATTGGTTGTTATTCTTATGTTGGGTAGCACCTGGATCGGAGAACGAATACGTGGAGTCAGGACAGTACGTGCAGGATGAACTAGAACCATTCTAAGCTGAGGATATCACATGCAAGATGATATGACCTTGATTCCATCTCTAGACTTGTTATGCTAGTTTCGTTTCCATGTCATATTGCTCGCTGCCTACCACTGAATTAAATTGCCTCTTGTTATGCCATGAACCCAAACACTGATCCCTTCCTAGCAAAACTTGAATGGCTAAGTAGGCTTTGCTCAGCTACTAATGTTAGCGTTGCTAGATGCAGGTGCTTTGACTCATGTGATAACATGAGCTTGATATCATTATCTTAAATTTTGTTATTTAATTAATGCACCTATATACTTGGTAATTGACGGAAGGCCTAGCCTTTTGCCAGGTGCTTTGTTCCGTTATTGCCGCCTTAGTTACCGGTTACCGGTGTTTGATTCCGTAATGATCGCTCCTAACACGTTCGGGGTTGTTGTGTGGACCCCCTTGATAAATCGCGTAGTGTTAAGGCTTGTCCGTCAGGACCCAACATTGGTTTTAATCTGCTAATCACATAATAATCTGCATAGGGAATAGCTACCCCGATGAATTTAATCAACAACCCGGGCCAGTGCTCCTCATGAGTGTTGGTCCCACCTGAGCGATGTCCGGGGCCCCACTGGTCACCCAGAGGTTTAGCCATCCCGACGTCTCGCTCATCCGTCGTGTCCTGAGACTGAGATACGCGGCTCTTATCAGGGTCGTTGACACGACGGGAGGTCCTGCTAGCCTTGCCTTACCTTAGCGGTATATCTTGCGTATAGGAATCCCAGTGAAGCTTTTGGTTTCCCCAGAGTTGAGGTTTTCCTCTAAGGAATCCGATGAGATCACGAGATTCGTGATAGAGGATGACTTTGCAGCCTGTGTACGTTTGTGATGGACTAGTTGGAGCACCCCTGCAGGGTTTAATCTTTCGGAAAGCCGTGCCCGCGGTTATGTGGCAACTTGGAATATTTTGTTAACATACGGTATTAGAGAACTTAAAGATAAGCTAATAAAATTGCCAACTGTGTGCGTAACCGTGACTGTCCCTCTCGAAGATCTCTCTTCGATAGGGAACACGGTGGGGTTATGAATGCCGTAGGTAGGTGTTCAGGATCACTTGGTGATCAAGTAAACGCGACCGCTAGTGTAGACCACCTTCATAAATGTTACGTAAGTTAGCCACTTAATCAAGCTTAGGATGCTGCAGCCTCATACACTTCACCCTTACCCTACCTAATAACATGACTAGTTCTCGCACCAAGGTCTTAGATTGCTGAGTCCCCTTGGCTCACGGATTCCTTCGAAACTCCCAATAGGTACAGGTACCCCAGAGACAGATGATCCCGACGGAACCCAGCTGGCGTGGCAGTACGACGAGGAGACATACCGCCTCTACGTGAACTATCCAGAGGACTGAGGCATGGTCGTGATTGTGGGCCTGCAGGCAGGGTAGCATAGCATTTCCATGTTTGGTAGTCCGTATCGGAACTATCTTGATTGTATCCGTGATGTACTCTGAGTTATTAATGAGAAGGCAGTTGAATCCCGAATTTTCTACTTTTATTATTATTTGTGCTATGTTGCTTGCTTGCGAAATGCTTAGATGCGCTTCTTTCCTATTTGGGGCCTCGACCCCCAGATCGGAAAGAACCGCATCTTGGTCGTTACAATACCATTTGCTACAGACTGGTCTGTTTTTGACAGATTCTGTTTTTGTAGAGTTGGTTGCTTGTTTTGATGAAACTATGGATAGTATCGGGGGGTACTTGCCATGGAAAAGTGAGAATACAATAATCTAAGACCAATATAAATAGAAATCAAGATAGCTGCGGTACCTAAAGAGGTGGTAGTTTGTTTTCTTGTGCTAATGATATCACGAGTTTCTGTTTAAGTTTTGTGTTGTGAAGTTTTCAAGTTTTGGGTGATGTTCTCATGGAAGAAGGGATAAAGATTGGAAAGAGCTCAAGCTTGGGGATGCCCAAGGCATCCCTAGCCAAATTCAAGGACACCAAAAAGCCTAAGCTTGGGGATGCCCCGGGAAGGCATCCCCTCTTTCGTCTTCAATCCATCGGTAACATTACTTGGAGCTATATTTTTATTCACCACATGATATGTGTTTTGCTTGGAGCGTCTTGTATCGTAGGAGTATTTTCTTGTTGTTGTGTCACAATCATCCTTGCTGCACACCTTTTGAGAGAGACATGCACTCATCGTGAATTTGCTAGAATGCTCATCGTGCTTCACTTATATCTTTTGAGCTAGATAATGTTGCTCTATATGCTTCACTTAGATATTTTAGAGCACGGCGGTGCGTAATTTGGTATTTGGCTTGTGCTATGAAAGTAGTCCCAAAGGTGATAGGTACCCAAAGAGGATACAATAAAACTTCCATCTTCATGTGCATTGAGTAGAAAGAGAAGTTTGATCCCTCTCAGTTAGTTTTGAGACGTGGATTCGGTAATATTAAGAGTTATGTTAGTAGGGTGTTGTGAATCTAGAAATACTTGTGTTGAAGTTAGTGATTCCCGTAGCATGCACGTATGGTGAACCGCTATGTTTGGAAGTCAGAGCATAATTGATCTATTGATTGTCATCCTTTCTGTTGCGGTGGGGATCGCGCGATGGTTAACATCTACCAAACCCTTCCCCTAGGAGTATGCGTTTAGCACTTTGTTTCGATTACTAATAAAAACTTCTGCAACAAGTATGTGAGTTCTTCATGACTAATGTGAGTCCATGGTATAGATGCACTTTCACCTTTCACCATTGCTAGCCTCTCTAGTACCGCGCAATTTTCGCCGGTGCACAAACCCACCACATGCCTTCCTCAAAACAGTCACCATACCTACCTACTATGGCATTTTCATAGCCATTCTGAGATATATTGCCATGCAACTCCCACCATTCTGTCTCATGACTTGTGATGTCACTCTCATATTGCCATTGCATGATCGTAAGATAGCTAGCGAGATGTTTCAACATCATACGCCAAGCTAGATCGTTGCACATCCCGGTACACTGCCGGAGGCATTTCCTATAGAGTCATCATTGTTCTAAGCTTTGAGCTATGAGTAAATAAAAGTGTGATGATCATCATTATTAGAGCATTGTCCCATGTGAGGAAATAAAAAAAGAAGCCAAAGTTGCCCACATAAAAAAGATAAAAAAAGAGGCCAAAGAGCCCACATAAAAAAGGGAGAGAAAAGGAGAGAAGGGACAATGCTACTATCTTTTTTCCACACTTGTGCTTCATAATAGCACCATGTTCTTCATGATTGAGAGCCTCTTGTTTCGTCACCACCATATACTAGTGGGAATCTTTATTTTATAACTCGGCTTGTATATTCCAATGATGGGCTTCCTCAAATTGCCCTAGGTCTTCGTGAGCAAGCAAGTTGGATGCACACCCACTAGTTCTCCTTTTGAGCTTTCACATACTTATAGCTCTAGTGCATCCTTTGTATGGCAATCCCTACTAATTCACATTGATATCTATTAATGGGCATCTCCATAGCCCTTTGATACGCCGAGTCAATGGGACCATCTCCTCCTTTTTGTCTCACAACCACCACCACACTCTATTCCACCTATAATGCTATATCCATGGCTCACGCTCATGTATTGCGTGAGAGTTGAAAAAGGTTTGAGAAAGTAAGAGTGCGAAAACAATTACTTGGCCAATACCGGGGTTGTGCATGATTTAAATTAGTTGTGTGGGGATGATGGAGCATAGCGAGACTATATGATTTTGTAGGGATAACTTTCTTTGGCCTTGTTATTTCAAAAGTTCATGATTACCTTGCTAGTTTGCTTGAAGTATTATTGTTTTCATGTCAATAGCAAACTATTGTTTTGAATCTTACGGATCTGAACATTCATGTCACATGAAAGAAGTTACAAAGGACAACTATGCTAGGTAGCATTCCACATCAAAAATTCAGTCTTTATCACTTCCCTACTCGAGGACGAGCAGGAGTTAAGCTTGGGGATGCTTGATACGTCTCCAATGTATCTATAATTTTTGATGGTTCCATGCTATTATCTTGTCAAACTTTGGATGTTTTGTATGCCTTTTATATCTTTTTTGGGACTAACTTATTAACTCAGTGCCAAGTGTCGGTTCCTGTTTTTTCCGTGTTTTTGACCCTTTTCAGAGGAGGATTTTAAACGGTGTCCAAACGGAATAAAACTTCCGACAAGATTTTTTCTAACAGAAGCTACGCACGAGACTTGAGAACCAAGGCAGGGGCCACCAGGGGACCCCAAAAGCCCCCTAGGCTTGGCCGGGGGGGGCCGCGCCTAGCAGGCTTGTGGCCCCCCTGTGGCTCGTCTTCCCTACCTCTTCCGCCTATAAATTCAAAAAAATTCCAAAACTGCGAGAGGGATCCACGAAAATACTTTTCCGCCGCCGCAAGCTTCTGTCTCCGCAAGATCCCATCTGGGGCACGTTCTGGTGCCCTCCCGGAGGGGGGATTCGGATACGGAGGGCTCCTTCATCAACACCATGACCTCTCTGATGATGCGTGAGTAGTTCACCATAGACCTTCGGATCCATAGCTAGTATCTAGATGGCTTCTTCTCTCTCTTGGATCTTCAATACAAAGTTCTCCATGATCTTCATGGAGATCTATCCGATGTAATCTTCTTTGCGGTGTGTTTGTCGAGATCTGACGAATTGTGGATTTATGATCAGACTATCTATGAATCTTATTTGAGTTTCTTCTGATCTCTTATATGCATGATTTCATATCCTTGTAATTCTCTTCGAGTTGTGGGTTTTTTTTGGCCAACTAGATCTATGATTCTTGCCATGAGAGAAGTGCTTGGTTTTGGGTTCATACCATGCGGTGACCTCACCCAGTGACAGAAGGGGTAGCGAGGCACGCACCGTGTTGTTGCCATCAAGGGTAAAAAGATGGGGTTTTCATCATTGGTTTGAATTTATCCCTCTACATCATGTCATCTTGCTTAAGGCGTTACTCTGTTCGTCATGAACTCAATACACTAGATGCATGCTGGATAGCGGTCGATGTGTGGAGTAATAGTAGTAGATGCAGAAAGTATCGGTCTACTTGTCTCGGACGTGATGCCTATATGTATGATCATTGCCTTAGACATCGTCATGACTTTGCGCGGTTCTATCAATTTATCGACAGTAATTTGTTCACCCACCGTATTATTTGATATTTTGAGTGAAGCCTCTAGTGAACACTATGCCCCCGGGTCTACTTTACACCATATTTTCAGCCTTACACTTTTACTTTGTTGCACTTTCCGCCTTCAGATCTCACTTTGCAATCAATCTTGAAGGGATTGACAACCCCTTTATAGCGTTGGGTGCAAGCTCTTTTGTGTTTGCGCAGGTACTCTGAACTTGGCGCGATTCTCCTACTGGATTGATACCTTGGTTCTCAAACTGAGGGAAATACTTACTGCTCCTGTGCTGCATCACCCTTTCCTCTTCAAGGGAAAACCAACGCAAGCTCAAGAGGCAGCACGGTGATACGTCTCCAACGTATCTATAATTTTTGATGGTTTCATGCTATTATCTTGTCAAACTTTGTATGTTTTGCATGCCTTTTATATATTCTTTGGGACTAACTTATTAACTCAGTGCCAAGTGCCAGTTCCTGTTTTTTCCATGTTTTTTACCCCTTTCAGAGGAGATTTTGAAACGGAGTCCAAACGGAAGAAAATCCCCGATTTTTTTTTCATAACGAAAGAAGATCAAGGGGCTTGAGAGCCAAGACAGCGGAGCTTCAGGGGCCCCATAAGCCCCCACCCGCGGCCAGGGGAGGACGCGGCCCACAGGCTTTTGGGCCCCCTGAGCGCCCCCTGACCTAGGGGTGGCGCCTATAAATTCCCTAAAAATCCCAAAAAAATCAGGAGATCATCGAAATTACTTTTCCGCCGCCGCAAGCTTCTGTCTCCGCAAGATCCCATCTGGGGCACGTTCTGGTGCCCTGCCGGAGGGGAGATTCGGATACGGAGGGCTTCTTCATCCACACCATGACCTCTCCGATGATGCGTGAGTAGTTCACCATAGACCTACGGGTCCATAGCTAGTAACTAGATGGCTTCTTCTCTCTCTTGGATCTTGAATACAAAGTTCAACATGATCTTCATGGAGATCTATCCGATGTAATCTTCTTTTGCGGTGTGTTTGTCGAGATCCGATAAATTGTGGATTTATGATCAGATTATCTATGAATCTTATTTGAGTTTCTTCTGATCTCTCTTATGCATGATTCCATATCCTTGTAATTCTCTTCGAGTTGTGGGTTTTGTCTGGCCAACTAGATCTATGATTCTTGCAATGGGAGAAGTGCTTGGTTTTGGGTTCATACCGTGCGGTGACCTCACCCAGTGACATAAGGGGTAGCGAGGCACGCATCGTGTTGTTGCCATCAAGGGTAAAAAGATGGGGTTTTCATCATTGGTTTGAGATTATCCCTCTACATCATGTCATCTTGCTTAAGGCGTTACTCTATTCGTCATGAACTCAATACACTAGATGCATGCTAGATAGCGGTCGATGTGTGGAGTAATAGTAGTAGATGCAGAAAGTATCGGTCTACTTGTCTCGGACGTGATGCCTATATGTATGATCATTGCCTTAGATATCGTCATGACTTTGCGCGGTTCTATCAATTGCTCGACAGTAATTTGTTCACCCACTGTGATATTTGCTATTTTGAGAGAAGCCTCTAGTGAACACTATGGCCCCAGGGTCTACTCCACACCATATTTTCAGCCTTACACTTTTTACTTCGTTGCACTTTCCGCCTTCAGATCTCACTTTGCAAACAATCTTGAAGGGATTGACAACCCCTTTGAAGCGTTGGGTGGAAGCTTGTTTGTGTTTGCGCAGGTACTCTGGACTTGACGAGACCCTCCTTCTGGATCGATACCTTGGTTCTCAAACTGAGGGAAATCCTTACTGCTCCTGTGCTGCATCACCCTTTCCTCTTCAAGGGAAAAACCAACGCAAGCCCAGTCTCCGTCAACGTGTCAATCTCTGCCGCTGTTGTTTAAGAAGTAGCACGCGGCAGCAGGGGCGGCGCCTGGTCCGGCGAGGTAGGCCTGATGGCTCGACGGAGGAGGCCCGAGGAGGCTCGGAGTAGGGGCCGCGGCACCGGCATGGAGTATGCGTGTACAACGCCCGTCCATGGGTTGGTGTCGTAGGTCCAGGACGGAGAAGGGTGATGCTGACGAGGCTCCCCTCGGACGCGGAACAGACGCCAGGTTGGTGTTGTTGGTGCAGCTTGCGGCCGCCGCCACGGCGGTTACCGCCGCCCACAACCCTGCTACTGTTGGGGAACAGCGGGGGGAGCGGGGGCCGCGGGGTAGAACCCCGGCGGTGGGTGGGGCGGCTGTTGGCACGGCGGGGGAGGGGCGGGATGTGGCAGTGTGCCGCGGGGGGTGCCAGCGGCGAGCACCTGGTGCTGCACCCTCTTCTTCACGCCTTTCATCCGGCGTTCCTCCAACTTCAAGTATGCGACGAACTTGGGGAAGGAGGGATCCGGCATCAAGGTGAGGTTACCAGCGGCATTGCCGAAGTCCTCGTTGAGGCCGGCGGTGAGCATGCTGAGAAGGAGATCATCATCGACCTTGGAAGCAATGTCGTGGAGCTCATCGGAAAGTTGTTTGAGACGGCGACAGTAATCTTCGATGGACTGGTCATCCTGATGACAGGAAAAGAATTCCTGCTGCAGGAAAACACGCGCTGAAGCTTGTTGTTGGTGAAGAGTCTGTTGAGCTTGCCTCACACAGTGCGAGCGTTTTAACCACCACTCACGACCGTGTAGAACAGGTCCTTGGAGATGGTGGTGAAGAACCACCGGATGAGCGTGGCTTCGTTCGCGGTCCACTCGGGATCGTCTCCCATGGCGCGCGAGTCTTGATGGTGCGGATGGCGGCGGGATCAGGGCCGGCAAAGGGGTTGGTGCGGGACGAGGCGATGTACATGATTCCGGCGCTGGAGGGAGTGAAGGGTGGCGGCGAGTAGGGAGGAGCGCGGCGGCTGAAAGAGGCGGCGTGGCAGATGCGACGCGGCGTGTGGCGGCTGCGGCGGCAACAGATGGCGGCGGCTTGAGTAGATGGCGGCGGTGTGGGGCGGCGGCAGTAGCAGCAGATGGCGGCGGCAGCGGCCCGAGGCGGCGGCTAGGGTAGATGGCGGCGGCGTGGGGCAGCGGCGGCCCGAGGCGGCGGCTGGGGTAGGTGGCGGCGGCGTGGGGCGGCGGTGGCCCGAGGCGGCGGCTAGGCTAGGGTTGCGGAAGCTAGGGTAGGATCGATACGGTGAACGATACCATGTTAGTTTTGGAGAGAAGGAATTGTGCATCGATAATTCTCATTGATCGTGCAACGGGCACATATATACGTACAAGAGGTGCGACCGGTGTCTTGTCTCCCAAGAAAGAGATAAATATAGAAGGGAGATAGACGCTACAAGTACGACATACAAACCCGGTCCGTCCTTCAGAAAACGTAGAGATACATGACCAAATCCAATGTGTGACTGAAGCTGCAGCTGGTTCTTCATGTGCGACGACGTACATACCTGCTGCTGGAATGCTAATGTGGCCGCGTATACTCTAGCTGTCTCGGCTATATATTCGGCCGGTGTTGATGACGCCCTGCTTTGGGAAGGTGATGTACGATCACAAGTTGCTGAGACTAGAACAGGCGATCTGCCTAAGTTGTCCAGTTCTGCAGAATTGAATGCTGGATTTACAGAAATAGGAATAACACGGGAATCCTAAAATGTATAGTAAAATTGGACCCAACAATTTATGTAATTACGAAATTGAACCCAACAATTGAACTAAGTTTAAGGTTGCATCCATTGCGCAGATGCAGAGGCTGAGATATCTCTTCATTTATTAAAAACATTAAGTTAAACAGTGCAATTGAAGAAAACATTGCAGAATTGAGCATTACATTGCATATACACTTGATCACATTGCATAATAATATTACACTAGAAGGGTTGGACGCACTTTGTTGTGTTATTGGGATTCTTACAAGAATTACTCACTCTTTTTAAAAATATAGGATGTGTTAATTTTTTGAAAAGTCAAACATTTTTAAGCTTGATCAAATTTGTAGACAAATATATCAAAACTCACAATATCATTGGTGCCATTAGATTCATGATGAAATAAATTTCCATATTTTTGTTTAATATTTTGGAGTATGATTTTTTTGACTATGGACTTGGTCGAAGTTAAAAGAATGACTTTCCAAAAAGCTAATACCCCCTATATTTTGGAGTTGATGGAATATTTAGTTTGGTGGGCAGTGAAGATGATGCAGTGTGTTTTATGTTTATTTATAATGCGGTTATTTGGTGGGCCTTTCGTGGTGTGATATTGTATTATCCGTTGATTAATCTATATTTGTGTGGAGAAATTTCTGCATCGATAGTTGCTCCCAAAATAAGTGGCTCAGCTTTATACTAACTTTGTATTAAAGTTTGTATAAAATTGAGTCACTTAATTTGAGACTGAGGGAGTATATTGGTGTTATAGTATCACACCATGACGCTTTTTTTTTCTAGGTAGTGGAAGGGTCACGGGATTGCTATATTTTTCTGTAGGCCTATTGCTGCGGTTGATATGGAAAATCGTTGGACCAACCGAAATCCAAAACTAAATATCTCAATTGAGTGAAAAAAATTCCAAATACGAAACATAGTGAATTAAAATAATTAAATGGAAAAGCTCCTTGAGAAATTGTTGACCCGATCGATCAAAATCGTGTGACCCAATTCTAAATTGAAGACATTAATTTATTATGAGGCCATAAAAGTTATGAAGCATAGTAGATAGTATAAAAGAATCCGCGAGTGAGCTTTAAAATATTGTTGACTCGGTCAAAATTAAGTGACCCAATTTCAATTATAGACCTAAATTGAATGTCTGCTCTTTAATACTAGTAGGAAGCTTGTTATTATAGAGGATTGGGTACGTGACTAGAGCTCTTAGAGAAAATACACGAGCAACACCGACTTTAAATTAATAAATCCCAACAAAAGCCCAATTGAAGATAACTAACCAGGTGTAGTAAGCTAAAACTAGGTCTTAGGAAGCTGAAAATGAGCTACTTTTCGTCGGAGGAGGAGGTGACAATAGGCTTGTTTCCGTTGGAAGAGAGTGAGGCCTCCACATGGTGCCCTTCTAAGTCATCTGAAAAGATGACGATTGACACTGGCTCGTCGTGATGGCTGGCATAGGCTAGTTCGAGAACCAACATGCTGGATTGGACTTGATATAGGTACGATCAACTCAGAAAATATCAATACTCGTCATACACACCGATTGTGCCTTGGAAAAATTTGCAAACCATATGATTTAAAGCATACAACCATGTGGCGTTGTCCGCGCACGAGACATTGATGATGGCCTTGACGGCTAGTTGCTCCTCCATAACCTTGGGGTCGGTTGGTGTCTATCACATAATTTTATTTTTATAAACGTTGTTAGGCCTTCAAGTATAGATGGTGATACAAATATAGTATGAATAGTAGAAATAGATTTTTATAATCTGGAATTATAAAATAGCAAGGTATCAAGTGACAAACAACAAGCAAAATGGTATATTAATGCTTGAAAATAAGACCTAGATTTCATACTTTAACTAGTGCAATCTCTCAATAATTCTAACCTAGTAGAATCATATGATCATCCCTCGCCTTGGAACAAAGAATCACTTTAAAATCATAAGTAGCGGAGAACATAAGATGAAATTGTCGTAGGTAGTACAACCACCTCAGCGTTATACTTTTGGATCAACCTATTGTCTATTCCTATAATTGTCACAAACATCCCTAATGTTTGTAGTAAAATAACACCTATGATACATATCAATTAACATAATGTCACCTAGATACTCCAATGTCACCTCAAGTATCCGTGAGTGAATTATACTACATGCATAAAAAAATAGATTCATAATATTCAACCCAATACAAAGAACTTCAAAGAATACCCCAAGGCTTCTATCGAAGAAATTAGGGTGAAAACTTAAATCAACTCCTACGCATAGATCCCCACGGTCACCAAAATTCGCAAGTTGATGCCATAACATATATCAAGTGAATTAATAGAATACCTCATTATCACCACGAGTATCCACATGCAAGACATACATAAAGTATTATCCATCCCAAAATATTCAGTCCAACATAACGAGATATCAAAGGGAAAGATTCAATTCATCACAACAAGATGCCAAGGGAAGAACACTATACGATCCAACTATATTAACAAAGTCCGTGATACATCAAGATCGTGACGTCTCAAGAACATGAGATAGAGAGAGATAGAGATTAAACACATAGCTACTGGTACATACCGTCAGCCCTGGGGGTGAACTACTCCCTTATCGTCATGGCCTCCGTCGGGATGATGAAGATGGTCACCAAAGATGATTTCCCCCTCCGACGGGATACTGAAAAGGCTCCAGATGTGTTATTCTTCGATACAAAGAGTTGAAGTGGTGGAGTGGATGTTCTAGGTTAACTTTCTAAGGTTTTCGTATATATATGATTTTTTAGCGTCAAAATCACGTCAAATAGAGCCACGTGGGCACCATGAGCTAAGAGGGCGCACCCAGGGAGTGGGCGTGCCCTGTTGGCTCGTGGCCCATAGGTGGCTCCTCTCTAGTGGTTCTTCGCTCCGGTATTTCTCATTTTCTATAGAAAAATAATAAAAAAGTTTCGGGCGATTTCGAGAACTTTTATTTTCAGCACAAAAACAACACCACGATAATTCTGCTGAAAACAGCCTCGGTCAGGGTTAGTTCTAAATAAATCATATAAAATGCATCATGACCATATATTAGTATTGTAAACATAGACAAATATGATACGAATACTTCATAAATTATTGATACGTTGCAGACGTATCAGCATCTCCAAGCTTAATTTCTACTCGTTCTCGAGTTGGTAAATGATAAAAGAAATAATTTATGAAGTGTGAATGCTAGCATAGTATATAAGTTTGATCAATGACAATTTCAGTCAGTTTTCTATCATCATAACGAGCAACTTTTTCTTATTAAACTCATTATGATATAATAGCAAATAATTCACATGTCTAGGTTCAAACAATGCATCTTATAGAAATTTAACAACATATGTTCTTAGTCATCAAATAATTTCAATGCATCATCAAGTCTAAGTAAGAGATCCACATACTCAATTATCATGTAGTCCTCTATGATTGATAACACTCAAAGCGTATTTTTAGAAGAAACAACATCCATCGAACACAAAGAAAGATAGGGGCTCAATATTTTGCCTCCCCGCATACTTATCATGAAGATAATTGTCAACAATAACGAATCATGATCAAATATATTCGACTAGATATATGCGTTTGGATCTTTCCCCACCACATGGTGCTTACCAACTAATAGATTGAGGCTGGAATAAGAAGTTGACTCAACAAGAAAAGTAAATAACATGAAAGTAATTAGATTGTCCCTTCGCAGAGGGAAGTAGGGATTTGTACAGGTGCTAGAGCTCATTGTTTAAACTAGAGATGAATATATTTTGGGTGGTGTGCCTTTCCTGTCAACTTACGACAAGCGATATCAATATCTCCCATGCTAATCACATTATAGGTGGTTCCCAAACAAAATTGAAATTTTTACTCCCCCTCAACCATCAATCACATTCCATGTCTACCGTATCCACGTGTGCCCTCCAAACAATCAACTTTCTAAGGGGGTTCTTGTTTATTTATTTTTTGTATTATGCAGGACTGAGCATCCTTTTTACCACCCTCTCTCGTGCAATGACAAGTGAATAAACTCTCATCATGAGAATAACTTGCTTAGCATGGAAGAAATTGACTGCCTCGGTCCCTCCATGAGCGGTACATGTACACAAAACAAATGTTTAGTTGAAGGTTTTAGAGGTGGCACATGCAAATTTACTTGGAAAAGCAATGAATTACCATATATAGGTAGGTATGGTGGACTCTCATGAAAAAAACTTGACTCAAGGATTTGGATGCACAAGTAGTATCTCCACTTAGTATGAAGTTTTGGCTAGCAAAATTCTAAACAAGCACCACATGTTGGAGGATCCATAACAAAATAACTTCTATGCAAATATACCCAAACATAACCATTACGTTGTATTGCTTGTCCAACTTCAACAATTTGATCAATGTTCAAAATAATTAATGGGTATTCACAATCATATAAGATGTCCAAGATAATATATTCGTATGTGAAAGTTCTCTTTCTTATACTAGCCATTCGTGAATTGCTTGACCAATATTGTGGTTGTCAAACTTCAATAGATTTTACTTCTTGAACCAAATGTGAAACTACTACTAAGCATATAGCACACTGATAATTTGGATTTATGATATTTCTTTAATTCCCAATTTACTCTTAGATATAAAGTAAGTACACGAGTAAACATCAAACTACACTCAAAAAATATAAATGAAGATCAATGAGTAGTCAAATAATGAAGTAGATATGTGAGGACTCTCTCTCAATAAAGATTTTCAGATCTGAGATTTATTTCAAATAGCAAAGAGAGAAAAAAATATGCTCCAAGAATAGAATAAATCATGTGAACGAATAAAAACTTAGGCTCTAAATATGCTAACTAATATTTGTCGATGAAGGGAGGTAGGATGCCTATCCCCAAGATTAGATGCTTGAGACATATTGAAATATTTACTTGGGGTGCTTAGGACATCCCCAAGCTTGACCTTTTGTATCTCGTTCATGTTGGAAATATTCCCTAGAGGCAATAATAAAATAGTTATTATTACTATTCCCTGTTCAAGATAATCGTTTATTATCCATGCTAGAATTGTATTGAATGGAAACTCACATACATGTGTGGATACATAGACAACACACCGTCCCTAGTAAGCCTCTAGTCAACTAGCTCGTTGATCAAAGATGGTTAAGGTTTCCTAGACATAGACAAGGGTTGTCACTTGATAACATGATCACATCATTAGGAGAATGATGTGATGGACACGACCCAAACTATGAACGTAGCATGTGATCGTATCATTTTTCTTGCTACTATTTTCTGCATGTCAAGTATATGTTCCTATGACCATGAGATCATGTAACTTAGTGAAACCAGAAGAATACCTTGTGTATAAAATGTCACAATGTAACTGGGTGACTATAAAGGTGCTCTACACGTATCTCCAAAGGTGTCTCGGGATTTGTCACTCCATATGACGGAAAGGTATCTCGGGGCCCACTCGGTAATACAACATCACAACAAGCCTTACAAGAAATGTGACTAAAGAGTTAGCCACGAGATTTTGTATTATAGAACGAGTAAAGAGACTTGTCGGTAACGAGATTCAAATAGGTATAGAGATACCACGATCGAATCTCGGGCAAGTAACATACCGAAGGACAAATGAAATGTTATACGGGATTAACTGAATCCTTGACACACAGGTTCAACCGATTAAGATCTTCGTAGAATATGTAGGAACCAATATGGACATCCACGTCCCGCTATTGGTTATTGATCGGCGAGTGCATCGATCATGTCTGCATAGTTCTCGAACCCGCAGGGTCTGCACACTTAAGGTTCGGTGACGTTTCGGTATAGTTGAATTATGTATGTTGGTAACCAAATGTTGTTCGGAGTCCCGGATGAGATCCCGGACGTCACGAGGATTTCCGTAATGGTCCGGAGACGAAGATCTATATATAGGAAGGGTGCATTTGGCTTCCGTAAAGTTTTCGAGCATTATCGATAAAGTATCGGGAGTGACGAATGGGTTCCGAGGTTCCACTGGGAGGGGCCACCCACCCGGAGGGGACTAAATAGGCCTAAGGGTGGCGCACCAGCCCCTGGTGGGATGGGCGGCCAGCCCAATTGGGCCTAGTCGGCCAAAGTGCAAAAGGGGAAGGAGTCCACCAAGAAGAAGAGTCCACCTCCACCAATCCGAATTGGAGGAGTCCTCCTCCTCCTTGGTGCGTCGACCGAACCCTAGGTGTTTTCCCTAGGGTGCCACCCTCCCTCCCACCTATATTTAGTGTAGGCGAGGGAGTCTAGTGATACGTCTTAAACGTATCGACTTTTCCAAACACTTCTGCTATTGTTTTGGCCTCATTCTTGCATGATTTGGACGAAACTAACCCGGACTGACGCTGTTTTCTTGTGTGGAGGAAAATGGATATTTAGACGTCCCAAAAAATTCCCATAAAAAATAGAGAAAATCCACGCACCGGGAGGGACCATGGGCCAGAAGATGGGCTAGAGGGGAGCCATAGGGCTCCTAGGTAACGTGCCGGCGCAGCCTGCCCCCTGGTCGCGCCGGAAGGCCGCCTGGGCGGGGCTCGCCCCTCTGGTGCCCTACTTTGGCTCCTATTGTCACCCGCGATAAGAAAATTCCACAACATAAGTCATTTTGCAAGTTCTCGATGCAGAGCCGCCGCCACCCTCGGTTCTTCTTCGGGAGAGCTAATCTGGAGGTTGTTTTGGCCTCGGGGAGGGGAAATCGTCGCCATCGTCATCACCATCACCACTCCATCATCCTTTCATGGCTTCTCCCATCATGTGTGAGTAATTCCCTGCTGTAGGTGAAGGGGATAGGAGAGATTCGATGAGTTAGATCATGTAATAGTTCGTCAGATTGTTGGGGGCAGGTTGTCTATCATCTACTATGGTGTTTATCATCTTTGCTACGACTTGTTACTCTTACTGCTTGTTACTTTGGGCCCGGGTACCATGATTTCAGATCTGAATACGTTATGTTTTCGTGAATATATTTGTGTTCTAGATCCTATCAATGAGTAGTATGCACCTATTATAGTCCGGAACCGGCGATCCTAGTGGTGACAGCTTGGGACACCAAAGGGGATAGACTATAGTTTGAGGATTCCATGTATCCATTGATTGTTAATGCTTTGTTCTGGTGATCTTTGACAGGAGCACCTTAATCTCCATAAGTTCCTTTTGGCCCTGTTGATAGCGGGATGGTAGGACAAAAGATGTTGTGCAAGTTCTTATTGCAAGCACACACGACTACCTCGATATACATGCCTAATGTTTGGTATATGCCTAGATGATCATTACTTTTCTATGTGCCTTGCCGCAAGTTAAATACATGATATCTCTCATCCATGACCAACCATCCATCTCCTTAGCCTACATTATTTTAATCCTTCTAGTCACAAGTTACTTTACTTTCGCCGTTTTACTTTTGTTGCTTTGCCACTATTATTTCCGTTGCCACCATCACTTCCATATCACAGTTGCTACTAATATTTCGTTGCCAAGCAAGTATCTTTCAGGTGCGGTTGAATTGACAACTCAACTGTTAAAGCTTATAAATATTCTTTGGCTCCCCTTGTGTAGAATCAATAAATTGGTTTAACTTACCCGCAAAAACTGTTGCGATCCCCTACACTTGTGGGTTATCAAGACCGTTTTATGGCGCCGTTGCCGAGGAGCATAGCTTTATTTACAAGTCTACTTGGAGTTATTTTGCTTGCTGCAATTTATTCACTATGGGTAAGAAAGGAGACCCCCAAGGTTCCAATTTTACCATCCACTACGAGAAAAGGTACGGTTCTTAGCACTAGCGCTACGCTTGATTCACCTTCCGTTATGAGTAAGTTTGCTTCACCACCATCACATGTTGCTTCTACTGAGTCAGTTACTATGCCTGATACTTTTGATGATGCTTCCACTACTATTGATGAGCCTGGTTTACTTGGTTATTTTATTGAGTCTCTGATCGCTAAGGCTGCTAAACAGTTTGGAATTGAACTTCCTGTTACACGCTACCCCATTGGTAGATCTTTTGGTTACCCAGACTTGAGTGGTCTCAAGGAAAGAGATCTTGATGATGATTATATTGAACTTGATGATGATTTATGCAGGGAACTTACAGAGTGTGCTGACTCTGACCCTGCTTCTGTTAAGAAGTTGCTTGGAAAGCATTCTATGAAGAACAAGTTTACTCTAGATCCTAAGTTTGCTGCATCTCCTATTTGCCTTGAAGATGCTGATTTTGATTTCTCTGTCGATCTTTCACTTATATCCACAGTTGAAATTGACCCTTTTTATGGCAGAGAAGATGATGATGCTATTGCACACCTTACCAAACTCACTGAGTTGGGTGGCTTATTCACTACAGAGGACAAGAAGAGAAATTATTGTGTTACTAATCTACTTCATTTCTCTTTGAAGGAAGATGCTAAGGCATGGTATGATGCACTACCATGTGGTTCCATTAAGAGTCCTCAAGATTTAGCTCAATCTTTTGTTGCTAAATATTTTCCTGCTCATAAGCAACATGCTGCTTTACAAACAATTTATAACTTTAAACAGTTGCAGGATGAGCACCTCCCTAAAGCTTGGGGGAGGTATTGCACTTTGCTTAAGGCTAGACCGGTACATGGAATCCCTAAGAATGAATTGCTTGATATATTTTATGCTGGACTAACCGATGAATCTAGAACCTATCTGGATAGTTGTGCTGGTTGTGTTTTCAAGGAAAGAACACCGGACGATGCCGAAGAATTAATGGCAAAATAGCTAAGAATCATGATGATTGGTCCGTCCCTGAACCACCTCCATCACCCAAGAAGAGAGGTATGCTTTTCTTGATCCCAGAAGTTATGCAAGAAGCCAAGAAATCTATGAAAGAGAGAGGTATTAAAACTGAAGATGTGAAGAATCTACCTCCTATTGAGGAATTATGTGAGCCTACCACTCACCCACCTATGGTAGAGGTACACTCTCTTTTAGAATTCAATGCAAGTGACGTCCCTCATGGTAAGCCTCCTGATCAATGCTTAGATGAGCTTGATAATTTCATTGTCAAGCAAAATCACTTTAATGAGCAAATTCAAAACCAATTGCATGACAATTCCCTTGTTATCAAAAGTTTGCTTGATGTTTTAAGTAGAACTGTTAACGATGTTAAAGGTCTTGTTAAGCATTTCCATATGGTTCAAACTCAGCTTGAACAAATTTCTAATGTGCAAAAATATTTGCTTGATAACAATGCCAAACAAGTTGATACGAAGGCATATGGTATAAAGACCCGGGGAGGTACACACACCCATGACCCCCTTTATCCGGAGGGGCATCCAAAGAGGATCGAGCAAGATTATCAATTGCAGGAAGAAGACATTGTCAGCTCCCCGAAGAAGAAGAACAAACACAAGGAGGCTGACAACTCCAATGGTCCCATAATTGATGAAGAACCTATTGTTGATCCTAATACTATATCTATTTCCGATGCTGAAACTGAAGATGATGCTGAACCTGATAAAGATAATGAGAAGATTGATCGTCCTGAGATACGAGAAGAAGAAGCACTAGACAAGCGCAAAAGGTATACTAGAGAAGATTTTGTTGCAAGAAAACATGAGAAGGAAAGAGAACCATGGGTACAAAAATCAATGCCCTTCCCAGGTAAGTCTTTTAAAACTAAAGAAGAAGAGCATTACAACAATTTTTGTGAATGGATGAAACCTCTTTATCTTCAAATTCCTTTGACCGATGCTATTAAGTTGCCTCCATACTCAAGGTATATGAAAGATATTGTTACTCAGAAAAGAAAAGTTCCTAATGAGGCAATATCTACAATGCTTGCTAATTACTCTTTCAATGGCAACATTTCTGAGAAGCTTGGTGATCCAGGTATACCCACCATTCCTTGCTCCATAAAAAATAATTATGTTAGAACTGCATTACGTGATCTTGGTGCACGGGTGAGTGTTATGCCTTTCTCTATATAAAAAAGGCTTTGTCTTGATAAACTAATCCCTACAGATATCTCTCTTCAAATGGCCGATAAGTCAACAACCGTTCCTGTAGGTATTTGTGAGGATGTTCCCGTTGAAGTTGCTAATTGCTTGATCCTTACTGACTTTGTTGTGCTTGACATGCCCGAGGATGGGAGCATGTCTATTATTCTTGGTAGACCTTTTATTAACACCACAGCTGCTATTATTGATTGCAATATAGCAAAGGTAACCTTCAATGTTAATGAGAAGGAGCATGATGACCCACAAGTATAGGGGGTCAATCGTAGTCCTTTCGATAAGTAAGAGTGTTGAACCCAACGAGGAGCAGAAGGATCTGACAAGTGGTTTTCAGCAAGGAAATATCTGCAAGCACTGAAATTATCAATAACAAGTCATTGTGTGGTGAGATGATTCGTAGCAAGCAACAAGTAACAAAAGTAGCAACGATGCAGCAAAGTGGACCAATCCCTTTTTTAGCAAGGGACAAGCCTGGACAAAGTCTTATAGAAGGAAAAACGCTCCCGAGGACACACGGGAATTTCTGTCGTGCTAGTTTCGTCATGTTCATATGATTCACGTTCGTTACTTTGATAGTTTGATATGTGGGTGGACCGGCGCTTGGGTACTGCCCTTACTTGGACAAGCATCCCACTTATGATTAACCCCTCTCACAAGCATCCGCAACTACGAAAGAAGAATTAAGACAAAGTCTAACTATAGCATTAAACTAGTGGATCCAAATCAGCCCCTTACGAAGCAACGCATAAACTAGGGTTTAAGCTTCTGTCACTCTAGCAACCCATCATCTACTTACTACTTCCCAATGCCTTCCTCTAGGCCCAAATAATGGTGAAGTGTTATGTAGTCGGCGTTCACATAACACCACCAGAGGAAAAACAACATACAACATATCAAATTACCGAACGAATACCAAATTCACATGACTACTATTAGCATCACTTATCCCATGTCCTCAGGAACAAAAGTAACTACTCACAAAGCATAAGCATATTCATGACCAGAGAGGTAATGAGTAGCATCAAGGATCTGAACATAAACTCTTCCACCAAGTAATCCAACTAGCATCAACTACAAAGAGTAATCAACACTACTAGCAACCTTACAAGTACCAATCGGAGTCGCGAGATGGAGATTGGTTACAAGTGATGAACTAGGGTTTGGAGATGAGATGGTGCTGATGAAGATGTTGATGTCTGGCACTTCTTCGGCCCAGTATTTTTTATAAATCCGGAAAAAAAATCCTCGTTGATTTTTACGGCATTTAGAGTTGCACAGAATAGGTATCTCAACTTTGCTTCAGTTTCAGGCCAGAATTTCAGTTGTCGGCATTCTCCCTCTTCATGTAAACCTTGCAAAATAAGAGAGAAAAGGCATAAGAATTGTACCGTGAAGTGAAATAACAGCCCAAGAAGCGATAAATATCAACATGAAAACATGATGCAAAATGGACGTATCAGAGCACACGGTATATTTTCCTAAGAAGATTGATAAAAGGCATGGCCTTAATTCTATTGAGAATATTGAGACCGTGAAGGTTGGAGAGTGGGATTGTCCTCTACATGTGCACCACAAATACAATAACATTATGGTGGGGACAATATCCATTGAAATAAAGGTATCATGATTGATTTATAAGAAGTAGAACTTTTTGCTCAATATAACACCTGTTTGGTAGTGAGACTTGATCAACCTTGCTAACAAATATATTTTATATGAGTAAAAAGAGAAGCTTGTTATGTTTTCATTCCCGTTATCTTTCATCCTCCTTGCTGTACCAAAGTTTAATGTTTTTGAAACTTCATATCTTTAACCATTGTTTCGAGCTTTCCGGAAGTTTTGCAGCTTTCAGTATTTCGAAAAAATTCAAAAGTGAAGTTGTCAGGAAAATTCGAGAAAAAATAAAATAAAAATTTCCATCAAAAAAGAAATGCACGGGCACCTGGAGCCAGCCAGGGGGGCACCCTTTGTCCAAGCGGCCAACTGGCACGGCCTGCCCCCTGGCCGCACCCACAAATCGCCTGGGCCCACCTGGCCCCTTTCGAGGTACTTTATCCACCCTTCTCTCTCTCACACTCCAAAAATCCCGATTTTTCTACTAGTGCTTGAGTTCTTGCTGTTCTTGGTGGCAAATTTCGATCTCTCTCTACGGCCCATCATTCGCATTGAGAATTTGAGCATTTTCTCCCTGGTATGTGACTCCTCCACTCCTCCAAGTAAAATTTTGATTGGTGGTCTTATTTGTGAGTATTTAGGAGCTCTTGGTGCTGTTCATATGAGCTTGCATGCATGTTTAGAGATTTATTTGTGAAGTTTTGATGCAAGCTTATGCACCAGGGGAGTGAGTAGAATAGTTTGCTCCAACCCATTTTTCCTTAAACCTCCGTTTTTGTGATGAACCAAAAATTTCAGAAATGAGCTTGTTTGGAAAAGCAAAAGGATGGACTGGGAAGAAGAGACCCGAGCCCACTGATAGACCAACTAGAGCTGCAGCTTCATCCTCTACTGCGAGGACAAGTTACAATGATGATATCGTGCCACCAGAGTTGTTCCATGAGACGGACACGGCACGTGCCATGTTATACCCGTGTTCAGGTTTCCTTATGGCGGCAGGTATTAAAGATGAGTTTGATAACCTCTGTGCAGCTGCAAGTTTGACACATCTCGTAACACGACGTGTGCAACAATATCTAAAACTCACCTATTATTTTGTCAACTGGTTTAGATATAATGATAAAACTTCCATGATTGAATTCATATTATATGAGGATGTCTTTACCATGTCTTTGGCAGAATTTTGTGATATTATAGGTGTGTGGAATGTCAGGAAGACGACCAAAATGAACGTTCAGCCATACGAGCTGAAAGCCCTATTCGCTTCCCTTTGTAGTAAGGACCCGCGAGAAATTCACCCAGGGAAGATCTCCAACATCTTGTTTCCCCACATCAGGTATTTCGCATATTATATTGCTCGAGGGGTGTTAGCTCGTGACAACACGAGAAACATTTTGGCTCCGGATCTCGCTATCTTGGCAGCCGCCCTCTTTGGAGATAACACGTATAATATTGGTGCTTTGATTGCTCGTCACCTCGTCGCTAACAGCGGCAAAGGGCCTCACTTTGGTGGCATTTGTGCCACGCTTATCCTCGAGCACCTCGGGCGCACAGTGCGCACGAATGATATGCCTTTTTCATTCATAAGTTTTGATCTTACTGCTATGAAGAGGCATGCGTTTGTTACTAGGACTTCCGAGTTTAGTAACCTTGTTTATATTATGAGATTTGGCGAGCTTACTACTCGCGAGATCCGTCTACCTGCACCACTTTTGTTTGATTACACTAGCAGGAACGGGTGGTCTTTCACCTGACTGAGCTGGACGAGTTCATGATCCAGCAACAGTTCCACAACCCCATGGAGGAGGTTGTTCCTAAGAAAGAAGAGCCTTCTCCTTGGGAAGCGAGCCGGGCATCAGTGTATGCGCCCGATGCCTCGTATGATTCTTGGAGCCACCAGTACCACTCCGGAGCCGGAGGAATCTTCTGGAGCCCGCGGTAGCCGAGCTCAACTTAGGTCAAAAGCCTAAGCTTGGGGAGTACGTATCCTTCTCCCCTTTCATTGTACCATCCATAGTATCCTTTGTAAGTCTTTTCAGAGTTTTTGCATGTTCTTCTTTGTTCCTTCTTTGCAAAAACAACAAAAATATTTCTCTTTTCTTTTGCTTTTGTTTAACATTTGGAAAACCCAAAAAGATTTCTTTTCTCTCTTTAGTTTGCTTTTTTGGTAGAGTTCAGCTCACGTCCATGGTTGCAATTGCACTTGATTATATCTTTCTATGTTCGATCGTGCAAGTGATGATGCAATAATGATGAAGATCGACGGAAGGAATGTAACAAGGAAAGACGGTATGAACTCTATTTGTTTCTACTTTTGTACATGTGTTTGTACTTATGATCTAGAGACGATCTTGTAGCGACATAGTGCTATGATTACAATGCTCTCCTAGTAATTCATGCTTTCTTTGTGACTAGTCTCAAATAGCTGGAGTGCATAATGTGTTATTGAAATGTTTAGCATGCATTGCATTGTTCATGGTTTGGCATATTAGAGTGGTATTTCCCTTTGGAGAGTTTTCGGATTGACTTGGCACATGCTTACACATGTTTATGACTAGAAGTCTATCAAGCCTTGACAATCTTTTTATTTCAGAATAGTTATATCGCTTTCATGCCCGATTCAATGTTGATTTGTCGCTCTGCATGATTATGACCGTTATTGCTCTCTAGTTGGTCGCTTCCCCGTCTTTTGCTAGCCTCCGCCTGTACTAAGCGGACTGACTTCTCGTGCATCCAAAATCCTTAAAACTAGTTGCGCCATATGAGTCCACCATACCTACCTATATGCGGTATTTATGTGCCGTCCTAAGTAAATTTGCATGTGCCGTATTTTAAATTTTCAATTGAATATTTTGTTTTGTATGCCCGAATCGCTCATGTATCGACTAGGGGCTATCAATATCTTCCATGCTAAGTAGGTTATTCTCAAGATATGTGTTGATTCACTATCATTCACGAGAAAGCGGCTGGTAACCGGGATGCCCGGTTCCATGCTCAGAGTCAAATCAAATTTAACGAAACAAAACTCCCCAAGGATTGTTGTTCGTATGGACGGTGCCCGTGGATTCCCGCCGTGGAGTGTGATCGATTGGTGGAGGGGGAGTTAAAACTTTACTTTTCTGCTTGGGAATCGCCTATAATGTATTTAGCATAGAAGATATTGAGATCTCTTAGTTGTTACGTTGACAATGAAAGCATACCACCCAAAATTTTGATTTATCTCTGTTTTAAAGCTCAAGCTATGGCACCTCTCCAAATCAATGCTTCCCTCTGCGAAGGGCCTATCTATTTTACTTTTCTGTTGAGTCATCCTCTTCTTATAGAAAGAACCAACTATAGAGAGAATAATTGTCATTCTGAGTGTAATGTGTATTGTCCCAAAGCACCATATTGTGTTCTGCACGATTGTGATATTTCTTATTCTGAAATATTTATTTCTAGTCTCCTTTAATACTCCGAAGGAGCGTCTGTATTTATGTTTTGCTTCACTCTTGGGGGCTAGTGAGATATCAATCTAGTATATCCAAGTCATGTGCATTGTGATCTCGTTATGGTTTTCAGTTACATATTATTCATTCTTAGTTATTTGAAACTCTTCACATGATCGCAGGATTGCTCTGTGCATTGTCTTTGTAGCATTACTTCAATACTTGTTGGACTTGTTCGTAGCGCATGCTTATATGAATATGATGAAGCAAATGAGTTTGTTAAAGTTTTATATGTCACGTTCAGTTCGTTGAACTGAATTGCTTGAGGACAAGCATGTTGGGGAACGTCGCATGGGAAACAAAAAATTTCCTACGCACACAAAGACCTATCATGGTGATGTCCATCCACGAGAGGAGATTTGGATCTGCGTACCCTTGTAGATCGCATAACAGGAAGCGTTAAGAAGCGCGGTTGATGTAGTGGAACGTCCTCACGTCCCTCGATCCGCCCCGCGAACCGTCCCATGAACCATCCCGTGATCCGTCCCACGAATTGTCCCGCGATTCATCCCACGAACCGTCTCGCGATCCGTCTTGCGATCCGTCTCACGAGCCGTTCCGATCTAGTGCCGAACGGACGCCACCTCCGCGTTCAGCACACGTACAACTCGATGATGGTCTCGGCCTTCTTGATCCAGCAAGCAAGATGAAGAAGTATATGAGTTCTCCGGCAGCGTGACGGCGCTCTGGAGGTGGTGAAGGATCTACTTCTGCAGGGCTCCGCCCGAGCTTCGTAGAAATACAATCTAGAGGTAAAACTATGGTGTCTAGATCTGAGTTGCACGTGGCAAAAGTTGTCTCAAATCAGCCCTAAATCACCAGTATATATAGAAGGGAGGGGGAGGAGGCTGCCTTGAGGACCAAGTGCCCAAGGGGGCGCCAGCCAAGAGGGGAGTAGGACTCCTACTCCAATCCTACTAAAAATAGGATTGGAAAGTGGAGTCCTTCTCTTCCTTCCCACCTTTTCTTTTTTTTCTTTCTTTGGTTTTTCTCTTATGGCGCATAGGCCTTATTGGGATGACTCACCAGCCCACTAAGGGCAGGTGCGCCACCCATAAGTCCTTTGGGCTTCCCCCGGGAGGGTTTCCCCCCCTCCCGGTGAACTTCCGGAACCCATTCGTCACTCCCGGTACATTCCCGGTAATGCCCGAAAACTTTTCGGTAACCAAATGAAGTCATCCTACATATCAATCTTCGTCTCCGGACCATTTCGGAAACCCTCGTGACGTTCGTGATCTCATCTGGGACTCCGAACAACATTGGGTAACCACGCATATAACTCAACTATACTAAAACATCGTCGAACCTTAAGTGTGCACACCGTGCGGGTTCGAGAACTATGTATACATGGCCAGAGGTACTCCTCGGTCAATATCCAATAACAGGACCTGGATGCCCATATTGGATCCTACATATTCTCCGAAGATCTTATCGGTTGAACCTCAGTGTCAAGGATTCATATAATCCCGTATGTCATTCCCTTTGTCCTCCGGTATGTTACTTGCCCGAGATTCGATCGTCGGTATCCGCATACCTATTTCAATCTCGTTACCAGCAAGTCTCTTTACTCGTTCCGTAATACAAGATCCCGTGACTTACACTTAGTCACATTGCTTGCAAGGCTTGTGTGTGATGTTGTATTACCGAGTGGGCCCCGAGATACCTCTCCGTCACACGGAGTGACAAATCCCAGTCTTGATCCATACTAACTCAACGGACACCTTCGGAGATACCTGTAGAGCACCTTTATAGTCACCCAGTTACGTTGCGATGTTTGATGCACACAAGATATTCCTCCGGTGCCAGTTAGTTGTATGATCTCATGGTCATATGAACAAATACTTGACACGCAGAAAACAATAGCAATAAAATGACACGATCAATATGCTACGTTCATAGTTTGGGTCTTGTCCATCACATGATTCTCCTAATGATGTGATCCCATTATCAAGTGACAACACTTGTCTATGGTTAGGAAACCTTGACCATCTTTGATCAACGAGCTAGTCAACTAGAGGCTTACTAGGGACAATGTTTTGTCAATGTATCCACACATGTATTTGTGTTTCCAATCAATACAATTATAGCATGGATAATAAACTATTATCATGAACAAAGAAATATAATAATAATTAATTTATTATTACCTCTAGGGCATATTTCCGTCAGTCTCCCACTTGCACTAGAGTCAATAATTTAGTTCACATCACCATGTGATTTTAACGAATCCAACACCCATATAGTTCTAGGGTCTGATCACGTCTTGCTCGTGAGAGAGGTTTTATTCAACGGTTCTGAATCTTTCAGATCCGTGTGTGCTTTACAAACCTTCATGTCATCTTATATATGCTGCTACTATGTGCTATTCGGAAATACTCCAAATATCTACTCTACTATACGAATCCGTTTTACTACTCATAGTTATTCGGATTTAGTGTCAAAGATTGCATCAACGTAACCCTTTACGACGAACTCGTTAACCACCTCCATAATTGAGAAAAATCCCTTAGTCTATTAGTTACTAAGGATAACTTTGACCGATGTTCAGTGATTCAATCCTGGATCACTCTCTGTACCTCTTAACAGACTTGTGGCAAGGCACACATCAGGTGTGGTACACAACATGGCATACTGTACAGTCTACAGCTAAGTCATAGGGGACGACCTTCGTCCTTTCTCTTTCTTGTGCCATGGTCGGGCTTCTGAGTCTTACTCAAATTCACACCTTACAACACATCCAAGAACTCTTTCTTTGCTGATCTATTTTGAACTCCTTCAAAAACTTGCCAAGGCATGCATTTCATTTGAAAGATCTGTTTATCACTTTGATCTATCTTCATAGATCTTGATGCTCAATGTTCAAGTAGCTCCACCCAGGTCTTCCTTTGAAAAACCCCTTTCAAACAACCTTTATGCTTCACATAAATTCTACATTACTTCCGATCAACAATATGTCAACCACATATACTTTATCAGAAATACTATAGTGCTCCCACTCACTTCTTTGGAAATACAAGTTTTCTCATAAACCTTGTACAAACCCAAAAAGCTTTGATCATCTCATCAAAGTGTATATTCCAACTCCGAGATGCTTGCACCAGTCCATAAAAGGATCCTTGGAGCTTGCATACTTGTTAGTATCTTTAGGATCGACAAAACCTTCTGGTTGTATCACATACAACCTTTCCTCAATTGAAACCGTCGAGGAAACAATGTTTGACATCCTATGTGTAATATTTCATAAATAATGCAGCAACTACTAACATAATTCCAACCGACTTTTAGCATCGCTATGAGTGAGAAAGTCTCATCATAGTCAACTCTTTTGAACTTGTCGGGAACATCCTTGCGACAAGTCGGGCTTTTCTTAATGGCGACTTTTCACCATCATCGTCTGTCTTTATTTTAAAGATCCATATTTACTTAATTGTCTTACTACCATCAAGTAGTTCTTCCAAAGTCTACACTTTGTCTTCATACATGGATCCTCTCTCGAATTTTATGGCCTCCAGCCATTTGTCGGAATCCGGGCCCACCATCGCTTCTCCATAGCTCGTAGGTTCATTGTTGTTTCAACAACATGTCCTCCAAGATAGGATTACCGTACCACTGTGCAGAAGTACGCGACCTTGTCGACCTACGAGGTTTGTAGTAACTTGATCCGAAGCTCAATGATCACCATCATCAGTTTTCACTTCAATTGGTGTAGGCGCCATAGGAACATCTTCCTGCGCCCTTCTACACACTTGTTGAAGTGACGGTTCACTAACCTCATCAAGTTCCACCACCCTCCCATTCAATTCTTTCGAGAGAAACCTTTCCTTGAGAAAGGACCCGTTTCTAGAAAAAACACTTTGCTTCCAGATCTGAGATAGGAGATGTATCCAACTATTTTGGATATCCTATGAAGATGCATTTATCCGCTTTGGGTTCGAGCTTATCAGAGTGAAACTTTTTCACATAAGCATCGCAGCCACAAACTTTCAAGAAACGACAACTTAGGTTTCTCCAAACCATAGTCTATACTGTGTCATCTCAACGAAAATACGCGGTGCCCTATTTAAAGTGAATGTGGTTGTCTCTAATGCCTAAACCATAAACGATAGTGGAAATTCGATAAGAGACATCATAGTATGCACTATATCAAACAAGGCATGGCTATGGCGTTTTAGACACACCATCACACTATGGTGTTCTTGGTGGCATGAGTTGCGAAACAATTTCCACATTGTCTTAACTGTGTACCAAAACTCGTGACTCAGATATTCATCTCTATGATCAAATCATAGATAGTTTATCCTCTTGTCACGACGATCTTCACTCTAAAATAACTTTGAACTTTTCAATATTTCAGACTTGTGATTCATCAAGTAAATACTCCTGGATCTACTCAAATCATCAGTGAAGTAAGAAATTAACGATATCCACTGCGTACCTCAACACTTATTGGACTACACACATCAAAAATGTATTACTCCCAACAAGTTAGTCTCTTGTTTCATGTGCCATGCTTTGCATGTCTCAAGTGATTCAAAATCAAGTGAGTCCAAAGATCCATCAGCATGAAGCTTCTTCATGCATTTTACACCAACATGACTCAAGTGGCAGTGCCACAACTAAGTGGTACTATCATTATTATTTTGTATCTTTTGGCACCAATGTTATGAACATGTGTAACACTACGATCGAGATTCAATAAACCATTGAGGGTAATTATTCAAGCAAATAGAATAATTATTATTCTCTTTAAATGAATAATCCTATTGCAATAAACAAGATCCAATCATGTTCATGCTCAACGCAAACACAAAATAACAATTATTTAGGTTTTACCACCAATCCCGATGATAGAGGGAGCGTGCGACGTTTGATCACATCAACCTTGGAAACACTTCCAACACATATCATCACCTCGCCTTTAGCTAGTCTCCGTTTATACCGTAGCTTTCATTTCGAGTTATTAATCACTTAGCAACCGAACCGGTTTCCAATACCCTCGTGCTACTAGGAGTACTAGTAAAGCACACATCAATATCATGTATATCAAATATACTTTTGTTGACTTTGCCAGCCTTCTTATCTACCAAGTATCTAGGGTAGCTCCGCCTCAGTGACCGTTCCCCTCATAACAGAAGCACTTAGTCTTGGGTTTGGGTTCAATCTTGGGTTTCTTCATTAGAGCAGCAACTGGTTTGCCGTTTCATGAAGTTTCCCTTCTAGCCCTTTCCCTTCTTGAAACTAGTGGCTTTACTAACCATCAACAATTGATGCTCCTTCTTGAATTCTACTTTCGCAGTGTCAAACATTGTGAATCGCTCAAAGATCACCATACCTATCCTTGATATGTTATAGTTCATCACGAAGCTCTAGACGCTCAGTGGCAGTGACTTTGGAGAACCATCACTATCTTATCTGGAAGATTAACTCCCACTTGATTCAAGCAATTGTTGTACTCAGATAATCTGAGAACATGCTCAATGATTTGAGCTTTTCTCCTTTACTTTGTAGGCAAAGAATCTTGTCGGAGGTCTTATACATCTCAACAAGGGCACGAGCATGAAATCTCAATTTCATCTCTTATGTTCCGCAACTTTTTCAAAACGTCTTCGGCGCCTTGCTTGTAAGCTATTAAGTATTGTGCACTGGACTATCACGTAGTCATCAAAAACGTGTATGTCAGATGTTCGCAACATCCATAGATGACGCTTGAGGTGCAGCACACCGAGTGGTGCATTAAGGACATAAGCCTTCTGTGCAGCAATGAGGACAATCCTCAGTTTTACGGACTCAGTCCGCAAAGTTGCTACTATCAACTTTCAACTAAATTTTCTCTAGGAACACATAAAAAAAGTAGAGCTATAGCGCAAGCTACATCGTAATTCGCAAAGACCATTAGACTATGTTCATGATATTTAGTTCAACTAATCATATTACTTAAGAACTCCCACTCAAAAAGTACATCCCTCTAGTTATTTGAGTGGTACATGATCCAAATCCACTATCTCAAGTTCGATCATCACGTGAGTCGAGAATAGTTTCAGTGGTAAGTATCGCTATGCTAATCATATCAACTATACGATTCATGCTCGACCTTTCGGTCTCTTGTGTTCTGAGGCCATGTCTGCACATGCTAGACTCGTCAAGTTTAACCCGAGTGTTCCCCGTGTGCAACTGTTTGGCACCCGTTGTATGTGAGCGTTGAGTCTATCACACCCGATCATCACGTGGTGTCTCAAAACGACGAACTGTAGCAACGGTGCACAGTCAGGAGAACACAATTTCGTCTTGAAATTTTAGTAGGAGATCACCTCATAATGCTACTGTCGTTCTAAGAAAAATAAGGTGCATAAAAGGATTAACATCACATGCAATTCATAAGTGACATGATATGGCCATCATCATGTGCTTCTTAATCTCCATCACCAAAGCACCGGCACGATCTTCTTGTCACCCGCGCAACAACATGATCTCCATCAACGTGTCGCCATCGGGGTTGTCATGCTACTTATGCTATTACTACTAAAGCTACGTCCTAGCAATATAGTAAACGCATTTGCAAACACAAACGTTAGTTTAAAGACAACCCTATGGCTTCTGTCGATTGTCGTACCATCGACGTGCAAGTCAACATTAACTATTACAACATGATCATCTCATACATCCAATATATCACATCACATCATTGGCCATATCATATCACAAGCATACCCTGCAAAAACAAGTTAGACGTCCTCTACTTTGTTGTTGCATGTTTTACGTGGCTGCTATGGGTATTTAGTATGATTGCATCTTACTTATGCAAAAACCACAACGGAGATGTGCAAATTGTTGTTTAACCTCTCCAAGGACCGCCTCGGTCAAAACCAATTCAACTAAAGTTGAAGAAACCGACACCCGCCAGTCATCTTTGTGCAACGAGGTTGTATGTCAAGCGATGAAACCAGTCTTTCGTAAGCGTACGAATAATGTGGGTCCGGGCTGCTTCAATCCAACAATACCGCCGAATCGAGAAAAGACTAAGGAGGCCAGCAAATCGAACATCACCGTCCACAAAACCCTTTGTATTCTACTCGAGATTACATCTACGCATGAACCTGGCTCATGATGCCACTGTTGGGGAACGTCGCATGGGAACCAAAAAATTAACTACGCGCACGAAGACCTATCATGGTGATGTCCATCTATGCGAAGAGATTTGGATCTACGTACCCTTGTAGATCGTACAGAAGGAAGCATTAAGAAACACGGTTGATGTAGTGGAACGTCCTCACGTCCCTCGATCCGCCCCGCGAACCATCCCATGAACCGTCCCGCGATCCGTCCCACGAACCGTCCCGCGATCCATCCCACGAACCATCTCGCGATCCGTTGCAGGAATCGTCTTGCGATCCGTCTCACGATCCGTTCCGATCTAGTGCCGAACGGACGGCACCTCCGCGATCAGCACACGTACAGATCAATGATGAGCTCGGCCTTCTTGATCCAGCAAGCAAGACAGAGAAGTAGATGAGTTCTCCGGCAGCGTGACGATGCCCCGGTGGTGGTGAAGGCTCTACTCCTGCAGGGCTCCGCCCGAGCTCCGCGGAAATACGATCTAGAGGTAAAACTAAGGTGTCTAGATATGAGTTGCACGTGGCAAAAGTTGTCTCAAATCAGCCCTAAATCACCAGTATATATAGGAGGGAGGGGGAGGAGGTTGCCTTGAGGACCAAGTCCCCAAGGGGGCTCCGGCCAAGAGGGGAGTAGAACTCCTACTCCAATCCTACTCAAAATAGATTGGAAAGTGGAGTCCTTCTCTTCCTTCGCACTTTTTTTCTTTCTTTGGTTTTTCTCTTATGGCGCATAGGCCTTATTGGGCTGTCCCACCAGCCCACTAAGGGCTGGTGCGCCACCCATAAGTCCTTTGGGCTTCCCCCGGGAGGGCTGCCCCCCTCCCGGTGAACTTCCGGAACCCATTCGTCACTTCTCGTACATTCCCGGTAATGCCCGAAAACTTTCTGGTAACCAAATGAAGTCATCCTATATATCAATCTTCGTCTCCGGACCATTCTGGAAACCGTCGTGAAGTCCGTGATCTCATCCGGTACTCCTAACAACATTGGGTAACCACGCATATAACTCAACTATACTAAAACATCGTCGAACCTTAAGTGTGCACACCGTGCGGGTTCGAGAACTATGTATACATGGCCAGAGGTACTCCTCGGTCAATATCCAATAACAGGACCTGGATGCCCATATTGGATCCTACATATTCTCCGAAGATCTTATCGGTTGAACCTCAGTGTCAAGGATTCATATAATCCCGTATGTCATTCCCTTTGTCCTCCGGTATGTTACTTGCCCGAGATTCGATCGTCGGTATCCGCATACCTATTTCAATCTCGTTACCAGCAAGTCTCTTTACTCGTTCCGTAATACAAGATCCCGTGACTTACACTTAGTCACATTGCTTGCAAGGCTTGTGTGTGATGTTGTATTACCGAGTGGGCCCCGAGATACCTCTCCGTCACACGGAGTGACAAATCCCAGTCTTGATCCATACTAACTCAACGGACACCTTTGGAGATACCTATAGAGCACCTTTATAGTCACCCAGTTACGCTACGACGTTTGATGCACACAAGGTATTCCTCCGGTGCCAGTGAGTTATATGATCTCATGGTCATAGGAACAAATACTTGACACGCAGAAAACAATAGCAATAAAACGACACGATCAATATGCTACGTTCATAACTTGGGTCTTGTCCATCAGATGATTCTCCTAATGATGTGATCCTGTTATGAAGCGACAACACTTGTCTATGGTTAGAAAACCTTGACCATCTTTGATCAACGAGCTAGTCAACTAGAGGCTTACTAGGGATAGTGTTTTGTCTATGTATCCACACATGTATTTGTGTTTCCAATCAATACAATTATAGCATGGATAATAAACGATTATCATGAACAAATAAATATAATAATAACTAACTTATTATTGCCTCTAGGGCATATTTCCAACAAAGAAATATGCTAAGCTTGGGGCACTTGATACGTCTCAAACGTATCGACTTTTCCAAACACTTGTGCTATTGTTTTGGCCTCATTTTTGCACGATTTGAACAAAACTAACCCGGACTGACACTGTTTTCAGCAGAGCTGCCTGTATGGTTTTCTTGTGTGCCGGAAAATGAATATTTAGACGTCCCGGAAAATTCCCATAAAAAATAGATAAAATCCACGCACCGGGAGGGACCATGGGCCAAAAGATGGGCTATAGGGAGCCATAGGGCCCCCAGGCGACCTGCTGGCGCGACCTGCCCCCCTGGCCACGCCGGGAGGCTGCCTGGGCGGGGCTCACCCCCTCTGGTGCCCTACTTTGGCTCCTATTTTTACCCGTGATGAGAAAATTCCAGAACAGAAGTCGTTTTGCAAGTTCTCGATGCGGAGCCGCCGCCACCATCGGTTCTTATTCGGGAGAGCTAATCTGGAGGCTGTTTTGGTCTTCGGAGAGGAGAAATCGTCGCCATCATCATCACCATCACCACTCCATCATCCTTCCATGGATTCTCCCATCATGTGTGAGTAATTCCCTGCTGTAGGTGATGGGGATGGGAGAGATTGGATGAGTTAGATCATGTAATAGTTCGTCAGATTGTTGGGGGCATGTTGCCTATCATCTACTATGGTGTTTATCATCTTTGCTACCGCTTGTTACTCTTAATGCTTGTAATTGGGCCTGAGTGCCATGATTTCTGATCTCAATACCTTATGTTTTCATGAATATATTTGTGTTCTAGATCCTATCTATGAGTAGTATGCACCTATTATAGTCCGGAACCGGCGATCCCAATGGTGACAACTTGGGACACCAAGGGGGGTAGACTATAGTTTGAGGATTCCATGTATCCATTGATTGTTAATGCTTTGTTCTGGTGCTCTTTGACAGGAGCACCTTAATCTCCATAAGTTTCTTTTGGCCCCGTTGATAGCAGGATGGTAGGACAAAAGATGTTGTGCAAGTTCTTATTGCAAACACGCACGACTACCTCGGGATACATGCCTAATGTTTGATATATGCCTAGATGATCATTACTTTTATATGTGCCTGGAGCCAAGCTAAATACATGATATCTCTCATCCATGACCAACCATCCATCTCCTTAGCCTACAATGTTTTAATCTTGCTAGTCACAAGTTACTTTACTTTTGCAGTTTTACTTTCGTTGCTTTGCCACTATTATTTCCGTTGCCACCATCACTTCCATAATACCGTTGCTACTAATATTTTGTTTCCAAGCAAGTATCTTTCAGGTGCAGTTGAATTGACAACTCAACTGTTAAAGCTTATAAATATTCTTTGGCTCCCCTTGTGTCGAATCAATAAATTGGGTTAACTTACCCGCGAAAACTGTTGCGATCCCCTACACTTGTGGGTTATCAGCTAGTCGCACCTCAAGCCACGGCGCAGCCACTCTCCCTCCACTATTTCTTGACACCCCGTAGGTTATTCTGGTAGTGCACGGTGTAGCCCTGGAGGATTAGCTCCACCATCATCACCGTCACGTCGTCGTGCTGTCGGAGAATTCAGCTACCTCTCCATCTCTTTTGCTGGATCAAGAAGGTGGAGATCTTCATCAAGCTGCACGTGTTCTGAACGTGGAGGTCCCATCCGTTCGGTGCTAGATCGTGACTGGATCGTGGGACGGCTTGCGATTTGTATCACGAAGACGTTCGACTATATCAACCGTGTTTCTTAATGCTTCCCTCTTAGAGATTAACAAGGGCATGTGGATCCCATCTCTCTTCTCGTAGATGGTCATCACCATGGATAGATCTTATGTGTGAGTAGGACTTTTTTTGTTTCCCATGCAACGTTCCCCAATAGTGGCATCATGAGCTAGGTCTATGTGTAGATGACATCTCGAGTAGAACACAACGGAGTTTGTGGGCGTTGATGTTCATATTGCTTCCCTCCTTAGTCTTTTCCTTATTCGGCATCATTGTTGGATGAAGAGGCCTGGACCAACATTACTTGTACGCTTATGAGAGACCGGTTCCATTGACTAACATGCAACTTGTTGCATAAAGATGGCTGGCGGATGTCTGTTTCTCCTACTTTAGTTGAACCGGATTTGACAGAGGCGGTCCTTGGAGAAGGCTAAATAGCAACTTTTACATCACCGTTGTGGTTTTGCGTGAGTAAGATGTGATCATGCTAGATACTCGTAGTAGCCACGTAAAACATACAACAACAAATTAGAGGACGTCTGACCTATTTTGCAGGGTATGGTCTGATATGATATGGCCAAAGACATGATATGATATATTTGATGTATGAGATAATCATGTTGTAATAGTTAAATATCGACTTGCATGTCGACGCTACGGCAACTGGCAGGAGCCATAGGGTTGTCTTTAATTTGTGCTTGGTGATGCTTTGCTTTATCGCTAGATCAGTAGCTTTAGTAGCAACAACATAGTTAGCGCGATAACCTCGATGGTAGCACAACGATGGAGATCATGGTGTGGCGCCGGTGACGATGGAGATCATGCTGGTGCTTTGAAGATGGAGATCAAAAGCACAAGTTCATGGCCATATCATGTC
Organism: Hordeum vulgare subsp. vulgare; assembly: GCF_904849725.1. Taxonomy (NCBI): domain Eukaryota; kingdom Viridiplantae; phylum Streptophyta; class Magnoliopsida; order Poales; family Poaceae; genus Hordeum; species Hordeum vulgare. The sequence goes on along the minus strand of NC_058522.1, from coordinate 420,446,377 downwards.
ACTTATGATTTGCATGTGATGTTAATACTTTTTGTACCTTATTTTGCTTAGGATGATGGTAGCATTATAAGGTGATCCCTCACTAAAATTTCCAGATAAAAATGTGTTCTCCCCGAGTGTGCACCGTTGCAAAAGTTTGTCGTTTCAAGACACCACGTGATGATCGGGTGTGATAGACTCTACGTTCACATACAACGGGTGCAAGACAGTTGCACAGGCGGAACACTCGGGTTAGACTTGACGAGCCTAGCATGTACAGACATGGCCTTGGAACACAAGAGACCGAAAGGTTGAACATGAGTCATATAGTAGATATGATCAACATAGAGATGTTTACCATTGAAGCCAACTCATACGTGATTATCGGACTTGAGTTGGTGAATTTGGATCATGTGTCACTCCAATCACTAGAGGGATGTCAATTTGAGTGGGATCTTATTGATAATATGATTAACTAAACTCGTTATCTTGAACATAGTCTAAGTAATCTTTGGAAATTTTATGTTGTAGATCAATGGCTCACGTAGTAGCACCCTTGAATTTTAATCCGTTCCTAGAGAAAGCTAAGCTGAAAGATGATGCGAGTAACTTTGTAGACTGGGCCCAAAATCTGAGAATTGTTCTCACATTTCTCAAAAGGCTTATGTCCTTGATGTACCATTTGGTGACATGCCATCCCAACCGGTGACCCAAGATGATATGAACATCTGGCAATCACGTATGGATGACTACTCAATAGTTCAATGTGCAATTTTGTATGGATTAGAACTGGGACTTCAAAGACGTTTTGAACGTCATGGAGCATATGAGATGTTCCAGGAGTTGAAGTTCATCTTTGAGAAGAATGTCCGGATCGAGAGATATGAAACCTCCGATAAGTTCTATGCATGCAAAATGGAGGAGAACGGGTCTCTCAGTGAGCATGTGCTCAAAATGTCTGGGTACTCTAACCGTCTGGATGAGTTGGGAATTGTTCTCCCGCTAGAGGCAATCACTGACAGAGTTCTTCAATCACTGCCACCTAGCAATAAAAGCTTTGTGTTAAACTACAACATGCAAGGGATGAATAAATTAGTTGCCGAGATGTTTGCGATGCTGAAAGTCGCTGAGTCAGAAATACAGAAACAACATCAAGTATTGATGGTCAATAAGACCACCAGTTTCAAGAAAAACGACAAGGGCAAGAAGGGTAACTCCAAGAAGAGTGGCAAAGCTGTTGCCCCTCCCACGAAGAAACCCAAGGCTGGACCCAAGCCGAAAACTGAGTACTATCATTGCAAGGGGACTGGTCACTAGAAGCGGAAGTGCCCCAAGTATCTGGCCGATAAGAAGGCGGCCAACGCCAAACATGGTATATTTGATATACATGTTATTGATGTGTACCCCACCAATTCTGGGTGTAGTGCCTAGGTATTTGATACCGGTTCGGTTGCTCACATTTGCAACTCAAAGCATGAACTACAAAATAGATGAAGGTTGGTGAAGGACAAAGTGTCGATGCGCGTGGGAAATGGTTCCAAGGTTGATGTGATCTCTTTCGGAACACTCTCAGTTCAATTACCATCAGTATTAGTGATGAACCTAAATAATTGTTATTTAGTGCCTGTGTTAAGCATGAACATTATATCTGGATCTTGTTTATTGCGAGATGGTTACTCATTTAAGTCACAGAATAATAGTTGTTCTAACTATATGAGTAATATATTTTATGGTCATGCAACCAATGTGAGGCGTTTGTTCATGTTGAATCTCTATAGTGATGACACACATATCCATAGCATTGAAGCCAAAAGATGTACAGTTGATAATGATAGCGCCACTTTCTTATGGCACTGCCGCTTATATCATATTGGTATAATACGCATGAAGAAACTCCATGCTGATGGACTTTTGGAGTCACTTGATTTAGATTAACTTGACACATGTGAACCATGCCTAATGGGCAAGATGACTGAGACTCCGTTCTCCAGAACAATGGAGTACGTAAGTGACTAATTGGAGATCATACATACTGATGTGTGGGGACCAATGAGCATAGAGGCGCACGATGGTTATCGTTATTTTCTCACCTTCACAGATGATTTGAGTAGATATGGTTATATTTACTTGATTAAACACAAGTCTAAAATGTTCAAAAAGTTCAAGAAATTTCAGAGTGAAGTTGAAAATCATCATAACAAGAAGATCAAATTCCTATGACCGGATCGAGGAGGAGAATATCTGAGTTATGAGTTTGGCACTCACTTAAGACAACGTGGAATTGTTCCACAGTTGACACCGCCTCGAACACCATAGTTTAATGGTGTGTCCGAACGTTGTAATCGTACTATATTAGATATGGTGCGTTCTATGATGTCTCTTACTGATTTGTCTTTGTCGTTTTGGGATTATACATTAGAGACAACTGCATTCACTTTAAATAGGGCACCATCAAAATCTGTTGAGACGACGCCATATGAAATATGGTTTGGCAAGAAGCCAGAGTTGTCATTTCTTAAAGTATGGGGATGTGATGCTTATGTCAAAAATCTTGAGCCTGAAAAGCTGGTACCCAAAGCGGAAAAGTGCATCTTCATAGGATACCTAAAAGAGACAGTTGGGTACACCTTCTATCTCAGATCTGAAGGCAAAGTGTTTGTTGCTAAAAAGGGAGCTTTTCTTGAGAAAGAGTTTCTCTCGAAGGAATTGAGTGGAAGGAAGATAGAACTTGATGAGGTTGTAGAACCTTTACTTCAACTAGCAAGTGGCGCAACATAGAAAGAAGTTTTTGTGGCGCGTGCTTAGTTGAAGAGGAAGTTGTTGATGATGATCATAAAGCTTTAGATCAACTTCCTATCGAACGTCGTAGGTCAACAAGGGCACATACTGCTCTTGAGTGGTATGTCAACCCTGTCTTATCAATCATGTTGTTAGACAACGATGAACCTACGAGCTATGGAGAAGCAATGGTGGGCCCAGATTCCAACAAATGGTTAGTGGCCATGAAATTCGAGATAGGATCCATGTATGAAAACAAAGTATGGACTTTGGAAGTATTACCTGAAGGGCGGAAGGCTATTCAGAATAAATGGATCTTTAAGAAGAAGACGGACACGGACGGTAATGTCACCGTCTATAAAGCTCGACTTCTGGCAAAGGGTTTTTCACAAGTTCAAGGAGTTGACTACGATGAGACTTTCTCACCCGTAGCGATGCTTAAGTCCGTCAGAATCATGTTAGAAATAGCCACATTTTTTGATTATGAAATTTGGCAGATGAATGTCAAAACAACGTTCCTTAACGGTTTTCTTAAGGAAGAGTTGTATATGATGCAACCGGAAGGTTTTGTCGATCTAGAGAATGCTGACAACGTATGCAAACTCCAGCGATCTATTTATGGACTAGTGCAAGCATCTCGGAGGTCGCCTGAGTGGGCCCCACCTCCTCTGGTGCCCTCCTTTGGCCTATATTTATTGTTCCGTGAGGAAACCCTCGCCAATTATCTGGAATCGCGAATTTCTCCATCGTTCCGCCGCCACAGAGCTTCCGAGACCGGGAGCGTCAGGAGACCTCTTCCCGGCACCCTGCCGGAGGGAGGATTGACCTCCGGAGCTTCTCCACCACCATGGACGCCTCCCGGATGTGCCATGACTAGTTTCCCTTGGATCATGAGTCCATGACCAGTAGCTATGTGGTGTCTTCTCTCCAATTGTGTGCTTCAATGGTTAGTCCTTGTGAGATGCCCTACATGATCAAGGCATCTATGTAATTCTCTTGCTATTGCTATGCTCGGGTTGTTGGGATCCGATGGATTATGAGAATATGTTCAGATTGTTATGAGTTATATATTTGATCATCCTTTTATATTATGTTCCTTAGTGATTCATGCATGTTCTTCGTTGCTTTTTATTGGTTTGGCCAAGTAGTAGATCGTAACTCCAAGAGGGAGCGTTATGCATGATTGTGGGTTCAGGCCCCTCGATGTCTAGCTTGAGTGACAGAAACATGAGACGAGGGGATGTGCTTGTTGCCACTAGGGAGAAAACAACGGTGCTTGTGACCAAGGTTGCAAGGATTGTTTACCTTACGCATAGTTCGTTAGTGAAGTTGTCCGTTGCTTTGAGTTTACACTTTGGGTGGGGCTTGCAAGTTAATACCGGAGAGAATTTCTGGATAGATATCTCAAGGTGGATGATTAGTAAGTAGATGCCGATGAATAAATGGTCTACTTGTCTCGGAGTATTTCCCATTACTATTGAACCTCTAACTATCAAGGAGCATAATTAGCATTGCGTTGCTATCATAATTCTGTCAATTGCCCAACTGTGATTTGTTTACCCTAGCATAGTTGTTTATCATCTTTTGGGAGAGAGACATCACTAGTGAACGTCATGTGACTTCGGTCCATATGACCATCATTGCTTACACCTCCATCATTTACCGCTTTATTTACTTTTCCGTTGCAATCACTATTACCTCCCCGCTTGTGTTTTTATCATTTGCAAACTAAAAGGCCGGAGAGATTGACAACCTCTCTGTACTCGCTGGGAGCAAAGTTATTTATTGTGTGTGCAGATCCACGTCTTCTGCTAGCGCCAGGGTGGAAGAGACCTACTTGTTGAGCCTAGGAGTCCTGCTGGTTCGATAAACCTTACAGTCTCCGTGTAAGGGAAATTTGCTGCTGACTACATCTCCACCTTCCACTTGGGGTCCAACCAGGGGCGAGAAGCATATACATCACCTCGTCATCAAGCGAATTTCTGGCGCCGTTGTCGGGGACTCCGCTCTTCAAGATAGGGGAGTTGCACACTATCTTTTACCTTTGCTGTTTAGTCTTGTTAGTTTGCTTTCTAGTTTTTGCTTTAGAGTCTTATACCCAAAACCATAAAAAAATAGTTACTTTGCCTGGTCAGTATGCCTAAATCCTTTGCCTCTAGTGTTGCACCCGAAGGACAGATTCTCACCTTCAAACAAAGGGTTGGATAAAGTTTGAAAGATGCTTGGTATAGAATTAAAAAATCTCAAGATAGAGCCACCAAGAAGCAATCCACCACTATTTTGCTTAGAAATGTTTATGTTGGTATTACTTCTTGGCATAGGTTTGTTCTAGACACAGCAATAGGAGGGAATTTCTTGGAAGCTCCCGTTGGGGAGGCTCTTAACGTTATGGAAAATCTTGTCGGAATCCCACCTATTGTTGACATAAAGGATGATATTACTTTATCTCATGTTATGAGTAAACTTGAGAAAATAGAGCTAGAGATACCAAGAATGAATAAAATTAATGAAGTAGATCATAGGATTTGAGGGAACTTAAATAGACTTGATAGCTCCATGAACAAAAATTACAAAAAATTGGAGACCCTTAAATCCCATGATGTGGATCCTTCTAGGATTGATAAGATCGAGGATATTTTTGAAACTTTAGGAACTACTCTATCCTCCATCAAGACTAAAAATGTAGAAACCCCCGCAAGGGAGGGACCTAGGTTCATTAACGTACCCAAGGTTCCTCAACCCAAAACAAGTATACCTATTTCTAAGGGTGTTGAAACTCTGAAGACCTTAGAAGAGATACCTCTCTTAAAAAGAATTAGAAATGAAATTACAATTGGTATTACTACCTTTTCTTTTGCTCCTAGAAGTGCTGCCACTAAGCCTCTCTTTGAGAGTCTTCTTAAGACTAGTTGTATTATTGAAAAGCTCTTTGATGATCTTGATGATGGTTCAATTGATACAACTTGATCTTTTTGCATTATGCCTAGCTCAAAGGCATAAAAGAAAGTGCTTGTTGGGAGGCAACCCAATATGTTTTTACTTTCTGTTTTAGTGGTCTTGATGTGTGTTACTACTATAGTAGCATCATTGTATCTTTATTTTTAAGCTTTGTGCCAAGTTATAGCCTCCGATTGCAAGAAAGATAAAAAAAATTGACATGCTGTCCAGAAACAGATTTTGTCTGCTTGACGGAAAAACCCGCCAAAAATCACGAAATCATCTTTTTGATCTGAATTTGTTTGACATCATGCTATATATAATTGTCTTTCTGGCATCTGTTCTATGTTTTTTGAGTTGAGTTGCATAAGTACCACGAATAAATTATTTACTACCTGTTGTTCTGTTTTTCACAGATTCTGCCATGTTTTGTGTTTTCATTGTTTTGCGATCCTAAGCTTGCTTTTTATTTGCAAAAATCTTTTGGCAATCATGAGAAGCAATAGAATTTCATGAAAATATTTATTTCCAGCAGGTATTGAATTAGTTTACTAAGGGAACTAACTACTCCAATCAGCTTATGATGAGTTTTGTATGAAGGGAGTTTTCAAGTGTTGCGATGGGAGAGATGATGAAAGAAGATAAAGGAGTGTCAAATGCTCAAGCTTGGGGATGCCCCCATGCATCCCAAGAAATATTCAAGCAGACTCAAGCGTCTAAGATTGGGGATGCCCCCGTACATCCCCTTCTCTATCAACAATCATCAGGTCGTCCATCGCCATGCTATATTTTTATCACTTCATATGATATGTGCTATTCTTGGAGCGTCCTGCTATTTACTTTTTAGTTTGTTTTAGTTTATCTTGATGTTCATAACAAGTCGGAACCTAGCCTACCTTTTTTGGGAGAGAGACACACTCTATTCCACTCTAGAACACAACATAGCTTTTCATGCTTTTCCTTTTTGTGTGTTTTTCATCTTTTCGTAGCTACTGTCATGCTTAGCTCTTAGCTTTCATGTTTATCTTTTTAAGAGCTTCTACTTAGGTTGATTTTGGAACTCTCTTGAGTTATCATGCTTATCTTGTTTAGAGAGTTGGCTTGTTGCACAGAGTTGTGTGTCTTGCATGAGTAGGTAACTGAGGTTGCTATTTAATTATAGTAGTAACTTGCAATAGTTTTGAGGTATTGATTTGAGTAATGTTTGGACTATTGGTGCCAAGAGCTTGAGCCTATTAGTGATAGGTGTCGTATTTTGGGAAATGCGTGTGTTTTTCAAAAACTAAAGTTAGTTGAGAACTCTAGCTACTAAATTGATCGCTAACTATGGAGGGGTTGGAATATATTGAGTACCCTCACGTTACCATGAGTCGAGGATACGCAAGGATAACCAAACCCCCAAACATTCCTCCTCGGGGTACTTGTCTCTTTGTGAATTTCCTAACACTATAGAGAGTTATCGATAATAAATGTATGAGTTCTTCGGACTAATGTGAGTTTTCGATTGTTGGCACTTCCACCATCCATATTTTGCTAGCCACTTCGGTACCGTGCATTGCCCTTTCTCATATTGAGAGTTGGTGCAAACTCCGCCGGTGCATCCAAACCCATGACATGATACGCTTTGTCATACATAAGCCTCATTATATCTTTCCTAAAAACAGCCACCATACCTACCTATTAAGGCATTTCCATAGCCTTTTCGAGATACATTGCCATGTAACATCCATCATCAAATGACTTGATCTTCATGTCATACATGCTTTTGCTTGATCATAGAGCCGCATGATAGTTGGGCCTTGCCCTTATTATTGGTACATGACGCGCTAGTATCATTGCATACACTACTACACTAGTAGAGGCATACATTTGCATACATCATGATAGTTTTCACTTGTCTTTATGTTGAGTACTTCTTATAAAGTGTGATGCTTTTTATTTCTATTCATGTAAAACATAGAGTGTTGCCCTCAAGTGAGGAAAAGATCCCAAAGAGGACAAACAAAAGATCCCAAAGAGGACAAATAAGAGATAAAAGGAAGATCCAAAGAGGCCACAAAAAAATAAAAAATAAAAAGAAAAAGAAAATAAAAGAAATAAAAAGAGAGAAGGGGGCAACACTACTATTCCTTTTGAAAGATCCACACTCGTACTCCATTACTATATTGATACTACATAGAGATTATCATTCATGCATAACTATGTGGGGATCCTTACACTATAGAACTTGGTTTGCATATTCAATGATGAGCCTCCTCAAATGAGCTCTAGGTCTTCATGAGCAAACAATTTAGATGCACCCCCACTAGTCCCTTTGGAGAGCTTATCTTAGCTCATATCTGCATCAATTACATGGCAATCCCTACTCCTCACATCATATCTATCATTTGGCCTTCTCTCACCTATGGTTGTCCTCATTGATGTGAGCCTTTCACACCTTTTTGTATTCCTTCCCCATCATTATTCTATTTGCCATCCTAAGTGTCAACATATCTTGCTTACGCTCATCCATTGCATGAGTGCTCAAAGTCGAAAGGGAGAGGATCATTTTGACTTATGCATGACAAGTGGTCTGGGGATGAGTCAAAATAAGATTCCAAAGGAGACTAAGTGTGAGGTTTATTAGATTGAGTTCTCAATTAAAAAATATTTTATCTCTGAACCATCTCCCACTTCTTGCACGCAAACACCATTTGGAGACATTCGAGTCATGGACAGCGAGAGCTCTTGCACATTTATGTTCTTACTTTGCTAAATTCAATCCTAGATATGGACTCTTGCTTGTTATTGTCTTGACTTGAATTGCATATGTCACTTGCTTTACTTTGAAGTTATTATATGTGTGTTAGCATGTCACCATAGAAATTATTGTGTTATCATTTGTCTACTCGAGGACGAGCAGAAATTAAGCTTGGGGATGTTGATACGTCCCAAACGTATCTATAAATTCTGCTTGTTCCATGATCTTTTGGGTGACATTGTTACATGTTTTGCTACACTTTTATATCATTTTACATATATTTGGACTAACCTACTAACACAGTGCACCCAGTGCCAGTTTCTGTCTGCTGATGTCTTTTCTGCACGGGCTTTTACCCAATTTTCCAAAGCCCGAAAAAATCCAGAAAATATAAAAAAAATTAGCGAAACAGAAGCTTCCGGATCACCGAAGATGGGCCAGAGGGGGGCCCAGGGGCCTCCTAGGCGGTCTGCTGGCGCAGCCTAGCCCTAGGCCGCGCTAGGAGGTCGCCTGGGTGTGCCCCACCTCCTCCGGTGCCCTCCTTTGGCTTGTATTTAGTTATCAGTGAGGAAACCCTCGCAGATTATCTGGAATCGCGAATTTCTCCATCGTTCCGCCGCCGCAGCGCTTCCGAGATCGGGAGCGCCAGGAGACCTCTTCCCGACGCCCTTTCGGAGGGAGGATTGACCTCTGGGAGCTTCTCCACCACCATAGACGCCTCCCGGATGTGTCGTGAGTAGTTTCCCTTGGACCATGAGTCCATGACCAGTAGATATGTGATGTCTTCTCTCCAATCTTGTGCTTCAATGGTTAGTCCTTGTGAGCTTCCCTATATGATCAAGGCATCTATGTAATTCTCTTGCTATTGTTATGCTCAGTTTGTTGGTATCTGATGGATTATGAGATTATGTTCAGATTGTTATGAGTTATATATTTGATTATCCTTTTATATTCTGTTCCTTAGTGATTCATGCATGTTCTTTGTTGCTTTTTATTGCTTTGGCCAAGTAGTAGATCGTAACTCCAAGAAGGAGCGATATGCATGATTGTGGGTTCAGGCCCCTCGATGTCTAGATTGAGTAACACAAACATGAGACTAGGGGATGTGCTTGTTGCCACCAGGGAGAAAACAACGGTGCTTGTGACCAAGGTTGCAAGGATTGTTTACCTTACGCATAGTTCGGTAATGCAGTTGTCCGTTGCTTTGAGTTTACACTTTGGGTGGGGCTCGCAACTTAATACCGGAGAGATGTTCTGGATAGATAACTCAAGGTGGATGATTAGTAAGTAGGTGTTGATGAATAAACGGTCTACTTGTCTCGGCGTATTGCCCATTACTATTGAACCTCTAACTATCAAGGAGCATAATTAGCATTGCGGTGCGATCATAATTCTCTCAATTGCCCAACTATGATTTGTTTACCCTAGCATAGTTGTTTATCGTCTTTTGGGAGAGAGACATCACTAGTGAACGTCAAGTGACTCCGGTCCATATCATCATCATTGCTTACACCTCCATCATTTACCGCTTTATTTACTTTTCTGTTGCAATCACTATTACCTTCCCGCTTGTGTTTTGATCCTTTGCAAACTACAAGGCCGAAGAGATTGACAACCTCTCTCTGCTCGTTGGGAGCAAAGTTATTTGGTGTGTGTGCAGATCCATATTTTCTGCTAGCACCAGGGTGGAAGACACCTACTTGTTGAGCCTAGGAGTCCTGCTGGTTCGATAAACCTTACAGTCTCCGTGTAAGGGAAATTTGCTGCTGATTACATCTCCACCTTCCACTTGGGGTCCAACAAGGGGCGAGAAGCATATACATCACCTCGTCATCACATATACCTTGACAAAGGTTTGCAGAAGTTCAAAATGAACAGTCCAAGAAAGGGTTATTGCCTGTGCTATAAGGTGTGAAGTTGAGTAAGACTCAATGCCCAGAAACTGCAGAAGATAGAGAAAACATGAGTGTCGCCCCCTATGCTTCATCCATTGGCTCTATCATGTATGTAGTGTTGTGCACAAGACATGATGTCCGCCTTGCCATAAGTATGGAGGAAGGTTTCAAAGTCCTATGCTTCAGCCATTGGCTCTATCATGTATGTAGTGTTGTGCACAAGACATGATGTCCGCCTTGCCATAAGTATGGAGGAAGGTTTCAAAGTAATCCAGGAATGGAGCACTCGACAGTGGTCAAAAATATTCTAAAGTACCTGAAAAGGACTAAGGAAATGTTTGTCATGTATGGAGGTGACAAAGAGCTCCTCGTAAAGGGTTACATCAATGCAAGCTTTGACACTGATCTGGATGACTCTAAGTCACAAACCGAATACGTATTTATTATCAATGGGGGTGCGTTAAGCTGGTGCAATTCCAAGCAAAGTGTGGTAGCTGATTCTACATGCGAAGCAGAGTACGTAGGTGCCTCGGAGGTGGCTAAAGAAGGTGTCTGGATGAAGCAGTTCATGACAGATCTTGGAGTTATTCCTAGTGCACTAGATCCAATGACTGTGTTTTGTAACAACACTGGTGCCATTGTTCTATCCAAGGAACCAAGGTTTCACAAGAGGACCAGACACATAAAGCGACGTTTCAATTCCATCAGCGATTACATCAAGGAGGAGGACATAAATATTTGCAAAGTGCACACGGATCTGAATGTTATAGACCCGTTGACTAAGCCTCTTCCACGAGCAAAACATGATCAACACCATGAGTATACGGGTGTTAGATTTGTTACATTATAAATCACATAGTGATGTGAGATAGATTACTCACTCTACTACAAGTGGGAGACTGTTGGAAATATGCCCTAGAGGAAATGATAAAATAGTTATTTTTATATTTCCTTGTTCAAGATAATCGTTTATTATCCATGTTGGATTGTATTGAATGGAAACTCAGATACATGTGTGGATACATAGACAACACACTGTCCCTAGTAAGCCTCTAGTGAACTACCTCGTTGATCAAAGATGGTTAAGGTTTCCTAGACATAGACAAGGTTTGTCACTTGATAACACGATCACATCATTAGGAGAATGATGTGATGGACAAGACCCAAACTATGAACGTAGCATGTGATCGTGTCATTTTTATTGCTACTATTTTCTACATGTCAAGTATATGTTCCTATGACCATGAGATCATGTAACTCAGTGACACCGGAAGAATACCTTGTGTGTATCAAATGTCACAACGTAACTGGGTGACTATAAAGGTGCTCTACTCGTATCTCCAGAGGTGTTAGTTGAGTTAGTATGGATCAAGACTAGGATTTGTCACTCCGTATGATGGAAAGGTATCTCGGGGCCCACTCGGTAATACAACATCACAACAAGCCTTGCAAGGAATGTGACTAAAGAGTTAGCCACATGATTTTCTATTACAGAACGAGTAAAGATACTTGCCGGTAACGAGATTCAAATAGGTACCGCGAGACAACACCACAATACCAAACACGAAAATATTACCTGATACGAAAGCTCATAAAGAATGGTGACAATAATTTATACAAGATTTACAGAGATGAAAATGTTGCAGATCCGCTCATTAAGCCGCTTCCACAACCCAAGCATGAGGCATTCGATGTTTATTTGACTGGCATTCGATGTTTATTTGATTGACTGTGGTGATACTGGGAGACTATTGAAGATATGCCCTAGAGACAATCATGTATGATGATATTTCGTATGTGTTTATAAATAAAGAAAGTCCTTGGACATTATCAATGATGTGTATTAACACGTACATGACTTGTTTGTGAGACTATGCAGTGTATGATGAATGTCCTAAAGGGTCCCTAGCCGAAAGGATTGTGTGGACGTGCAACCAATTAGACTAGCATATGACACGCTGGATGGTTTGGTCTCACTGACCATGTAGCATGGGATGCTAGCCGGATAATATGGACACAAAAAGATCTGGTCGGATACGACGTGGTCGGATCCGAGTCGAGATAAGGTCTGAGTTGCACAGAGGCCTATGAGACGCGATGATAGGTCATTCGTGAGTCTCTAGTACAACAGACGTTCTATGTGCTAAGACCTAAGCTAGACTATGTACCCGAGATGGTGATAGGCCTTCATTGGGCCGACCAAACACTACTCCGTGGCTGGATAGTTACAAAGGTAGGTTTCGGGCTTGTCTAGACCCATGCTGCAAGACATGGTCGAGCAAGATGGGATTTTCCCCTACGGTCAGGACAGATATACTCTGGGCCCTCGGGTGATCCGACCTGGATAAACAAGGCCATGCGATGAGGATTATGAGATAATACGAAGTGTTGGTCAGATTCATCGGGACGAGAAACAGGTCGTGTTGCAACAAGGATGACTATGTCTCCTTGAGCACGACAACATATATCATGTGGCGAAGGGAACAAAAGTGTGAAGTAGAGGTTCACCTAACCAGTTTCATCAGACACTTGGAGTCATCATGCTTTGCTAGAGGCCGTTGCTGACTAGCCGAGATGGATGTGATTTTACTCGCGACCAAGTGAACGAGAACCTAAGGGGTCGCATGCTTAAGGGAAGGTACTTATGGGCTTTAGGATCCGTGCGAGGCCGAGAGTTGAGCCCGCAATGGATGCCTATATATAGTGGAGGTGCGGCGGACTCATTCGGTTGACCGCTTCGACGCTGTCACTAGGGATTTGTATGTGTTGCAACTAGCCACCTCCACTCACCGTCGACTGTGTGATCGGACCTAGTAGTCCGCCGCATGTTGTTCCTCCTGCACGCATGGATACCATTAGAGGCAATGCACTTGCGCTGCTCCGACGAACCTGTACATGGGATCCGGCGATCGACTATTCGAGGGAGATCAGACGAGGAGGAGACAGACCTCGCAGACGCGCTGCCCCAACTCTACTTCCGTTGCATGGGGATGCACGTCTAGTGGTAATGATCCATGATCCATCTTCATAACATGCTCTTGGTTGTTGTGCGTGTAGGAAATTTTATTTTGCATGTGATGCACCTATAGTAGATCCCAACAAAACCTTAGGCACCTCCCCCTCCCGTTACTCCTCCCACCACCCTGTTCCCACTTGGCGAAGCCTTGTCGGAGTTCCACCGCTACCACCATCACGCAGTAGTGTTGTTGCTCTATATCCCATTTACTCCCACCCCCTTGCTTGATGGATCGAGAAGGAGTATATGTCACCAAGCCATACGTGTGCGAGGTGTCGTTCGTGTTGTGATGGATCAGATTGGATAGTGAAGAAAATTCGACTACACCAACCACGTTCAATAGAATGCTTTCGTTTTCGCTATACAACGTTATGTAGACACTCTCACTCTCGTTGATATGCATCTCCTAGATTAGATCTTGGGTGAATTCTTAGAATTTTTTCGTTTTCAATGCAACGATCCCCATAACTATTGTGTATCACACTAGGTGGTGAAAGTTACAAAATGAATTTCATCGACGCATACATCGCTGCTCCATGGCTACGCTTTCATAATATTGTCTTTTCTCAAGTTACAATTATTGCTATGGTTACATGTGACAGCCCGAGACCAAACGCCCCAGAAGATTCCCCCCTTTATTCCGTTTTCGTCATGTGGTTATTTTTATTATTCACATCATCTGCATTGCATCAGCATCTCCGTTGCCACCAGTTTTCAAACTTGCATCGGTTGTTAGTTGCCGGTTCACGTCGTTGTCCGTTCTGAGCCCGACCGCACATGCACGCGCCCGCGGCATCGTCGAAACCTTGTTTTAAAAGTGTGCGTAAAACTTTCTTTGATTGGGTTGAGATTTGACGTGCGGTGTTATTTTAATATAGGTAGGCCGCTTGTGAAGTTTCGTCGCAATCGGAGTTCATATGGTACCCGAACGGTCGACCGTAGCGGCACCGTATTCGGTCTATCGTCGGACGTCTATCGGTGTTTTAAATATCGTTGCTGCCTCGCCCGTTTCCCCTGTCGTCTCCGGATATCTACACTGCACGACCACTTAACCGTTCTCGCGTTCGGAATTATACGAATCCAACCGCAAGGTTGGATCCGGAACGCAATTCCGGTAAACCTAGCCCCCCAATAGTTATAAATAGAGCCCCACTTCATTAGACAGCAAACCCTAGTCGTGTGCCTCGAAAACCGCGCCCCACCTACCCCAACAACCTCTCTCTCTCCCCTGTCTTCCACCTCCAGCCGCCGGGCCCGCCGAAGCCCATCGGGGCCCGAGGCAAACCCTAGCCCGAGCTTCTCTCCAGCGAGCCAAGCCCCCGCCGCCAGCAGGTCGCCGCCGCCGGGCTGCCGGCGCAGCCCCAGGCTCCCCCGTGTCGCGCCGACGGCTGCAGCTCGCCGTTCGCCGCCTCCCCGTAGCACCTCGCCGCCGTTCGCCGCCTCCCCGCAACACCTCGCCGCCATGGCCGCCGCCCCACGCCCTGCCTTGGTTCGCCGCCTGCCTCCCGTGCCAGATCCAGCTGGCCCACACCCGGAACCGCCACCTGCACCACCCGTCGGAGGCGCCTGCCTCCATCCCCGACGGTGCCTCGCCCCGCTAGGTGTGCGCCGCCACCCTGCCGCGGATCGGGGGGGACAACGAGGCCAGCAGCGCTCGGTCACCTCCCCCGCATTGACCATCCCAGCACTCGATCCGCCCGCGTGGGCCTCCCAGCCGCCGCGGCCTAGGTGGCTAGACGAGCCGGTCCAGCCTACCCCGGACCCCGAGGCCCACCTCGCTCCCTCGGCCCAGGTGCTCTCCACCGACCAGGCCGAGCTCTCCACCAACCGGCCCGAGGCCCAAGGTGAGCCACTCCCTCGCCCCCAGCGCTCCTTAGCTGTTTGCGCCCAGCTCGGCCAAATAGATTTATTTTATTTTATTTAGTTTTCGAATTAGTGTATTCAGGAAATACAGTAATATTAGAACCCCCGTAATTTTTATTCCGTAAGTCGGATTGAGGCGTGTAGCATATGGATTTCGTGTAGTTTTGCGCGTTGATTACGTTTGTGCAACTTGCATATTTGTTTGACGTGGTTTGCCGTGCCAAATGCATAGATTAACGTGCTGTTCCAATAGGATACGTCCCGTATTTTATTTCTCGTGCGTGTCCGTATTGCTCGAATACCTTAGATAAAATGTCCATGTTTTAGGAAGCCCTTTGCCATGTATTTTAGAGTAGTCTTTGGTATTTTTGCATGTAGGGATTTGCCGCTAGTTTATTTCCCGTGTATAGGACATTATCTCGCATTTACGTGTGGTGAAATTATTGTTGTGCAACCCCACATGTTTTATATGATTTCGGGGTAGAAAAATCCATACGATTTTTCTGTGCAATTAGTTTTAGCTTTTGAGCAAGTTAGTTCACGCGATATTTTGCTATGTTGCCCTCTTGTCTATTTTGTAGGATTTATTCCGTGCTTCGTTTGTAGGAGTTGTCAACTAGGGGTTGTTCTTTGATGTTTACTCTAGCCCCTGGTATTTTTGGTTGCAATAGAAATGCATGTTTAGGTATGGTTTGCTTGCTCTCAATTTGCTAGAAATAGTGCTAATTTGGAGGTGCTGAAATATTTCTAAGTCTGAGATCTATTATATTTTGTTGCTGTTTTGTCTTGCTTCTATCTTGTGATCTGTAGCTCTTTTGAGGTTGGTGCAATGGAGTTAGTTGTAGACCTTGTGATGATCTAGCATGCTATGAATTTTAATGCCATTTAGAGTCATGTAGCTTATGGTTTTGCTGCTGTCAATATGCCTTCAGATCGAAAACTGCAGCTTCATAAACTGCTATTTTCACTAAGTCTAAAATAGTGTGTGAGATGCCAGTTTGTGACTTCTTTCCCTAGAGATCCATGACGCCATGCTAGTTGTTGTTAGTTTTTTGTTGTAGTTCTTCTTGCCCTCTATCGTGTCATGCCTTGGTTGAGTAGATTGGAGTTTTGTAGCTCGTAGTTGTGGGGTGTAGAAAATGCTATGTGGATGTTTTGGGCAGATTGTTTTGATTTCTTGTTTTGCTCGTAGTTTTTGAACCGTAGCTCCGTTTTGATCGTGTCCTACATGAAACTTGCTTATAATCTCGTGTAGTTTCATTTTCTCTTGCTGGTTGTATGTTTTGAAGTGCTCGTGACCGTCGTTGCACACATATTGCATTCATGCCATCATATCTTGCGGTACTTGTATCTTTTGAACCGTAGCTCCGTTGGAGATGTTATCTATGTGTAAATTGCTTGTAATGATGCATAGAATCACGTGAACCTATTTGTTTTGCTGTTTAACAACTAATTAAATGTGTTAGTTCAGATCTGGACAGAATTGTAAATTAACATGTGAGGTCGTTTCGGAGATGCTATATGTCATTTTCGACCTCATTTAAAATGCCTAGATAGGTAGTTTAAATTACGCTTCACCCCTTGCCATGGTTAACCACATTTAATATTGCCGTGTATCTAATCGGGATAGAACTAAATAATTAAACGTGGAGTTTCGTCAATATGCAACTCGTTGCATATTGAACTTCACTTAATGTGTAGTGTTTGTTTGTCGTGAATTGGCATGCCATGTCTTGCATGTATTCAGCTGCTCATGCATCATATGTGTTGTGCATCGTGTGGTGATTCTTGTGTGTTGATGCTTGTTTCCGGTTTTCTCCGTCTCGATAGAGTTCCGCAAGCGTGTCGGATGTGAGGACCCATTCGATTACATCGGTTCGTCTGCTTCACGGAGTCGATCTTCTTCCAAGCGGGATCTCACGCAAGATGACCATTTCCCCAGATATCATTACTATCATTGCCATGCTAGTTTTTACCGCTTCTACCAATTATGTCTTGTTGCCTACCACATGTTAAATATCAGCCTCTCAAAAATGCCATGAAACCTTCAACCTGTTAGACCTAGCAAACCATTGATTGGCTATGTTACCGTTTGCTTAACCATGTTGTTAGTGTTGCTAGTTGCAGGTGCAGTTGCTTCCATGTAATAACATGGGTTCCTTATCATATCACCATATTTAAATGCTATCTAATTTAATGCACCTATATACTTGGTAAAAGGTGGAAGGCTCGGCCTTTCTAGCCTGGTGTTTTGTTTCACCTTGGCCCCCTTACTTTCGGCTACCGGTGTTATGTTCCATAATTGAGCGCTCCTAACACGATCGGGGTTGTTATGGGGACCCCCTTGATAATTCGTTTTGATTAAAGCTGGTCTGGCAAGGCCCAACATTGGTACTATTTGCCCAACATAATAATTCTGTTAAACTAAAATGATAGGGAGTTAGCGGTACCCGAGGAGTAATTATACATAATACAGGAAGGGCCAGTGCTGATGGTGTTGGTCCAAAACAGAGCACTGTGCGGGGCCAACCCAGGGCAACTTGGGTGATTTCTATCAGGCCACCGCACGCGTCGCTCATCCGTCGTGTCCTGAGAACGAGATACGCGGCTCCTATAGGGATCGTCAACACGCCGGGTGGCCTTCCTGGATTAGTTTTACCTTTGACGAAATATCTTGTGCATCGGGATTTCGGTGATGCTTTGGATAATCTCAGAGTTGAGGTTTTCCACTAGTGAATCCGACGAGATCGCGAGCTTTGTGATTGAGGATTTCTATGTGGCTTGTGGTAATTTGTGATGGACTAGTTGGAGCACCCCTGCAGGGTTAAATCTTTTCGGAAAGCCGTGCCCGCGGTTATGTGGCAACGTGGAAACTTTGTTTAACACTGGTTCTAGATAACTTGAAGTTAATTTAATTCAAATATGCCAACTGTGTGCGTAACCGTGAATGTCTCTTTCGTGAGTTCCTTCTCCGATTGAGGACACGGTGGGGTTATTTCTGACGTAGGTAGGTGTTCAGGATCATTCATTTGATCAACCGTAGTTCACGTCCGCTATGCGTAGATCTTCCCCCTCTTATTCCTTGTACTCGTAAGTTTAGCCAGCAAATATATGCTTAGTCGCTGCTCCAACCTCACAACTTAACCATGTCTCACCCATTAAGCGTTGCTAGTCTTGATACCTTTGGAAATGAGATTGCTGAGTCCCCTGTGGCTCATAGATTACTACAACACCAGTTGTAGGTACAGGTAATGGTTACTTGACGCTAGCGCGTTGATTGTTCATTTGGAGTTGCTTCTTCTTCTTCTTCATCATCGATCTAGGATGGGTTTCAGGCCGGCAGCCTGGGATAGCAAGGATGAACGTCGTTCTTTTTTTCTCGTTTGTTTTCGTTCGTAGTCGGATCCTGCTCTTCTTCATGATGATTATGTATTGTACTGTTGTGACTCTGATGTAGCTTGTGGCGAGTGTAAGCCATTTCTATACATATAAAACTCTTCTTTTCAGTACATGTACTTGTAACGATATCCATTCTTGCGACACGACGAGATGCGCTTCTATCCCTGACGAAGCCTTCGTGTCAAATTGAGGATAGGGTCACATCTTGGACGTGACATTACACTTGCTACAAAATTGTTGTTACTGTTACCACTGCTATCAATATTATCATATTACTGTGCTACTGATAAATTGTTGCAAGGAAGTGACTTCTCAGGTGTGGTTGAATTGACAACTCGACTGTTAAGGCTTAAAAATATTTCTCTGGCTTCCTTGTGTCGAATCAAGAAATTGGGTCATCAAGATTATTTTCTGTCGCTGTTGTCGAGGAACATGGCTCTATTTATTAAGTTCACTTGGTAGTTCAATTTCTGCTGTAATTTATATTCATTATAAAGAATCTGAAAGACTCTAAGACCAATATCATTTCCTCCAAGACGAGGAGAGGCAAGAAACTGGCAACTAGCTCTACGATTGATTCACCTATTGTCCTTGACGGTTGTTGTCGCCACCCTCTCCTATGCCCCGGTCTTCTTGACATCGAGCTCACTGTTGAATCGTACTCATGCGGGCGAGTCATCTAGAGTAGCAACCGCTTCGTCGGGTCCGTGTGCAAGCCTAAAGTAATGACGCCGCCCTCTCCTATTATTATGATGATGTCCTTGGTTTAGGCGACGATGAGTACAGTTATCTTGTATGTATGATATTACTGTTTAGAAGTTGTCACATTATGCTATTATTAATTTAAATTTATATTTGATATGATTTTTTATTAAAAATATTGTATAAATTTTTTTGAGGACAACAGTTATACTGAAATTGTTAGCTGCGAAACGTTCCCTAAGAATATAATAGGAAGCAAAAGTACCGTTTTGAGCTCGAGTTTGGATGAAGAGTAAAGTAAGAAGAAAATGAAAAAACGATCATGAGATCACATGGAAGGTGTGGGGAAAAAAATCAGTGCTCTAAAATGCTTTCAAATGTTCTAATTATCCACACTATGAGAGGACAAAAGTGACCACACCTCTGAAACAGAAATCTCGCGCAGTTGGTCGCTGAAACTAGCTAATCATGGACATGTGGTTATCACCATCTCGCGTAGTACTACGCGATGGTTAATGGGCTCTGTCTCCGTCGCACCGATCGGCAATGATCACCCTCCCCCGACGTGTCACGCTAAACCCGGCAAAACTCCGCGACTGGCCACAGTGCTTTGAAAGCGCCCGGGAAAAATGGGAAGCGCGGGGCTCAGCACGTAGGCGGTCGCAAGAACGTGCTTGCCAAATGCTGTCCAGACCGCGCAAAGGTTCCGCGCCGACGACACGTAACGAGCGGCGCCGGCGGGCGGCCGGCGAACCGAGTCAATTAGGCGGGCCGTAGAAACCATCATGCGTGTGCGATGGATCGCCGTGATTATTGCGCCCAGATCCGGTGGGGGGCGTGAGTGGGTCGAGACCAGGACGTGCATGGTCGCCGGCGACCGGCGGATCGGCGGGCACGTAGTGACATCCCGCAGTTCGCGAGAGCGCCGTCGGCATCGAGGCGCGTCCACGCCGCGCGATGTCACCTTCGGTTTGCTTGCTTGCTTGCCAGTTCGATTCCCGCCATGGCTGGTGGATACCGACACGTGCACGTCCTGATTAATAGTGGCTTCTGTTCCATACGCCATTTCTCGTCCGCATCTGCTCGTCGGCGCTCGAGCGGAGCACCCTCGCTCCGTCGGTCGCGCCATGCATTGCCAGCCAATGCGCACTCTTTTTTTTTTTTTACCGGAGCTTCGTACGCGTATACCGTGGTCACCACGCACGCCGAGAGCCCAGCTCATCCGATCTGTCCGTGGCCGCGGCCATCCGGCACGCACGCGCCGCGCCGCCCCGCCCATGCCAGGCCGCACCGTCTGTCATGCCCTACCAACGTACTACCGACGTTTGTTTATCATGGCCTCGGCTGCGCCATTGAATGAAGCCCGGTGGGCGTTGGGTACGCGTGGCCTGCCGGTAACAAGAGCGTAGCGTGGGCTCGGAGCACGCCCTGTTTCACTCGATGCCTGTCTGCCTGCCCCTGCACGGCCGGTCAATAATCCCCTCCCCCACTTCGCCAGTCAGTATTAATGTCGCTCACCCACAATCAAGCCGCCGGAGCGGTGATCAGGTCCGTCCAACCACTGACCCTCCCTCCCATCTCCATTCCCCACACCCACCGGGTCGCGCTCCGTGCCGCGCCCCGCCGAGGCCGAGGCCGTGGCCGAGCGCTCTACGCTAGGCAGCGCGCGGGCACCGGCGAAGCGTCTCGTCAGTCGTCACCCATTTGGCCGCGCGCGGGAGCGCGCCGCGGACACGTAAACCAGCGCACAGGCCGCGCGCGTACGTGTCGCGTGGGGTACGCCAACGCCGTATAGACGGCGGCGGTGGTACGTACGTGCGCGGGCCCCGCCCGTCATTTCTCGCGCACCTGGAAAGACTTTGACACTCACTGGCTCGCTTGCTTGCGTGCTTACACGCGCATAATAGCGTCAGTTGCATACACCCCAGCCCGGATCAGGGAGTCAGACGCTTTCAAAGATATAGATAAAGGGAAAGAGAAAGGGTCGCCACTGGAAACCGGGGCAGGAAGCAAACACTCCGGCTGAGCACAAGGGCCTTGATCGCGGGCTTTGCTTTGGGAAGCGTGTGACCGACGCGCTGCCGTGCGTCGGCGCGCGCGCGCTTGCGCGCCATGAGCCGGGGCCGCATCCGGCGGGCAGCTGGTAGCCCCGTGGTCGCCGCGGTGGTGCTCCTGCAGGCGGCCGTCCTGGCACTGTCCCTCGGCTGCGATGGCGCCGCGGTGACCACCGACGCGGAGGCGGAGCCGGACTACCGGGAGGCGCTGTCCAAGAGCCTGCTCTACTTCGAGGCGCAGCGCTCCGGGCGGCTGCCGTACAACCAGCGCGTGAGGTGGCGGGGGCATTCGGGGATCACCGACGGGCTGCAGCAGGGCGTGGACCTGGTGGGCGGGTACTACGACGCCGGCGACCACGTCAAGTTCGGCCTGCCCATGGCCTTCACCGTCACCATGCTCTCCTGGGGCGCCATCGAGTTCGGCGACGACATCGCCGCCGCCGGCGAGTGGCAACACACGCTGGAGGCCATCAAGTGGGGCACCGACTACTTCATCAAGGCGCACACCGAGCCCTTCGTCTACTGGGCCGAGGTACCAACGCACGCACGAACGTCGCCCATTTTCCTTTCTTTCTGTTTTTGTTTTACCGCCACGACGGCCGGCGTCCGATCGCCCGCGCGACCGCTTCGAGGCGACACGGGAAAAGCGGATGCCCGAGGCGACTGCCATTAATTTACTGCTGCGATGCGAATGATGGCGGGCGGATGTCTGACGAGACGGGCCCCGCAGGTGGGGGACGGCGACACGGACCACTACTGCTGGCAGCGGCCGGAGGACATGACGACGTCGCGGAAGGCGTACCGGGTGGACAAGGAGAACCCCGGCTCCGACCTCGTCGCCGAGACCGCCGCGGCGCTCGCCGCCGCCTCCATCGTCTTCCGCGCCTCCAACCCGCATTACTCCGACATCCTCCTCCACCACGCGAAACAGGTAAGTACGTCCTCTACGTGCTTATAATAACTCATCACCAGCACGGGACAAGGTAGCTAGCTGTATGCTATGTTCTGACTGCGACCGGTGCAGCTGTTCGAGTTCGGGGACAGGTACAGGGGCAACTACGACAGCAGCATCGCGGAGGTGCGGAGCTTCTACGCGTCGGTGAGCGGGTACCGGGACGAGCTGCTGTGGGCGGCCTTCTGGCTGCACCGGGCAACGGGGAAGGAGGAGTTCCTCCGCTACGCCGTCGACAAGGCCGACTGCTTCGGCGGCGTCGGATGGGCCATGACCGAGTTCAGCTGGGACGTCAAGTATGCCGGCCTCCAGGTCCTCGCCTCCAAGGTACATACTTGTTCCACTATTGTCACGAACTCCCTCCTTCCGCAGATTAACATAAAAACGTTTAAATCACTAGTTTAATAAGTAGTAATTTATAAACGTTTTTTATATTATTAGATTACTAGTTTAGTAAGCTACGTAGAAGAATTTGCTTTCAGAAATAAGTACGTAGTACGAAATTTGCACATCAACATCTTCAATTCCTCCGGCACTGGATGACCCCTCCATGGCTGATCAGTAAATTAAGTTGGTGCTGGTGGTTGAGCCGTGCTACCATGGCCGGGCTAGCCCTATGACCGTGCATGTTCCCCTCCTCGCTGAAACCAGTACGCCTAGACACGAACAGTCCCGCGCTGCCAAGTAGGAGTATTCGCAACAGTACACTTTTTTTCCCCACTCCCACGACGACAAACACTATACGGTTGTTGCTTAAGAAAGGGGAATAAATGTCTCACATGGCTTATACACTTTCTTGCTCCCCGAAAGAAGCCATGTAGGATCCACACCTCCGTACCATGCCTAGCTCGAGCAGGCATTAGGCGCGCTCAGATGCAAAAATCAAACCTGTTCATACACTCCACTACCTACTTGGCAACCTGCGATCCATCCACGAATCAGACTGTGATGAGTGGACTGAGATCCACAGGTATGTATTGTAGCCCCAACACAGGTCGCTGTTCATCATCGACTAAGTCCACTTGTTAGTTTTGGATCGAGTGACCCCTAGCCAGTCAGTAGATCAGGTTCCCGCAATGATGATGGCTGGAGATCAGCGAGGGCGCCCTGCCCCTCACTCACATGGCCGAGCATCTGGATCGATCGGCAGGGCAGGGGGGGCGGAATTTCCCGCCTGAAAGCCGCAGGGTTTTGCTAATTGAGCAGAGGGCTTTGCTTTTCCTGTCCACGTCGGGCTCCGCACCCGCCGCTTTAGGATTGTTCAGTTTCCTTTCCGGAAAAACTTGAGCCGTGCTGACGCTAAACAGAGGAAAAGCCTCAGATCGCACAACTGCTCCCTGACCCGGTAGGATTTTGAATTGGCGCGAGCTCTCTGCCTAAGGCTTAACTAGCAAGGCACGACTTGATCCTTTCTCGGCACTCTGTTTTTTTTTTTTACGGAGGGAAAGGGGAAAGAAAGCTACTAGCTGTCTCCATTGTCTCGGATTAGTAGGAAGTGGTGCTTTATCGGAATCTCGTCAATCCTCATCCCGGCTCGCGTCACCATCAATCTCATCTCAATATTACGAATTATTACGAGCGAGCGCGTCGACAAGCCCATGTCAGTCTGTCTCCGCCACAGCCCACAGCGAAAAATCGGACGCCAGCCATGGACCGGTGCTGCTGCAAAAGCGATCGACGGCCGGGCATACGGCCACTGTATCCACTGGCTAGATATCTATATGCTCTGCTGGATAGATTATGCGTACACCTCTTATAACTTGCTGATGGTGCGCGCGAGGGGCGTGTGCACCAGACCAGAGGCATTTTTTCCTCTCCCGCCCCCGGTCGCAGAACGAAACCGGCCAAAAAACGCAGGAAATTTGGGGCCTTGTCATCGCTCGCGAGACCGACGGTGGGGCCGGCAACCCCCACGCAAGCCCCCAGCTAACCAACCAACTTGGTCAAGGCCAAAACCGACGCGCGGGAAAAGACACGGGCGACCGATGGCGCTGCATGTATTCCGCAGGGAACCTGGCAGAACGGCGGCAGCACGCACGTAGACCCCCACGCCACGCGTTACGGAGAGCCAGACAAGAGATCGCCCGCCGCTCGCTCGCTCTCTTCCGTGCAAGCCAACGAAAGTGAAATCTGGACTCCCGGAGGACTTGTCGACGGTGCCGTCGCATCGGTTGCATGCAGAGCAAGAAATAGCCTCACTCTCTTCTGTCTCGCTCTCACTAGTCGTGCCGAGTGAACGATGGGGGTCTCGTGGAGCCCCCACCAGGCTCCTAGAATTCCACATGGATGTCCTGGTCTACAGAGTGATGAGTGGGATGGGTGACCTGGCTTGATCTCCAGTTCACTGTCGTGAGGGAGTAGGTAGGTAATGGCGTCGGTCCGGAAGCGGCGTTGTCTCATGGCCAGTTCCTACATTAGCCTGGTTGGTCTTCACGGCGCACTAGCTTTCTTGCCTTGTTCTACCGGACGAGCTTGCACCACATAAATCTCCTTTTTGTGGTAAGTTTTTTGCATCGTACGTTTTTTGTTTGGAAAATAACGAAAAATATATATTTAAAGTCAGCCCAGAAAGATCTCGATTCACTAAGGAAATAAAACTGTCCGTTTAATTTGCGGAAAACAAAAGGAAAACAGTGACACGGCACCCACAGTGTGAGGGCGCCTCGGCCAACCTAGCTACCCAGACAAATATGCAGACACTCTCGAGTAGAAAAACATCGCCAAGGTTGGCATCCGATGCCACAGCCTTTGCGAGCTAGGGACTACAACTCGACCATCAATGATCACAAACGTAGCCCTCGCCGCAAATAGGTGTCAAAACTCATGCCGGCATATGCAAAACAGTCGACCAACCGATCAGCGGTTAGTCAGCTCCAACTCCATCAACGAGCCTTCTAGGAGAAAAGCGTTGAGTTTGTGCCGTGCAAGCACTGGAAATACATCTTGTGTCATCATCTTCGCAAAGGCCCCTCCTAAGTAGACCCGACTTCGCAAAGACAAGGCGGATGAAACCGATGTGAGTTTATGTTGATGCATGGTCACTTATGAGGGTAATTTGAGAAAATGATATTGCCTTCTATGAAAAAATAAATCAATCTATTCATTAACAGTCGTGGCGACATTAGAAACACCATAACTAATAGAAATTACAGCCAAATCCATAGACCACCTAGCGACGGTAATAATCCCTAGAGCGATCAAAAGGCGGGTCACCGTCATCGTCCCTTCATCAGATAGACTTTGTTGTAGTAGACACTTGACAAGTTGTTGGGCTAAGGCCCAACAGGACCAGCACACGAGCTGCAACCATCGTTGGTGAAGAGAAATGTAGATCGGAAGGATCCAACCTATTAACACACGATCAGGAATAAACGAAGATTGGATCCACGGAGATCCATCGAAGACCAACAAGACCCGTCGCACACACACCTTTTCACACTCCCTCCCATTACGCTAGATGCATCACCGGGATGGAGGCTAAGCAGGGAGGACCTTATTTCATATACAAAGAGTTGGCGTTGCAGGATACAAACCCTGGTTGACCTAAAAACGAAGCAGGATCCCTCCGTCGGCAAGGTCGTGGTCCACACCTCCATGGCCTTAAGCAAGGGTGGGTAGTGGCTCATCCTGCGGCCACGGTTCGAACCCCGTCGGGGTCGAATTTGCGGTGCTCACCCGGGTGGGATTCTCCTATAAAAATAAGTCATGGGAGCTAGTGCCCATGGATCTCATTCATTACCATGTGCGACTCCATGTCCACCAATCACGCCCAAATGTAGTTGCATGCTCCACCTAATGTGTGCAACTATCTTTACATATTTTGTACTCCCTTCGTTCCTAAATATAAGTCTTTTAAGAGATTTTACTAAGTGATTACATACGAAGCAAAATGAGTTAATCTATACTTTAAATTATATTTATATACATCCGTATATAGTTACCTAATGAAATCTCTAAAAAGACTTATATTTAGAAACGGAGGGAATAGAAAGATATAATAAAAAGGTGAAGAATGAAAAATAAGAGGAAGAAAGATAGACAAAAAAAATCATATGCCGATGAATGAGAATTAACTAATACTCGTCTAGATGAGGGCTAGAAATACCATAAAAAGGTGAAGAATAAAAAATTAAAAGAGAAAAAGAGAAAATAGAAGAAAAGAACAACCACAAAATTCTATGGCGATGTCACTTACTTGAGAACCAAAATTTAAGTGAGCCAAATCAGTAATGTAGATGAGTAACGTGGATTGATTTCCCTTTTATTTTCTAAGCAATTAACAACCAATAGGGTCGCTGCTTTGAAGGCGTCTACCAACTAGCTGTAAGATGTGGACATGATATCTAGGACATGAGACATGACTGCCAAAATGCTAAAAATGTATTAACAGGGTGCTCGTTTTCTTCTTTCCGGTCGAACGCCGGATATATATAAATGCCCTCGTACTCACTGCTGCATACACTCACACTCCTAGCTGAAACCTTCGTACCCACATGGCGTGGAGAAATGTGGAACCTACGTAAGTAAGTATGGATGCTTCGTTTCCAAGCAATTAGCTAGCTAGCTATAGCTAACCATAGGAGCTCCTGGCACGGCAGTACAATTATACGATGGCCCAAGCAAATTAATATAGCAATCGTAGTGGTAGTTGAGCTGGTATATAGTGTTTTTTTTTTTCATTATGGTACACCGTGTCAACTCCCATCCATAAGACTGTTTCGCCAAAGGACGATGCCTTTTGTTTGGACTGTCTCTCTCTCAGACTTTCACCATGATGTGTTCACTTCATGGCAATGTCATACAGCTATGACGCTGTCAGCTTTTGCTGTGGTAGACCGGAGGTGACGTTCATATATATTTACTCTTCTTGAGCCTTAGACTTCTACGTACTACTCCCTCCGTTTCAAAATATAATACCTTTTAAAAATTTCATTAAGAGACTAAATACGAAGCAAAATGAATGAATCTACACTTTAAAATATGTCTAAGTACATCCGTATATAGTTTATATTGCAATCTTTAAAATGTCTTATATTTAGAAACGGAGGAGTACACAGCATGCATGGATGCATTATTTCTGGAGGTAAATGCGCTCTGTGCATGCCTAGCTATTGCTGTTGTTCGCAAGCACATGGATTTTTTTTTCTTCTTCCCAAAAGCAAATGGGAGTTTGCTGCAAGAAGCTGGCAGATTGATTAGTCACTCTAGCCTGGCTCGCCTTGAGGAAAGCCAAGTTAATGTGCCGGCAAGAGCACCAGACACTTGGCTCATTGCTTGTCCAGCATTAACATTTTCGGTAGAAGTGCAACACAAACTTGCGACAAACAATTCTGCTACACCGGAGTACAAAGTGTCAAACAGTATGCTGTGAGCTTCCAGGCTGGAGGATATTCTTTGGGCCCTATTTTGATGTTGGGCCTTCCGATATTTACATAAAAGGGGTAATGGAATACTCTTTGGGTACAAAATTCCTGAAAAATGGATATCAGACAAACCGCAAATGG
Source organism: Hordeum vulgare subsp. vulgare (assembly GCF_904849725.1). NCBI lineage: Eukaryota > Viridiplantae > Streptophyta > Magnoliopsida > Poales > Poaceae > Hordeum > Hordeum vulgare. The sequence continues at coordinate 420,418,558 of NC_058522.1, read as the reverse complement.
AATGAAAATGCAACGTCCTTTGTTTTTTTTCTTCCAAGCTCACTCACTCCCTCGTTTGGTTCATCCAAAAGGGTTAACATCGGATCGGAGCACGACGTGGCCTATGCTTCCGTTTGGATATGGCGGCAAGCTGGCATCGCTCCTCTGGAGTCCATTAGTTGGTCAGTGAGAGTGGAAAATACTTACCTGGAGTCAGAGGGAAAGCGACCCCGGCCGGGCGAGTACACCATGTGCTCGCCTAGCCTCGCTCGCTCGCAGCCACCGACAGCAACACTGCGCCGAATTAAAGACAGATTCGATAGTTACAGCTTGCATCCATCCGTCGAGAGCTGGTTCCCAGTTTCTTCGGGAATCAGCATTTCGTTAATTTGATTATTTCAGCAACAATGCCCTTCTATTTTTACAGTAATGCATTGCCAGGTGATTTTTCTTGGGTTGGTAACTCGTGGATTATGGCATGCGACGTTAACTTGGGAACATTTTTTTCCCAGCTGCTGCTGGACGGCGACCCGCAGGGCAAGCGGCACAGGGTGGTGCTGGAGCAGTACAAGGCCAAGGCGGAGCACTACCTGTGCGCGTGCCTACGGCTGAACAACGGCAGCAACGTGGACCGTAGCCCCGGCGGCATGCTGTACGTCCGGCAGTGGAACAACCTCCAGTACGCCTCCAGCGCCGCCTTCCTGCTCACCGTCTACTCGCGGTACCTTGCCGGCGCCGGCGCCGGCGCCCGCCTCCGCTGCCCCGACGCGCCGGCGGTCCCGCCGTCGGAGCTCCTGGCGCTCGCGCGCTCGCAGGCCGAGTACATCCTGGGCCGCAACCCGCTGCGGCTGAGCTACATGGTGGGCTACGGCCCCCGCTACCCCGCGCACGTGCACCACCGCGCCGCCTCCATCGTGTCGCACAAGGCCAACAACCGTTTCATCGGCTGCATGCAGGGGTTCGACGACTGGTTCGCCCGCAAGCGGCCCAACCCCAACGTGCTCACCGGCGCCATCGTCGGCGGGCCCAACTGCCGCGACGAGTTCAGGGACGACCGCGGGAATTATGTGCAGACCGAGGCGTGCACCTACAACACGGCGCCCATGGTCGCCGTCTTCGCCAGGCTGCACAACCTGTCCACGGCAGCGGCGGAGGAGCGGTGCCGCCCAGGGACGGCGCCGGGGCTCTCGGCCAAGTGTAGATAAAGGTGGTATTAGCTTGGGTGGGAAATTCTTTTTTCTTTCTCGTTTACGGCCTTACTTCCATATAAGATTTCTTTTTGAAGTGTTAATATGAGAGACATTTATTTAGTGAAAGAAAGGAACAAAGCATAGCAGTGAATGAACAATAAGGTGGAGACCGATCAGGAAGGTGAAGATTAGATACTTGTATTCTCAAGTTATAACCAGGTGCCTCAGAAAGCAAATTTAAAGAGCTGTAAACTTTAGTGAACCAGTAGTTAAGTTAATATAGACTGTTGCCTGCATGGTATATTTGCTTGGGGAATGCTTCCCGGCTGATGTAAGAGCATCTACGGCTAGGCAACCGGGCCGGGCCGACAAAATCCACGGCCCTGTACAAAACTAAAATATGAGGCTCTATCTCATGAAAAAAAATTACAAGCAATTATAATACATATATCTTAAAAAATATAATGTATGTAATATAATGTTTTATTTTACGTAAAAATTAAATATATGAAAATCATACCTATTCAACCAAAAAGTTGGGACCTATCTCACTAAAAAGATGAACTACGAGCAATTATAATGGAGACTGATGTTTTCTCATGATAACTCAAATCTGAATTGTTGAAACATAAGATGCAAAAGATCAATAAAATAAATTGAAGTGATGGAGCCGCTGATTTTAATTGGACATTATGCGTCGATGTTTGACAATTAGACGAACCGTATCTCTTGGGTCAAACTGTTATACTGTTGTCTTTAACACATGATACAAGAACCATCTCTAATAATCCATGTCAAAACTTAATTAAAAAATTACTAATTGGAAGTTGGAGACAAAGTTAATCAAGAAAGAGGACTGGCTAGAGGCAGCCGGCAGGATAGCTGTTGCTGTGGGCTCATGCGCCGTCTCCCATGTCGCATGTCGCAAGCGTAACAGCGCTGTGGAGTCCGGTGTCGCGATAAATGATCGATCGGATCGATGATCCCATTTCCAATGGAGAATGAAAATTCTCGATGATCGATCCATCTGTACGAGTTAGGATGTAGCGACGACGATGTGGTGTATTGTCGAAAAAACGATCCAGACCCCGATCGATGGAGGAGCGGATGGCCGCTCGCCCCTCCGCCTCGACTGTGGCGCAAAGCCATGCGAGGCCCATAGCCATTCATGGCCCAAGGAATAGGGGTAGCCTTTTTTTTTCTAGAAATACACTAGGTCTATGTAAAATATTTGGGCCCCCAAAATTTATGTGCCCTGTGCGGGCTGCAAAGTTGGCACACCTATGGGCCCGACCCTGCTAGGCAAATGTGACCCCTCAAATGCGTCCGCGTCTGAGACACCCAGGATCGAATTTTAGAGGGGGCAAAGATGTGTTAAATGAGAAAAAATGTATTTGCTAAATGGGGACAAATCACTATTTAGCTTGGCATATTGCAAAGACACATAAAATTGAGTGGGGCAGCTGCCACCATTGCTTGTATGCTGGATTCACCCCTGGTCTAAGATCAAAATTATAATTCAAATTAAACTAAAGGACTTATATAATAAAAGTCCAATTCAAATAATTTTGAGATATTCAATCTAGCTTTATTGGCAAGGCAAGCTTGAAGAACTTTGGAGAATCCACACTCGTTGAGTGCTTGATTTTTGAAATCGGTTTACTTCCGAGAAACAAAACTTATTTCAGTCCAGTTAGGCAACCATCTGTCACAAATCAGGAGGGCAGTCATTGAGGGAAGGGACACGTTAAAGCAAGGACTTATCAAACACATAGGTAATGGTGAAACTACTAGAATATAGAATTCAAATTGGATACCACGGAAGGAGAATATGAGGCCTATTGTTGTTAGGATCTCATTGAAACAGCTACTGCACGATAAAATGACCAATTATTTGAACAAGTTTTTCTGCCATGTGATATTGCTGTCATTCAAAAGATTCCAGAATGCACCCGAAACATGTATGACTTTTGGTCTTGGGGTTTTGAGAAGAATGGCATCTTCTTGGTACGGTCATCATATAGGATGATTGTGGCTACTAAAATGAGTAGAGAAGACTGTCTGGATGAACGTGAGGGACCCTCAAACAACCCTACCAATGAAAAATCATGGGAGAGGTCATGGGATGTTCTAGTTCCGGCCAAGATAAAAGTGTTTTTATGGATGTTAGCACCACATTCTATCCCGACTGAGGATGTCAGAGAACATAGGAATATGACCATGAGCGATCTATGTTCGGTTTGTGGGATGCAAAAATCCTGGAGGCACAATTTTCTAGAATGCAATATGGCTCGGTGTGTGTGATCGCTTGTGGACCATGAACTTCTGGAGCATATAATAGCCACTACCAAACCCACAACAAGAAGTTGGCTATTTTCGATGTTTGAAGGTCTGAACCATGAGGAAGTGATACGGATGACAATGACACTATGGGCTATTTTGTATGCTAAATGAAAGTTTATACACGAGGAAATTAACCAAAGTCCCTTGTCAACTCATCTTTTTGTCACTCGGTTTATAGCAGAGCTAGACCAGATATAGTCGAAGAAGGAACCACATGCGATATTGGCACAAGGGAGTGTCTCGGCAAGGAGCTCGCGGGCACCACCGGAGGGGACTATGAAAATTAATGTGGATACGGGAGTCTCAAAGGTCCATGGAACGGGAACTACAACTGCTATATGCAGGGATCAATATGGTAGCTATCTAGGCTCGTTGATCCTCGTGATCAAGGGTCTATTCAAACATGCGGTGCTAGAAGTAGTCGCGTGTAGAGAAGTGCAAGCGCTTGCACAAGACCTTGGATTACAATACCTTTTCATAGCTTCTGATTGCCAGCAACAAGTGTTGCACATTCGATAGAAATCTAGTGGAGAAGACGGAGGGATTATCAAAGAATTTAAAGAGACCCCAAATGCTTTTATGTCTTGTAATTTTGGTTTTGAACCTAGAGAAAATTTGAAGCCCATAAGCTTGTTAGGGATGGTGTCTCTCTCCTTGTAGGGAGACATGTGGTTAGGTACTCCACATGATACGCTTGTAATACCTATGAACATTCTAGATGATTAATAAAGCCTAGCTACGTTTGCTCAATTTTAATTGCAATGTAATATTAAATTGCAAATAATAAAGAAATTAAACTTTAATGATAATTGAGATAATACACAAATTTTACTACAAATTGGAAAACAAAAGATAAACAATAGGATTGCATCTTTGTATTACAAAATAATTGGAGAGAGAAAGAAAAGACCTACACTAACTTATGTGTTCCCTAAACTATCCTATCTAAGATCTTGATCTTGATCGTCATTTCTTCTGATCGTCCAATCTGCAAAATAAACAACAAAGATAGAGGAATTGGGTTATGTTAGAAATGTACCACTTCCACTAGGGAACTGTATTGTTTTAGGAGCCAACTCTTGAGACATGACAATTCTAGTCATGATCTCATAGATCATGAGATGATCTTAATTAGGGTGACCAAATGGATCAAACCACATAAATGGGAACAATAGGCAACAAACGAGACAAGCCAAGTCACAAAACGGAAGCCAAACAAGTGCCAAAATCCTAGATCACCTATGCGCTAGCTCCAGATTAGCATATGCCTCAACATTAGTAGATGAAGCTATAAGGCAGCATCCATTGTAGCTTATCTCTTGTCAAGTGACAAGAGATATGAGTCACTATTCAAAAACCAAATAAAGCACCAGAGGGATAAGTAAAAAAGCCCAGCTAGCCAAGGGATAAGTCCTTGTGCATTTAGCCACCAAGCAGCTCAGCGGGATGAGTATCAAGGAGGGCTTGGCAACATTAAGGAGTTGTTGTTAACACCACCAGCACTAGACCATCTCAAGCGGCCAAGCACACACATTGGGCCCATCATAGTTGAGTCACACACAATGGCCTATAAATAGACCATAGTTGAGGGAGTCCTTGATTAAGGGATCCTCGGGTGGCCGCCCCATCTTTTAGAGGCCGACCGTATGGGTCGTATTATTGAAGACCGGACTGCGTGACAACTTTGTATCCAAGAAGGAAAACTCCAAAGACTAGCGTGTCGTCCAAGTTTAGTAGGCTAGATCGGCGCATCTACCCCTGGATGGAGGTCGGTTGTATGTAACCCTAGGGACCCATGGTGTCTATATAAACCACAGGGTTTCATTCGCATAGTCATGTTTTTCATCTAGGGTTTAGATCATACAATCTCGAGGTAGATCAACTCTGTAATCCTCATACTCCATCAATATAATCAAGCAGGGCATAGGGTTTTACCTCCACAAGAGAGCTCGAACCTGGGTAAATACTATCTCCTTTGTCTCCTGCAACCCATTGATCCAAGATCCATAGTTCGAGACCCCCTACCCGAGATTCACCGGTTTTGACACCGACATTGGTGCTTACATTGAGAGTCCCGTTGTTGGATCTCCGAAAGGATTGATGGCCCGCTTAATCATAAGAAATCGAACAACAACGGGTACATCTTCGTCCCCGTGCAGGTTCTTATGTTCGGCAGCTTCACATTGTGCGCCGACCTGACCGGCCACCTCGGCCAGATCGGATGTCTCGTCCCCGACCAAGAGATAAGGTTCAGGAACCTCGAGTTCTCCACCGACTCCCGGGTCAATCTTCGCCGTGTTAAGATCACAGTTTGTCCCGATGAGCACCAAAATCCTGAAACCTTAACTTCGGGTCTCTTGTCCGGCCATGACCTCGGTTCCCTCTTCGAAGAGTTGGCCTCGAGCCCGGATCCGGCCTCTACGCCCGAACAACTGCACACATCTATCGACAAACTCGCATCCCTCGCAGAAGCTATGGAGGTCAGCTCCGAAAACTAAGTGGCCTTCACTGTGCCCCCCGAGCTCCTCCCCCAAATCCCTCCTCTCACATGTCACTCTCCCCAAAATCTCTCCTCCCCTCTGCTCTGCTGCATCGAGCCTCTTACCCGCCCTTGCGCTGCGCCCGCGGGTCGCCGGAGTCACCCGACCGCCGAGCTCATGAGCGCCCTGCAGGCCGCGCCTGAGTCGCCTTCCTCCTCTTCTAACGGACTGCCCTGTCGAGTGCTCGTCGGCACAACCCCACCACCCCAAGGACCTCAAGGCCGGAGCCCTCTTCTCCTCATCTCTCTCCCGTAATTCCCATTATCTCTCTAATCCCCCTTCTCTCTCTATTTGAATGAACTGTAGGAGAGAGCCGTGGCCGTCCCCGAGCTCCGCGCCGCCTCTCCTCATGCCGGGCCTGGCCGACCGCTGATACGTCTCCAATGTATCTATAATTATTGATTGCTCCATGCTATTAAATTATCTGTTTTGGATATTCTATATGCATTTAAATGATATTCTATATTATTTTTGGGATTAATCGTATTAACCTAGAGCCTAGTGCAAGTTTCTGTTTTTTCCACGTTTTTGAGTATTGCAGATAAGGAATACTAAATGGAGTCCAAACGGAATAAAATCTCCGAAAAGATTTTTCTTGGAGCAGAAGACACACAACAGACTTGGAGTAGGGGGCAAGGCAGTTGTCGGGAGGCCACAAGCCTGCAGGGCGTGCCCTGGGGGGTGGCTGCACCCCCTGCCTCGTGGGCACCCTGTAGGTCTCCTAACCCTAATTCTTGGCCTATAATTCCCAAATATTCCCGTATCACCAAAAAGAGGAACGAAAATACTTTTACGCCGCCGGGAGCCTCTGTTCCCGAGAGATCCAATCTGGGAGTCTTTTCCGGTAATCTGTCGGAGAGGGAGTTAATCACGAAGGGCATCTACATCAACTCCATTGCCTCTCCGATGATGTGTGCATAGTTTACCATAGACCTACGGGTCCATAGCTAGTGTCTAGATGGCTTCCTCTCTCTCTTTGTTTTTCAATACCATGTTCTTCATGATGTTCATGGAGATCTATTCGATGTAATACTCTTTTGTGGTGTGTTTGTCGAGATCCGATGAATTGTGAGTTTATGTTCAGATTATCCATGAATATTATTTGAGTCTCTTTTGAATTCTTATATGCATGATTTCATATCTTCGCAAGTCTCTTTGAATTATTTGTTTGGTTTAGCCAACTAGATTGGTAATTCTTGCAATGTGAGAAGTGGTTAGTTTTTGGTTCAATCTTGCGGTGTCCTCACCCAATGACATAGTAGGGGTAGCGAGGCACGTATTTTATTGTTGCCATCAAGGATAAAAAGATGGAGTTTTCATCATATTGTTTGAGTTTATCCCTCTACATCATGTCATCTTACTTAATGCATTACTATGCTCTTCATGAACTTAATACTCTAGATGCAGGCAGGAGTCGATCGATGTGTGGAGTAATAGTAGTAGATGTAGAATCATTCCGGTCTACTTGACACGGACGTGGTGCCTATATGCATAATCATTGCCTTGGATATCTTCATAACTATTCGTTTTTCTATCAATTGCTCGACAGTAATTTGTTCACCCACCATATTATTTTCCTTTATGAGAGAAGCCTCTAGTGAAACCTATGCCCCGCCGGTCTATTTTCCATATTACATTTTCATATCTATAAGCCAAAAAATACCAAAAATACTTTTCTGCAATTTATTTACTTTTGTTTTACTTTCAGATCTATCACTATTTTATACCTATCTCTATCAGATCTAATCCTTGCAAATAACTCTGAACGGATTGACAACCCCTTTGTAGCGTTGTGTGCAAGTGTTTGATTATTTGTGTATGAACGGATTGACAACCCCTCTATGAGAGCCTTGCTTGTTCCTCCTACTAGATTGATACCTTGGTTCTCAACAAACCGAGGGAAATACTTATATACTTCGCTGCATCACCCTTTCCTCTTCAAGGGAAAACCAACGCAAGCTCAAGAGGTAGCAACTACCACCTTCGTCGGAGCACCACCATAGGCGAGCTTCCCGTTGCCCTCTTCCCCCGCCTTCTCTTTTCCTTCTCCCTCTCATAGTCTCTACTCTCTCGTTTCGCCATGGACAGGAGCTTGCAGCGTGTCGCCGTCGCTGCAAGATGCTGGTGGTCGCCGTCGTTGACGTCCAGCGCCGGAGATGGATGGATTCGGCTGCTCCCCTTCAGATCCATTTCAGTGCCGGAGAATTTTTTTTGTTTATGAAATTAATAGTAGTAGCACGGGAGTAGAGTAGGCGCTACTGCTATTTAGCAGTAGCGTGTCTACAACCAATGCTACTGCTATCACAGCTAGCAGTAGCGTGGGCCAACACGCGCTACTCCTACAGGTTAGCTGTAGCACCGTATTAGTAGCGCGGGAGCCCGCACTATTGATACACCTAATACCAGCGCTACTGCTAGGCTTTTCCCTAGTAGTGACGGTGGACACACCTAACGACAATGTCAATCATACCGCCGTGCCCCAAAACGATGATAAGTCCGAGGACAAGCCATTAAAGGGTTGAAAGAAACTCAAACAATCCACAATGAACAAGCGAAGGGGGCCCATACTGGGTACCGGTGAGAACACAACCGAACAGGACACCGGCAACCTTGGAGCTCCCAATCAATCTCCATAGGATCAGAACAAGCCTGAAGGCTAGTCCGATCCTTGTGACCCCGACGATTCAGATGATGAAAACTACCTCCCTCCTGACGACGTGGAGGATAGCTTGGAGGCCGATGACTTCACAATTCCTGAGGACCCTGTAGGCCAGGAACGATTCAGGCAACAACTCATAGCTATCGCCCGCACGCTCCAGGAGAAGCAATAGTGGCTTCAAGCCAAAGAAGAAACCATCAACAATAGATGGACAAAAGTATTAGAAGTCAAAGAAGGATATGGCACCGAGTGACCCGTTCAAAACTAAAGCTACCCACGCCGGCGCCTACTGCCTCAGTTTGATGCCGAGGCCCCAGAACTCATATCCCCCAGGCACGCATAGTATGACAAGCCCGACCGTCCACCTCGAGGGCGCGAAAAAGCGGTCGGAGAAGCCAAGTATAGACCCAAGCCTCCCCGTAGGATAGGAAAGGAACACGTGCAGCCCAGGGGCAAACACGACCTACGTCACGACTTAGACAACAGAACGTGTCGCAATAGATCCATCTATGGATCTAGAAGGCACTCTCCCACCCGATGGGATGGAGACCAACCTCGGCATACCCACGACAACAGAGATCGGGAATCGTACCGTGCACAACCAACAACCGATCTCCCGCACAATATAGCCCGGGTCAGAGGCGCCGCTCACCCACTGTGCTTCAGAGATGAGGTCATGCAGCAACAATTCCCGGAAGGGTTTAAACCTCTAAACATAAAGGAATACGACGGGACTACAGACCCCGCCGTCTGGATAGAAGATTTCCTTCTCCACATCCATATGGCTGGGGGAGATGACCTCCACGCCATCAGGTACCCGCCCCTAAAGCTAAAAGGTCCCGCACGACACTGACTAAATACCTTACCCGAAGATTTTATCAAAAGTTGGGGAGATCTCGAGGCAGCCTTCCTGTCTAATTTTTAGGGAACCTACGTCCGACCCCCGGACTCCTCCGACCTTAGCAACGTCGTCCAAAAGGCGGGCAAATCAACGAGAGAATTCCAGAATAGGTTCCTAACCAACAAGAACTAGATAGTGGATTATCCGGATGCCGAGGAAATATCCTCCTTTAGGCACAACATCCGTGACGAATGGTTGGCTCGCCAGCTCGGCTAGGATATGCCGAGAACAATTTCCGTCCTCACTTCCCTCATGACCCGCTTTGCGCGGGCGAGGTTAATTGGCTAGCTCGGCGCAGCCATAATGCGGATGATCCCGGAACCTCTGAAGTTCAGATGGGAATGGCAAACCAATGCAAAACAAGAGCAAACGCCGCCACTATGGCACCCCGATAGAGGGCCGACGCACATTCGTCCCCAGGATAAGACCGTACGCACGCCAAAGACATGATACAGAAATTCCAGGCAAAAGTGGCTTTATTAATATAAGGGAGCATTACAATACTGTTGCTTACAACAATATTACACGACTCCAAGGCTAAGTAAGTGGTAGCAGAGGTCTTGATACATCGGCAACGACGTCCCTGGCTGGGCTCCATAACTCGCAGGACTGGCCTGGTTACGATCTAGCACGACGAGTCTTCTCCTACAACTGGCCACGTGCAAGGCCAGGTGAGTACTTTGAATGTACTTGCAAGACAACCAAATACATGGCATCCAAACAAGCAGATAACAAAGCAAGCATAATAGTTATATAATAGCTATTCTAAGCATGGCATGGAATTAACAGGAAAAATATAAATCCAGCATATCATGTCACGGACTAAACCTATAATCTCCCTCACTAGCATGACAAAGAACACCACAAGTGCTTAACCAATTTGTTGTCACCGAATATCAACTTACTCTCTTCATGGTTGTACCACAACCCTCAACATACTCGTAATCCAGTCTGAACGGATTCAAAACCACATCACACAGTCATCTGACCAGTCATCATATAGCCTTCTCATGGCTAACACATCATGTTGGCAACATCATCTGATGTTCACACGAGACGAGTTCTTCCATCATTACTAACATCAATATGGCTGACCATCTACTAAGGTCTGGTCGGGCTGTCCATTACCGTGGTCTCGGCTATTCGAATAGGTTTGACACTCTGCAGAGGTTGCACACTTACCCACACTATGGAGCACTGACCTCGTGATCCCATTCGGGTGGACCAGCGTTACTCCAACGAAACTTGCCTGACTCGTGACTCTTTCATCGTACCACCAGCATTCATCCTTCCCCGGAGTCCTGCCTTGGGTGGCCATGTGTCCTTATGACACCTGCCATCGTTGTGGCCAAACTAAACTGTTCCATCCAAGGACGCTGACAGAAACAACTTAACTGGCTCACAGGGTTAACACCACCTACCTGATCAGGGTAGCACGCATGCATAACCCTCCCTCTTTGAAGGTACCGGGGAAAGATCACGCGATCAGACCAAGTCAAGGCAGTCCCACAACTGCAAATGTGGTTGCACTGATGAGCCCGGACAGGTGACTCTGATCAACCAACTTGGAATCTTATCCCGAATATTATCCATCATAGCTCACGCTACGATGTCACAGCAATCCGATATTAATAAGATCAGGCCACTACTGTTAAACCATATTCATAAGCTGTCGGATGAAACACAAAGTAATGATAGACAGTAATCTCAACAGTATAATATAACTGGCAAACTAATACTTTACAGATTCTAGCTATACGTTAGACCATCGGAACTCTCGCATAAAATCAACAAATAAATCGGTAGCCACGAGAACGGTCGTTACAACACAGATCTGGGACATTACCGGAATAACTCATCCCCGACTCAAGACGGCTGGAAAGCAGCTCAGAGCATGAGGCGGTGTTGATAAGAAGAATGTAGCAGTTCCCTAAGACGGTCGAAGAACATCTCAGAGCATAGGGTCACCGCCACAGAAAGAAATACAACAATTGCCCGCGACGATCAAAAAGCAGCGCAGAACACGGGACAACTTCTAACAAAAGAAATATAAAATTGGCATCCACCCCGGACGGCCGGAAACAGCTCAGACTCAGGCATGGTACCATTATTGAAGAAAATGCGAGCAAGGGTTCGTCAGAGTCACACACAACACATCACTATACATTCGGACACAAGAATTATAAATTTAATATGTAAGAGCATCAAGGTTTGAGGTCATATCTTACATGAAAAGTAATACTAGCAACTAGTACTAATGTTATCACAGTTATATGCAAATGCAGACTAACAGGTGATACAGATAAACACACAGATTGCAAGCAAAGTTATCACACAGGTCCGGAGCTCATGGTAAGAGGTTGTCTTGCTTGGGGGTCGACGAATACTCTGGGAAGAAGCGCGATAAAACACCGGAAGGATTTCCCGGAGAGGTTTCCCTCTCGAGAGGCTCAAACAAAGGGCAAGGGCAAAACATGCATTCCTACTATGCAAACATAATATGAAAATGGTACTATCTAAACGGGCTCGATGAGACCAAGACGTAGGCGCTGGTTTTACCTCAATCGAAGCTACGAGCGAAAAGTTACGGACGTTCATTCGTTAGGCACAAATCAAATAAAACGTATTCATTTATGCTCTTAACCAATGAACGTTCACAACTTAAGCACTTCGGCCGGTGGGGTTTAAAACAGAAAGCGCATTTTGGAAAATACGCTTTCAGTAAACCGAAAGCACACTTTACCATTTACGCCTTCACTTAAAACGCGCGGGCCCGGGGGTTGACTTCCTTTCTTAGACTGACGGGCGGGTCCCACCTTATCCACTCCCCCTCTCTCACTAACGGGTGGGGCCCACCCCTTCTCCTCTTTCTCTGTCCTCTTCTTCTTCTTCCTTCGAACCGGGGCACACGATGGGCCGACCACCGTTGCTGCCGTTGCTCCACCGCGAGGGAGGTGGTGCCGGCGGCTGGGGCGGGTGCCCCGTGCGACACCGCGCCCGAGGGAGGCGGCCTAGCCACAGGGGACGGCTGAAGCAAGGCGCGGCGGCGACGTCCGTGCCGCGGACATGACGGGAGGAGGAGCGCGGGGCTCGGCAGGGGAGGGGACGAGGAGGCTGCTGGGACTTGCTGCTCGACAGGAGGGGTTGGGACACACCATTTATAGCAGAGAGAAGGAGCTCTCGCAATGCCGCGAGAAGCTCCGAGATTCACGGTGAGCTTCCAACGGAAGACACCTCCAGGAGCAAGGAGACGAGGGGGAGAGGGTTCTAGAGGGCATACGAGGGCTAGGGGAACCTCCTCGACACTCCTAGACAGGCTGGTGCTAGCTGGAGATGTGGTCCCGTCGCCTCAATGCACAAAGCTCAGTTATGGCACTCTCTGCCCATGGTCACCACGTGGCCATGGCCTTGCCTTGCCCCACAAGCTCTCAAATCATGTCTAGGGTTATCTACACACTGCTCTGAGTTGACCTATGCATCGGGATAGCACTGTGGAGCAATGATGTGACCACACCAAAGTCAAATAGGTTTCAACAACAAGGTGTTTGTGATGTGGTGTGACCACCACAGTGCACCTATTGCCATGCTATTTGGCTGAGGTTGACCACTCACTAAGGTCACTATGCTGGCCAAAATTCAGCACCATCCGATAAGTCTAAGGGGTACTTCCTTTATAACTTGGCATAGTGACCAGAAATGAAGAAGATGATGCTAGGGTCAAATGGCTACATGGAAATGGCTGAAATTTGAAGGAGACTCATGATTTAGGCATACGGAGCCATTGTCAAAGTTTCATACCATTTGCACAAATATAAATGGTACTTCCTTCGCAATGCTCCAATGTGGACAGAATCTTAAATAATTCACTGAGGACGAGTGGAGTGATGAAAGTGGCTAATTTTTGGTGGACAAGGATGATTTATCATAATGTACTACGCTGCAAAATTTCAGCTCAAGGGACACAAGAAATCAAGCACTTTCTTTGCAAACATAAAATCTGGACAGAATCTGCAAAGGTATATTGTGCTCAATTTTTGAACTGGGGAACTTGATCTCTTGATGGAAATGATGAATATATGCATATGAGAAGCTCCACAAATTATTTGGGATTTTTCCTCGCTACCAAAATGGTAGTTCCTTTCGAAAGGCCCCGAATTGGAATATTGGCTTTAAATAGGAAAATGCATTTTTCCCTACTCTTTGATAGCCAATATTTTATGAGAGCTTCATATGATCACAAAGAATATCTCTGCAAGTTTTCATGACCTTGGGAGATGGATAGATATTTTCTTGGATTTAATTCCACAGAAAGGCAGAAACATGAATTAATTCTAGAAAAGAAATATTGCATAAGACTTGGCAATATTTTTGGACATCTGGGGTTTGTGAGGGAATAATGAGCTGTGGGAGAAATTGGAGGATCAACACAGCAAGGGAAATGATGGCTCCTTTGAAAACACAATGACATGATTCCCAATTCTAATATTTCGGAGCTAGGGTTTCCAAGAGGTTCGGGGTTTTCTCAGCGAGAACAAACTGGCACAAGGACATGGGAAATGCACGGAGAGGTTGAGGATAGACTGGGTTCACCTGGTCATTTGCCAAATTTCGGAGGAAAAATCCGGCAGAGAGAAGCTAGGAAGGAATAACATCACAAAAGTCGATAACCCGATTTTTGGGGTGTTACAACCACCGTAATTGTGATGCCGATGACAAGGCCGTAAATGCCGGCTTCCGCAGTTTGAAATCCGAACAATGGAAGAAAACCTTGAAAGGGAACATGGATGGTCCGATTCCATTAGATAAAATTATGGAGAGGCCCTGCCAGATCCATGGCACCCAAGACAAGCCCGGCACCCACACCAACCGTAACTATTGGGTGTTTAAGAAGGCCGACAAACTAGCAGCCGAGGAACAAGGCAGGGGCCAACAAAGCAAGGACGATGAAGACCGCCATGGTTCGAACACTGGTGGCCAGAAACAGTTCCCCTAGAAGTGAAATCCGTGAACATGATATATGTCACTCACATACCAAAGAAGGAAAGTAAGCGAGCCCTTCGGGAAGTATACTCCATATAGCCCATAGCCCCGAAGTGCAACCCATGGTCGGCTTGCCCGATTACCTTCGATCGTAGGGATCACCCGACCAATATCCGTCACGGAGGGTCGCCCCCCTTGTCCTAGACCCCATCATAGATGGGTATCACCTCACCAGAGTCCTTATGGATGGAGGAAGTAGCCTTAATCCAATTTACTCAGATACGGTGAAAAAGATGGGCATAGACCCATCAAGCATTAAACCCAACAACACCATCTTTAAAGGAGTGATCCAGGTGTCAAAGCCCAGTACTCTGGCACGGTAACGCTAGAGGTTCTGTTCGGCTCACCCGAAAACTTCCGCAGCAAGGACTTAATCTTCCACATCGTCCCTTTCGGCAGCGGGTACCACACCCTACTCGTCCGCTCAACTTCGCCCGCTTCAATGCTCTGCCTCATTACGCTTACCTAAATCTCAAGATGCTCGGACCCACAAGTGTTATCACCATCAATGGCAATACAGAGCGATCCCTCTGGACTGGGGAGCACATAGCGGCCTTGGCAACCGAGTGCCAATACAACACCAAAGCATCAAGGAACAACTTCTCCATCGAGGCAAGGCAAGCGGGAAAGCAAGCCCGAGCTCAATCGGATCCCCCGTAGATGTCCCCGACCGAAAGCAAATATGGATACGCTCCCCATGGCACAACCCGATCACCCGTAAGGTATATGCCTCATAGACACAATTTCATTATCAAAATACCATGTGAAGTTGTGGGGATCCACAACCAAGGACCATATGTTCGGTTCGACCGAACTATGGACCACATGTCTTCACAGACAAGAACGAGATGTCATTAAGGATCTCTTAAGCATCCAGCTCACTAATAGCACGACAGCTTGTGAAGACCCCCTATTCAAGGTCCACCTACCAAAAATAAACCACCTTTAAAGGATACTACCCCTCCTTTCTAAGAAGCATAGGTGAAACTGCATAGCTGGAAGCAGGGAAGACGTCAAGTCATCCATGATAGGCCATGGAGAAAACGTCACCTTGAAATATGCCGATCCGAACAATAGTTCTGTGTAACGGGCGCCTTGGCGCCATGAATTATAATAAATATTATTCATATACCTTTTTTACAATATCTTTACATATATATGTGTTTTGTGCATCGGCACCGAAGGGTAGATTTGTTTAACAAGTATCAAGTGTGGTTGGCCAATAGACCGGGGGCTTGGATAAAGACCGCCCGGAGCACTATCCTAGTACTACCTTTTTCAGTGTTGAATTTCTTGGATATTGCTTTATATGCATCGGTTCCAAATTATGTCTTGGGTCAATAGTTGGGTTGCCCCGCTCCTGCGTTTACCCCCTTACGTTTTGCTAGTTCGGATAAATGAGTAAAAGGGAGAACCACTACGATTGTATTCCCAGCTGGCCTGGCTAAAAATACCTAAGTGGAGAAAGTCGAAAACTGACTTTCATAATAAGCGAGAACCGGTTTGCAATCGGAGTTAAAAACTAAAGACCCATGGAGGTTTTATTCCGTGTTATACGGAGAGGTTTGTACCTTTGCAAACCTGGTGGTAACTATTTGAAAAATTCGGTTCATCCGACTACCACACCAAACTGGGGCTAGCACACACATTCAAGCTCCTAAGGCTAAGTGAAAGCACTAAAGCCGAATAGTCCTATTGCCTCGTTTCCTTCACACACTACCGCCTCCGGGCACCGTCACATCGTCTAAGGGTCATAGTGCGGATGTCGAAACACCCTTTGTAGTCTCTACATGGGGGCTGAAGCCGACGACTAGAAACTTTCAGATTAAACGGCCAAAACATGAGTCAAAAAATAATAAAAAAGGGCATTACACCAGGACAAGTTTCATAATAACAGATTGTTCCAAGGCACACTACAATATCCCTACTCATAAATTATATCTTTGGAGCACTAGGCTTCGATCGCTCGAGCACCCTCCATTGCTGCACAAAAATAAAGATCCGGACATCGATGTTCCTTCCGAGCAGGCGGAGAACGGTTTCCATTGTAATGGTATTCACCCCTGGCCAGTGCATCATGGTCCTCGCGAAAGCCATCCGATCTCCCTCTATGCAGACAGAGCACTTCACGACTTCGAGATGAGGCACGACGTCGTACAATTTATGCACCAAGCCGAAGTAACTACTCGGCAGAGGCTAAGTAGGCCACTACTAGATGCAGAAGTCCTTCATGGCTGGCTCTACCATCCTGTCCAGCTCCATAAGCTGCTTCATTTGATTAACAAGAAGGGGGTTGGTCTCGGGAGTTTCAAACTGCGCCCAGAAAAGCCTCTGCTCGATGTCCCCATCGTGGACCGCACAGTGGTTGGCCGCGTCTACTGCACTCCACGGGAGGTCCGTAAAGGCGCATGGGGAACGCCATAGCCGTGTAAGAAAGGCAAACCTGTTTCCACCAACGGCACTTTCCCATCCGATTGGCTTACCATCCGCAATCTTCTTGACCCGTCGCACTTCTTCTTCAAAGAAGAGGCTCTCTACCCAATCCGATTGGAGCACGAAGGACAACTTGGAGAGCTCGATCGCTTGTTTCTCGAACTTTTGTTCCAAGGCCTCGTTTTTAGCACTCGCATCTTGCAACTCCTGTTGTCTCAGTGGCATGCATTAAGCTTACCTTGCTTCTCGTCTAGCCGACTATTAAGTCGGCTAAGTTCCTCATCGGAAACCTGTAGTTTTTGGGTCAACTCGGCTAGTTCAAGGGCATTAGTAGCCACAACCGAGGACGAGGCCTGCCAAAACTGGATATGATTTTATAAGTATCCACATCAACGGGATTGGGTTATTTGGCCGAAGTACCCAGTGTGCTGTCATAGTTCATGGGTCCCCGAACTGATGTTGCTCAAAGATAATAAGTTCTTTCGAGCCACGGGCAAGCTTTTAAACTCACCCATGGCTCGGGTTCCATCATACCTATAAGGCATATAAAAACGTTATAAATAAAAATAAACACTAATCGGTTCACCTCAAACCCCGTCAGCAAACCACTGAAGGCTCCCTTCAATTCGCTATCAATAGACTGAATGCTTTGCAGAAACGCACCCATAAGTGTGCGATGTTCATCGACGATGGACGCACCAAATAGGGCCCCCGCCATCCTTGTGGGTCATTTGGCCGTGGCCTGTTCTGTCACAGGTGGTGTCGGAGGCAACGGTGAAGACTCCGAAGGAGGAGAGCTCCTTGGAGCTGTATCCAGAGGAAGCTCGGATGAATCGAGGTCCCCCTCTCCCCTCGTTGAGAGGGGATCGACCTCCTAGGTCCCGGTGATCGAGGCATGAACCTCAGCTGGGACCTCCAAGTCTTCGGTGGACGAAGTATTTACCTCGGCCATGACCACCTCGTCCCTCGTGGTTGGAGGGGCTTGGCGGGATGTCACCTCCACAATCTCATCCAACAGTGGAGGGAGAGTAGTGCCGGATGCATTCTCGCTCTCCGCCAGTGCGGCTGGTAGTGAACCCCCCGAGACTTGATCTGTTGGAAGGTCTCGGGCAGGGATGCGTCGGAGAAGAGAGCATGTAGATTAACAAATAAAGATTAGCATAATTCATTAAATACAAGTTGGATTCTGTATATTTGGGCCGGGGGCTTGACTCTGGGGGTCCTTCGAGGAACCGTCTCAAAGGCCTCGAAGTCCTCATCACAATCCGGGCTGTCGTTCGGCAGGACCACCTTACCTCTGCATTGTTTCTTCAGGGCCTGGGGAGGCAAACCCTCATTGGCATCCTCCGGCGTGGCCCTCTTCCTTGTTTGGAGGGAATATTTTTCCCCTCCATCCTCTTCCTCCTCCTCCTCGTAGACGGAGGAGGCATGGGTTTCTCTAGAATTGGTATTCGGAGGACCCCTTGAATGGAGACCCCCACGGATCTCCTTTTTCTTGTTCTCCTTTTTATCTAGCGCCGTGTACGACGCTGCTACGATAACAAAAGTCCTTCCTTGGCGCTAGGAATTCTTCTTGCTACTTCTCTTGTTTGCGTCGGTTTTTCCCTTGAAGAGGAAAGGGTGATGCAGTACATGAGCAGTAAGTATTTCCCTCAGTTTGAGAACCAAGGTATCAATCTAAAAGGAGGGTCTCGTCAAGTCCAGAGTACGTGCGCAAACACAAACAAGCATGCACCCAACGCTTCAAAGGGGTTGTCAATCCCTTCAAGATTGTTTGCAAAGTGAGATCTGAAGGCGAAAAGTGCAACGAAGTAAAAAGTGTAAGGCTGAAAATATGGTGTGGAGTAGACCCCGGGGCCATAGTGTTCACTAGAGGCTTCTCTCAAAATAGCAAGTATTACGGTGGGTGAACAAATTAATGTCGAGCAATTGATAGAACCGTGCAATGTCATGACGATATCTAAGGCAATGATCATACATATAGGCATCACTTCCGAGACAAGTAGACCGATACTTTCTGCATCTACTACTATTACTCCACACATCGACCGCTATCCAACATGCATCTAGTGTATTGAGTTCATGACGAACAGAGTAACGCCTTAAGCAAGATGACATGATGTAGAGGGATAATCTTTACCTACTAATAAAGCAAATAGTGCTTCTTCCGTATGTCATCTAAATTACCCTTAAAGTTGACTAAAATTACCTATCAATGCCACCTATAAGTCATAAAAAACGTTTCAAACAGGAAAATATCCGGACTGGGCCGGCCCATGTAGTCACCTCCTATATTATGGTCTAGGCGTTGGAAAAGGATGCAGCACACGTGTTTGGGCCGGCCCATGCGTGGGCGCATGTTTTTTCAGTTTAGTTTTTTTATTTTTCTTTTCAGTTTCATTTTTTTTTCTACTTTAAATAATTTAGAACTTCAAACAACTTTTCTCAATTTTAAGAAACTGATTATTTCGAAATAAAATATTAAAAAAAACATATTTTTTTTGAGAATTCAAAAACTACTCAGGAGTTTTGAAAAATGTTAGCATATAAAAAAATGATTAAACTTGGAGAAAATGTCCATAAAATAAAAAAGTCAACGATTTTAAACAAAAGTCCATGTAAAAATCTTAAAAACAGGTCGTGCCTCTTTTTTTAGTCTCATTTTTTATTTTCATTTTTCTGTTCCATTTTTTAGTTTAAATAATTTAGAACTTTGAAAAACTTTTGCAATTTATAAAATAGGGAATTTTGAAATAAAAGTTTGAAGAAAATATAAAATGTTTGTGAATTCAAAAAATGCTCAGGATTTTTGTAAAAATATTCGTATATTCAGAAAAATGTTCATAATTTTGAGAACAATGTTGGTGAAAACAATAAAAGTCCATGATTTAAAAAAAGTTTGTGTGTTATTTTTTGAGTGCAATTGAAAAAATGTTTGCTAATTCAAAAAATGTTTATGCATTTCAAGAAATGTCCTAAAATTTTAAAGACATAATATGATCAGCACCATTGGAGATTATAATTGTTTTCCCCCGTTGCAACACACGGGTCCTTTTGCTATTCTCAAACCAATGATGAAAACCCCATCTTTTTACCCTCGATGGCAACAACACGATGCGTGCCTCGCTACCCCTTCTTTTACTGGGTGAGGTCACCGCACGATATGAACCCAAAACCAAGCACTTCTCCCATTGCAAGAATCATAGATCTAGTTGGCCAAACAAAACCCACAACTCGAAGAGAATTACAAGGATATGAAATCATGCGTAAGAGAGATCAGAAGAAACTCAAATAAGATTCATAGATAATCTGATCTTAAATCCACAATTCATCAGATCTCGACAAACACACCGTAAAAGAAGATTACATCGGATAGATCTCCATGAGGATCATGGAGAACTTTGTATTGAAGATCCAAGGGAGAGAAGAAGCCATCTAGTTACTAGCTATGGACCCGTAGGTCTATGGTGAACTACTCACGCATCATCGGAGAGGTCATCGTATTGACAAAGAAGCCCTCCGTATCTGAATCCCCCCTCCGGCAGGGCACCAGAACGTGCCCTAGATGGGATCTTGCGGAGACACAAGCTTGCGGCGGCGAAAAAGTACTTTCGATGATCTCCTGATTCTTTTGGGATTTTTAGGGAATATATAGGCGCAACCCCTAGGGCAGAGGGCGCCCAGGGGGCCCACAAGCCTGCGGGCCACGGCCTCCCCCTGGCCTCGGGGTGGGGGCTTGTGGGGCCCCTGAGCCCCCCTGCCTTGGCTCTCAAGCTTCCCGATCTTCTTCTGTTACGGAAAAAATCTTGTCAGAGATTTTCTTCCGTTTGGACTCTGTTTCAAAATCTCCTCTGAAAGGGGTCAAAAACATGGAAAAAACAGGAACTGGCACTTAGCACTGAGTTAATAAGTTAGTCCCAAAAAATATATAAAAGGCATGCAAATCATCCAAAGTTTGACAAGATAATAGCATGAAACCATCAAAAATTATATATACGTTGGAGACGTATCAGACGCCAACACTAGCATCACTGTCAGCAATTGCGACCTCGGGTTCTCGGGAAGGGGGCCGGGCTGTCTATTTTCTTGGCCTTTTCCAGCCAGCCCTGCAGGGACGCCAGGGGAAGAAAATGAGACCCCTGGTAAAGAATAAAAGCTTTAATAAAGAATAAAAGGCTTGATCATACCTCCGAAGGAGGGTGAGCGGCATCCAAGCCGACGTCTTCTTCCTCGGCTGGCCACTCTTGTTGACGTTTGAATAACACCTTCCACAACTTCTCAAGGGTGATGTGGTAGAACTGGTTCACGCTGCTAGAGTCGCCGAGCTTGTAGGACCACATTGGCGTGTCCCGACGCTGGCAGGGAAGGATGTGGTGGTGGAGCATAACTTGAACCACGTTGGTCAGCTCGACGTTCATCTCCAACATCTGCGTGATGCGCTTCTGCAGCGCTTTCACCTCTAAGGATGATTCCCAATCGATGCCCCTTTCCACCCACGAGGTTAGCCTCTCAGGGGGTCAGGATCTAAACTCGGCAGGACCCAACCAACTCGGCTCCCGAGGCTCAGTGGTGTAAAACCATTCCTTCCGCCATGCTTTGATGGTGTCGATGAAAGTTCCCTCTCACCATTCAACTCGAGGAAGCTTGCTAACCACAGCTCCGCCACAGTCAACGTGTTGGCTGCTAACTGATTTTGGCTTGACACTGAAGGTCTTAAGCCATAAGCCGAAGTGCGGATGAACCCGCAGGAAGGCCTCGCAAATGATGATGAAAGAAGAAATGTGCACGAAAGAGTTCGGGGGAAGATCATGAAAATCTAACCCGTAGTAGAACATCAGGCCCCTGACGAAGGGGTAGAGTGGGAAACGTGGTCCCCGTATGTAGGGGGAACAAACATCACTCTTTCGCCCGACCTTGGAGTGGGCACCACCTCATCTTCCTCCAGTTCATGGTGAGCGATATCCGACGAAAGATAGCCGGCTTCCTTCACCTCCCGGATGTCTTTGTCGGAGATGCACGAGATCTCCCACTTGTCATGAGAACCTGATCCGGCCATGGTTGAGTTTGGGGGAGGACGGATGGGAGAACGAAAAGCGAAATGGATCTGAGCTCTTGGAAGCTAGGATGTGTGGGGCGAGTCTGGAATTCAAGTGGCTTCTCTATGGATATTTTTACCTTTTATGGGGGGCACTCAGCCAAGGGATCCCGTTTATTGTGTTGCACGCCCGACCTCTTCCCGAAACGACCACGCAGGTGAACACGCATGGGATTTCCCAAACCATTGCCCATATGCCCTTAAACGCGGGGCACAATCTCCACGATTGACACGACGTGCCTCTTAGCAAGCGGCATCAAACTACGAATCAGGTTTTTGTCATAACTATTTATTTGAACCTTTCGTAAGAAAGGTTGCCAGTTGAGGAACTGTTCGCACTTGGGCCTTTTGGCCTTCTAATTAACCAGTGCATGTTTTAAAGGCATGATATCGCCGAATGACCAAGTTTAAAACTAGCCGAATATGAGCGGAACTCGCCTTGCAACTTGATTACTCTGAAGCTGCCGAACACCATGTACATCAGCATTGGATGCTAGTTGGGGGGCTACCGAGGGAGTTCTGGATTAAGTGGTCCTAGGGCGGTCGACCCATCTTTTAGAGGCCAGTCGTATGGGCCATATTATTGAAGACCAGACTGCATGACGACTTTGTATTCAAGAAGGAAAACTCCGAAGACTGGCGTGTCATCCAAGTTTAGTAGGCCAGATCGGCGCATCTACCCCTTGGTGGAGGTCGGTTGTTTGTAACCCTAGGGACCCCTGGTGTCTATATAAACCAGAGGGTTACATTTGCATAGGCAAGTTAATTCATCTAGGGTTTAGCTCATACGATCTTGAGGTATATCAACTTTGTAATCATGATACTCCATCAATATAATCAAGCAGGCCGTAGGGTTTTACCTCCTCAAGAGGGCCCGAACCTGGGTAAATAATGTCTCCTTCGTCTCGTGCAACCCATCGATCCAAGGTCGATAGTTCGGGACCCCCTACCCGAGATCCACCGTTTTGACACCGAAAACAGTCACATCAAAACAATATTTGACTCCCCGGTACTTAGTACCATCTCCAAAACCATATGAGAGAGAAGTAGTGTGAAGCAGTAAGGAGGAGGAGACATCTATAATAAGCAAGAATACAGATCCATGAGACCAAGCTACCGAACATCGTGACGTAGGATTTGGTGGGTTAGAACCCCCATCTTTGTATCGTGATGTTATGCTAAGCATCATAGGGTTTTAGGATTAATTAAGCCGCTAGCAACACTTAAAATCCCAAAGGGGGGGGGGGCTCGGACCAACATCATAGCTAATGACCCGGAGCATCTCTTCTTAGCAGTTCGTAAGTGAGGAGAGCTAGATAAGGCAGTAACTATTCTTTACGAGTTTATATAGGAAACCTATATGAGCACTACAAGTACACTAGAGCTGCACATCAGCAACAATAGCCACACCAGGAGAGGTTAAACTGGACAATGGAAAGATTGATTAGAGGGATCCCAATCATGCACTTAACTACAAATCCGGTTAACTAAATCCAAGATAACACTGACAACTATTGTAGAAACTGGCAGTAATAACAGTTAAGGTGTTAACTAAAGAACTCTGAAGTTAACAGGAACCATAGGAGATTCATTACATCAATAAGAGGGCCACATAGCAATAACTAGAAGAACAACTCAGTTTAGAACAATTTAGAAAATCCATGAGCCAACTCCATGACTAGAGCATCCCTAAGTAGATTAGAGCATCACAGGAGGCCACAATACAACAACTCCAACCATACAACAAACACTAAACCCAAGAATAGCATAGATTCCTAACTACAGAGATCATACATGAACTGTAGCATGAACAAAACATCTAGCAACAGCAATCAAAGCACCACACCCACTTAAACCATGGCTAGGGCCATGCCCTAGCAATAATAAGGAGGAGGAGTAAGATGGAGCTCACCAACATGATTTGTAGCCATAGAATAGACATGGACACACCACAACTGTGGTGTGACCACCACTAGGTCTAGGAGAGGGATTGGGGGTCACCGGAGCACCACCAAGGTAACCAAAGCAACTCTAGGCATGGTGGCACCACCTCGAGAGCACCACCATACCATGATGAGCCGTTAATGGAGCCAGGGGGTGCTACTTGTGTTGGCGTTGGGTTTTTGTTAGAGCATATTTCCACCCTGGTGGTTTTGGTGATTGATGGCAATGCATTTGCGGACTAATCGTATGCACTAAAGCTTTCACGTGTTTCATCATATGGCACAAGACGATTCATGCCCCTCGATGGATTAGAGTGAAGACGGTTTTTCTTTCCTACGTTTCTCTGTCGGCGGACTTGAGTTGTAGGATAACCGTACTATTAAGAGAGGGTCCGCATCAGAAAGGTTTGGGGTGGAATCATCACATATACATTCTATCACACCTGTTGGGGATATTACCTGCGGTATGACCCGCCCTGTTGGGCCGGGTCACGAAAGCGGTGACTCATACATACATGGTCAGTGTAAGCCTTGGCTCAGGGCCTGAGGTGCGCTAGGAGATCTTCGCTAAAAGTCTGCCAGGGCCCATGAGCTAGATGGCGGTTCAGGATTGATGAAGAAGATAAATCACCAAGGAGGTTTCCTAACTTGGAAAACACGGCGACTTAGAGATATGGAGAGCCACGGTTTGTAACGTGGCCAGGACTTTGTAACCCCCAGAGCCTCGACCTGTATATAAAGGCGAGTCTCTAGGGCAGATAGATTAAGTTAGAAATCGTTGAGAGCTAGGTCAGGCGAGTTACGCCCTCCTTGTAATCGAATCCACCATCAATATACACAAAGCATGACATAGGCTTTTACCTCCATAGGAGGGGCTGAACCTCGGTAAACCTGAGTCTCTCTTCCGCTCACCCTCTTTGAGTCGCCACCAAGGTGTGATGGCTTCATCACTAAGTCCTTTCATGAGGACATCTGCCATGAAAAAACCACGACAGTTGGCGCCCCACCGTGGGGCATGCGCATGGTGGAGTTGAGTTCTCAAAGGGAGCCCTTCTGGGGTTAGGAAGCTACGCGGTCGGCATCATGACGAAGAGCCGCCGCAGGAGGTACTACATCGACAACTCTCACTCGGGACCCGAGGCCGATTCGATCGAATATGGATACAAGGTCCCCTTCGACAAGATTCACGTCTTCATCGGCAAGATCGAGTCTCCCGTACCTGAGCTGGACACCTGCACCGACATCATCGAGCCGGCCCGGTACTCCCATCCCACCAAACATCAGGTCATGAAACACCATGCTTTCGTTAGTTTTACACAAGGAACCGACCTACCGGACGAGCCAGTGATCCAGGAGATCACCCCCGTCAACTCGGACAACGAGTCGTCCATGGGCGACACAGATTCAATCTACCCTCTCCACGAAGGACAGCTCTGGGGGTTGCCTGAAGCAGTAATCTCTGAGGATGTTGAAGGTCCCGACCGTCAAGTCGCCATTTACATGGCGGGGGCAGCGCCGCCTCAGGCCAACACGGCGGGTAACAATGAAGCCAGTGGATCGGGGAAGACTCCGGCTCAAGCTATGGCGGATATGGTAGCAGAGATGGCCAAACTCATGGCAATCACTGTGACGGTGGAGAACCAGTAAGCGGTCAATGCCGAGCTAGGGAAACTAAGGGAGGATATGGCCAAAATCCAGCATGACATAGAAGAAGAAGCCGCTAGGATGGCAATATAGCGGGCCCAGATCACCGTAGAGATAGAATGGCTGAATACTGAGGGATGGCAGTTTGAGAGTCAGCAACGCGCCTCCGATGCGATCCACCAGAGGAGGCATCACAACCGCCTGCCTGCTGATTTAAACCCAACTCGGCTCTTTGACAGACCACACACCCCGGAGGTGGAGCCCAACCGGCCATGGCAAGTTGCCCCATGAGGTGATCCGGCTCAGCCACCGCCTAACCCAGAGGCACCTTAGCCGATGGCAGCTCATGCGCCCCGTTTTCACACACCACGGGGTCACTTCTCAAACCCCGTTGAAAACATGTTAGCAGCAACCCGCCACCTTGAGTTTCTCCCCATTCACGGAAACTCTCCGGCCGAGGTAGAGGCAAGAAATGCCATTGAGATGCTGAAAACAACAGTAGTGCAACAGGCGCAGTACTCATATAGCCGCGAGCGGCTACAATCCACGTCTCAGGCGAGTCACTCCACGTCGCTATACTCATATAGCCGCGAGCAGTATCCAGCGAACGACAACGGCTACCGCAGATCAATCCGCCCGGAATTCCCGACACGGGGGCTCAAGAGCTTGTGGATGCGGCACGAGCCGCCCGCCTGATGGAGACAGCGGCCGTGGCGGGTCAGGATTATCCGACTTATACCTTGCCTTCCCCATGTGGGCCGAGACAGGTGGCAGGAACATTGGGATACCTTGTCTAGCACCCTCCCTTTGTAATGAGCGTATGCCGAAAGATTTCAAAGGTCTGCGTAAGGTACCCAATTACATGCCGGACATGGAGCCAGGTGCATGGATCGAGAGTTACGAGCTTGCAATGGATATGATCGATGTGAGTGAGGCGGTCTGCGCCAAATATTTCACGATGATGCTTGAAGGGACGGCGCGCACGTGGCTGAAGAACTTGCCACCCAACTCCATCAACACCTGGGCCGAGTTGAAGGAACATTTTGTCAAAAATTTCAGAGGGACTTGCAAGGGCCCTTTGACCATCGTCAACTTACAACACTGTGTCCGGCGTCTAGATGAGTCGGCCCAGCACTAGACCCGGTGAGTTGCAGAAGTAATCCATTCATCAGATGGCATCTCGGTGGCTCAGTCTGTGCTGATCTTGGAGAAAAATTGTCACTACGAGCCTTTACTGCTGAAGCTTGGGCGACTCAAATGTAAGGTGCATGACATGGGAGAATTGATGGACACCCTGACTAGGTATGCCGAATCAGACAACACTAAAGATCTCGGGGAGGATGACAACAAAGTCAACACCGCCAGGAGAGGTGAGTCGTTAAAATGCCACCGTCAGTTCCGGGGGCGAGGCAACCACAACCCCGCGTGACAAGGAAAAAAGAGGCAACAGGAAGGCATCACGGATTTTGTCGCTAACACCAACGCTGGGAATGGGAACCAGCGTCAGAAGAAAAGGGGCTTCAGTGGGGAGAAGCCACACAATTATCATGAGATGCTCAAGGGCCCCTGCCCACAGCACGCTACCGCGGAAGGTCCGTCTACCCACTCTTGGGAGGATTGTTATGTGATGCGGGAGTTCCGTGCTGAAGCATTAAAAAAGGGCAAGGAGGCAACCATGGTGGACACCAGGAACAATTTGGTGCGCCCGGATTTCATAGAAACCCATTTGGTTGATTTCCTAACTCGGGCCCGCACGGTGGGTCACACGCTAATGCTGGGCAGTATGAGGTTCAGAACAGTCAGCAATACAATGCGCATGGCATTTTTCAGCAGCCACCTCTGCAAGGCGGCTCCCAGCGGCAGGATGACAACAACGAGTTCCATAATAATCCTAAGCAGTTAAACAACAAGCAATATCATGTGTTTACCACCAGTACATGCAAAAGGGATCGGAAGGTGAAGCACAGAGTCTTCAGCGTGATTGAGCCGACGCTCCCCAGATACCTCAACTGGTCTGAGCAACCCATTGTTTGTAGTAGGGAGGATCACCCACCCCGGGTTGATAACCCTAGTGACTTGGCTTTGGTCGTGGCGCCCTAGGTTGGGGGCTATACCCTTTCCAAGGTCCGTATGGATGGAGGCAACAACATTAACATCTTATATTTCGATACCTTTTGGCGGATGAATTTCTCAGAGGGTGATTTGATGCCATCCTCCACGGTCTTCCACGACATTGTTCCGGGTAAGTCAGCATACCCTGTTGGACGGATCAAGCTTAATGTGGCCTTTGGCACGGAGTCTAATTACAGGAACGAGCCCCTCATGTTTGAGGTGGTCAAAATCAAGAGTCCTTACCACGCGCTTTTCGAAAGGCCGGCTTACGCTCGTTTCATGGACCGCCCATGCTACGTCTACCATATCTCAATATGCCAGGCCCCAAGGGAACTATCACGAACAACGAGGACCGGAAGATAGCTCAAGAATGCGAGGAAGGAGACGCAACTTACGCTGAGTTGGCTTGTGCAGCTGAGGAACACAAGTTTCATCAAGCTAATGTTGACCCGGTAGATATGACACCGCTCAAGAGACCCACGATCGATTCAGAGTTGCCCCTCAGGTTTAAACCGACAGATGACACGAAGTTGATAGATTTCACGCCCGACGACTCCTCCAAGCAATTCACCATTGGGACGGGTCTGGATCCCAAATAGGAAAGCGCGCTCATCGAATTCATCCTTGAGAATCGGGACATCTTCGCATGGAAACCTTCTGACATGCCAGGTGTACCGAGAGAATTCACTGAGCACCACCTTAACATTGACCCTAAGAAAAAGCTGGTTCGACAGTATCTTCATCGGTTTAACGAAGAAAGGCGCAAATCGATTGGGGAGGAAGTCGCCTCGCTCTTGGCCGTTGGATTCATTGTTGAGGTTTTTCATCCCGAGTGGTTGGCTAATCTAGTCTTGGTGCTCAAGAAGAACGGTACATTCCACATGTGCATTGACTACACCGACCTCAACAGGGCCTACCCAAAGGACCCTTTCGCCCTCCCTCGTATCGACCAAATCATTGATTCTACGGCGGGTTGTAAGCGACTGTGTTTTCTGGACGCTTACTCAGGATACCACCAGATCAAGATGGCTCTGGCGGATCAGGAGAAGACGTCATTTATAACTCCCTTTGGAGCCTTTTGCTATGTGTCTATGCCGTTCGGGCTCAACAGCGCGGGCGCGACTTATCAACGATGCATCAAGAATTGCTTCCACAGTCAGATTGGGCGCAATGTTCATTCCTATGTTGATGACATAGTGGTGAGATCCCAGAAGAAAGAGTCACTTTGGAGGACCTCAAGGAGACCTTTGACAATTTGCACATGTATCAGATGAGGCTTAACCCGACCAAGTGTGTTTTTGGCGTTCTTGCAGGAAAATTATTGGGCTTCTTGGTCTCATAACGAGGCATCGAGGCTAACCCGGACAAAATAAAATCAATCACTTCACTTGGCAAGCCGGCCAATGTCAACCAAGTTCAGCGCATGGCAGGTCGTATTGCAGCCCTAAGTCGTTTCATAAGTCGCCTCGGGGAGAAAGCCATCCCTCTTTATCAGATGCTCAAAAAAACTGATCGTTTTGTCTGGATGGATGAAGCCAATGAAGCTTTCAAGGCCTTGAAGAAAGAACTGGGTAAGCCGCCTGTCTTAGCTGCTCCAATTGACAAGGAGCCTATGCTCCTGTACATTGCTGCCAACTCCAAAGCGGTAAGCGTCGCAGTGGTCGTTGAGCGCAAAGAGGAAGGGAAGGAATACACGGTTCAAAGGTAGTTCTACTTTGTGAGCAAAGTCCTAACCCTCTCCAAACAGCATTACCCACACTGGCAGAAGTTAGTTTTTGGGATCTTCATGGCGAGTCGAAAATTAAAACATGACTTTCAGGAGCATCCAATAACGGTGGTTAGTTCTGTGCCGCTTGGTGATATCATACATAACCGTGAAGCGACCGTGCGGATTGCTAACTAGGCTATTGAGCTTGGACCCCATCATGTGAAATATACCCCTCGCACGGCTATTAAGTCTCAGGCCTTAGTGGATTTCATCAATGATTGGACCGAGTTACAAATTCCAGAGGATAGACCTGATCACACGTATTGGACTATCCATTTTTACGGGTCTAGGCAGCTGGAAGGCTCGGGGGCTGGCGTGGTATTGACTTCACCTCAGGGCGACAAGTTTTTCTATGTCCTCCGACTCATGTTTCCGTGTACCAACAATGCAGCGGAATACAAGGCTTTGCTCCATGGGCTTAGAATCGCGAACGAGATGAATCTCAGTTGAGTCAGATGTGTGGGCGACTCAGATCTAGTGGCACAGCAAGTTTCTGGCACATGGGATTCCAGAGATCCTCTGATGGCGGCTTATAGGCGTGCTGTGTCAGACGTGTCGGGTCATTTTCATGGCTATCAAGTTGATCATATTGATCGCCGACTCAACGAGGCGACTGATGCTCTTTCACGGCTCGGCTCACAGCGTAAGCTAGTCCCCCCTAACATCTTTTTGGATGTATTGCATAACCCATCAGTAAAATTGCCTTCGGAGGAAGAGTTAGCGGTTCGTGACCCTGAGCCTCAACTTGTGGTGGCTCTCCGTGCTACCCCGGATTGGGCAACCCCTACATGGCGTGTCTGGCACGAGGCGAGTTACCTACTGGTGAGTTGTTGGCCCACCAAATTATCCGCCGATGCAAGTCCATGATCATACATAAAGGCGAGCTACACAAGCGAAGCACTTCTGGGATCTTTCAAAGGTGTGTCTCGTCTGAGGAAGGGTGTGCGATTCTCGACGAGATACATGCAGGTGACTGTGGTCATCACACCGGGTCACGCTCTTTGGTGTCCAAAGCCTTTAGGCATGGATTTTACTGGTTGGCAGCCCATGCGGATGCTGAGGATATAGTATGCAGATGTGATGACTGCCAAACATTTGGGCGTCAGATGCATGTGCCGGCTCAGGAATTGCGGATGATCCCGATTACATGGCCTTTCACGGTCTGGGGGCTGGACACGGTGGGTCCCTTCAAAATGTCATCCAATAAAAAAACTCACCTATTGGTGGCAGTTGACAAGTTTACCAAGTGGGTCGAAGCAGAACCGGTCAGCAGTTGCGATGCAGACACGACCGTCAAGTTCCTCAAGAAGTTGATTTTTCGCTTCGGGTATCCTCATAGTATTATTACTGATAATGGTATTAATCTATCCAAAGGCGCCATGGAAGAGTTTTGTGCAAAGGAGCACATCCGGCTTGATGTTTCTGCGGTTGCACACCCCCAATCTAACGGACAGGCGGAGAGGGCAAATCAAGAAATATTGCGGGGACTCAAGCCCCGGCTTATGGTACCTCTGGAACGCACTCCGGGATGTTGGGATGATGAGTTGCTTCGGTTTTATGGAGCATCGGAACCACCCCTAATCGGTCTACTGGTTACATGCCCTTTTCTTAGTCTATGGAGGAGAGGTAGTGTTACCAAGTGACATCCGACACGACTCGCCACGAGTCGCTGCTTATGTGGAACAAGACGACGAGCTGGCGCGTCAAGATTCATTGGACGCCCTGGAGGAAGAACGCGACTTGGCCGTGTCACGGTCGGCGATTTATCAACATGACTTACGACGCTATCATATCCGCTGAGTCAAAAGCTGAGTATTTTAGGAGGGCGACTTAGTGCTCCAGTTGATTCAGGATCTTACTGGTATGCATAAGTTATCCCCTCCGTGGGAAGGACCTTTTGTCATGAGCAAGACTCTCCACAACGGTTCATACTATTTGGTGGATCTTCCCCCAGATAGGCCAACAAGAGAGGCTGAAATGACCCGGCCATGGAACATCGCCCACTTACGGCCATACTATACTTAGAGCCACTGGCTCCTTATCTATGTATAGCATTTAGTCTCTGTAATCTCCCTTCATATATATAAAGCAATAAAACCAGCGCCCACGAACTTCGGGGTTTCTGCCGTTCCAGCTTCTTGAAAGCATGAGTCTTTATTGTTTCATAAGTCGTCCAAGCATGGACGCTATCAGCATCAAAGAGCATAAGTCGCCACGATGCGCTTATTTCAAAACTGGATGTTGGTACGCCAAAGAGGACCAAAGTTGCCATGTTGCACGGTTCAAACATGGGCACCCTATATGGTTTTGAGAATTAAGCCGGCTTACTTGGGGGATACTAGCTCCCAAGTCGTTTTGCAGTAAGAGCGTGCACACTTCTGCAATCCTATGTCCGACTTTTCCCTAATCATAGGTCACTTGGGGGCTTATGCTCATTGAGTTCAACCTCAATACCCTCTTGGCTAGCGAAAAATTAACGCATTACAATGGTTATACTAGACTGTGTGTTTGGCAATTCGTCCTATGGTCCCATGTACTCTTGGCGAGTCAATCCACCTTTTGGACCATGAACTTGCCTTGGTTAAAACATGAAGGGTGCTAGCGGGAGCCGGCACACGGAAAATAGACAAACCATGGGTTCACTGAACCTGCTTCACTGAAGCTTGACTCACGCCTGATCAGCCGGTATAAACAACTTGGCCTGTTGAAAAAGCCTTCTTAGGGTAGCACTAGAGTCTTGCAAACTCGTCCTATCCTGTCGTAACTCATTGAGCCGACAAACTTTATGACTATCTTTGTGGCACAACCCAAAGGTTTCATAAAAACTCTATTATACCCCGTCGTGACTCATTGAGCCGGCTTATTGTTTTTCTCCGATACACACAGCAAAGGTCTTTCTTGTCAAACATGGCAAAGCATTAGGAAAGGCAATTCATATTAATGAAGGTTGAAACTTTCAACACCATCACAAGGTACAATTATCATACTGTTTTCAAAATCCTAGACTATTACATGGGTCAGCACGCCATGCCAGGAAACATAACCCGGCCATAAAGGATCAAAGTATTCTTTGCAGATAATCTTCATGTCAGTTTGACTCAAGCCGCCTCCGGGTTATCCTGCCTCGAGCTTTCGCCATCTTCGATCTGTAAGTCGCCCAATTTCCAATTGCAATTGGTCAAGGCGTGGAACTCGTTTTCATCAGTCAAGACGGTGGACAGATCGACATCAAAGTCAAAAGGATTCTAACGACGCCATGGAGTTAGGACGGTGATTTCATACGAAGGAGGAGTCACCCTTTTTATGTGCTCATCATAAGCCGCCTGATATTTGCCTAAATCCAGGCCGACCACTAGCTGAGTCGCTGGAAATCCACCCGTCATCCTTCAGCTCTGGAAATCCACCAGTCACCACTTCCGGTTTAAGTTCTGGAGCATATGGCAAACACCGGCTTAGGGCAGTTAGCGCTCCCTTGCGGGCGGCTGACCTTTTTAGCTCCTCTATTTGGGGTGGCAATGTTGACAAGCAACCCAACATATGCTTGATGGATTTTATGGGCTCCCTGTTGCCCATAACAGCCTTCATGGTCATCACACCACCACTGTACAGCTGCCGTGTCAAAGTATAGATCGCATTCAGCTTCAGAATGCAATCATTTTGCAGGGTCACGGATCGAGGACCTACAGGTGAAGAATCAGGATCATAAGTGGTTCCAAGGTTGTACAAAGCATTTTCAGAAGGAGGTAATTGACCCTTACTAAATATGTCCTCGGTCATTTTGGAGATGTGATATTTCAAGCGGGAGAGTTCTTGTACGACGGCTTTCCGCTTCTCTTCGGCTTGTTTCGCCCTTTTCAAAACGGTAGCTTGCTTAGGATGGGCCTTGTCTTCAAACATTTTGTGATCTGCTTTCATATTTTCCATGTTAGTTAGGGCAAGGCGAAACTTCTCTTCAAACTTAGTACGAGCGTCCTGCTGCTCTGCCAAGCTTTGTTTCAAGCTGGCCACAGTTGAGTCGGCCCGAGTCAATGATTCCCGCAACAAACATCGGGAAAGCAAGTTTTAAGACCATTGCAAGCAACATCCCTGACACTTGGGGGCTAATGTATGACTCACTTCTTCTAAATTCATACCTTCAAACAAGGCCCAGCTCATCTTTAAAAAGATGACCCGGCCCTTGGGGGCTACAGGTTGAAGATTGTTGTTCAAATCAAAGTTAAAGACCCTGTTCATCTTTAAAAAGATGACCTGACCCTTGGGGGCTACAGGTTGAAGATTTTTGTTCAAATCAAAGTTAAAGACCCGGTTCATCTTTAAAAAGATGACCCGGCCCTTGGGGGCTACAGGTTGAAGGTTTTTGTTCAAATCAAAGTTAAAGACCCGGTTCATCTTTAAAAAGATGACCCGGCCCTTGGGGGCTACAGGTTGAAGATTTTTGTTCAAATCAAAGTTAAAGACCCGGTTCATCTTTAAAAATATTACCCAGCCCTTGGGGTCTACATGTTGAAGATTTTTGTTCAAATCAAAGTTAAAGACCCGGTTCATCTTTAAATAGATGACCCGACCCTTGGGGGCTACAGGTTGACGGTTTTTGTTCAAATCAAAGTTAAATACCCAGTTCATCTTTAAAAAGATGACCCGGCCCTTGGGGGCTATAGGTTGAAGATTTTTGTTCAAATCAAAGTTAAAGACCCGGTTCATCTTTAAAAAGATGACCCGGCCCTTGGGGTCTACATGTTGAAGATTTTCGTTCAAATCAAAGTTAAAGACCCGGTTCATCTTTAAAAAGATGACCCGACCCTTGGGGGCTACAGGTTGAAGATTTTTGTTCAAATCAGAGTTCAAGACCTGGTTCATCTTTAAAAAGATGACCCGACCCTTAGGGGCTGTAGGTTGAAGATTTTTGTTCAAATCAACATTAAAGACCCGGTTCATCTTTAAAAAGATGACCCGGCCCTTGGGGGCTACATGTTCAAGCTTTTGCTCAAATACAAGTTAAAGACCCAGCTCATCTTTCAAAAGATGACCCGGCCCTTAGGGGCACAGGTTCAAGATTTTATTCCAAGTTTTAAATTAAAGTCCCGGCTCATCTTTACAAAGATGACCCGACCCTTGGGGGCTACAGGTTGAAGATGACACAAATGCACGATTCGTCATGGATGACTCGTCCTTTGGAGGGCTAATGGGAGGACATGTCAATAATGTTAAAGGATATTATACCTCATGTTTTATCCGCATCATGTTGGCCAAGCTCTTTTACATCTCATGGCTTGTCTCCAGGCGGCTCACAAAACCAGAGTATAGTTGCTCAATCTCCAATTTTTCATAGTTGGGAAGCTTCAGCTTGGAAATGTCTTTCTCTGGAAATACTTGGGCATATTTTGGTGCGTGTTTCGTTAACATCGCGGTTGCAGGCTTAGAATAGCCGGTACCAGTAACAACGACCGAATCTGGGTCTTCAGGCGCCTTAGAAGGACTGGGTGGGTTGATGTTTTCAGTCACTTCCTTTTGAGGGTTTGAAGGGTTGACCTGGATGTGAGGAAAATCATCAAAAACATCGTCGCGAATTTCAGCTAGGTCTTCTTGTTGGAAATATGCCCTAGAGGCAATGATAAATAGTTATTATTATATTTCCTGTTACAAGATAATCGTTTATTATCCACGCTATAATTGTATTGAATGAAAACATAGATACATGTGTGGATACATAGACAAAACAATGTCCCTAGCAAGCCTCTAGTTGGCTAGCGAGTTGATCAAGGATAGTCAAGGTTTTCTGGCTATGTGCAAGTGTTGTCACTTGATAACTGGATAACATCATTAGGAGAATCATGTGATGGACTAGACCCAAACTATGAAAGTAGCATATTGATCATGTCATTTTATTGCTATTATTTTCTGCTTTTCAAGTATTTATTCCTATGACCATGAGATCATATAACTCACTGGCACGTGAGGAATACCTTGTGTGTATCAAATGTCGGAACGCAACTGGGTGACTATAAAGGTGCTCTACAGGTATATCCTAAGGTGTCCGTTGAGTTAGTATGAATCAAGAGTGGGATTTGTCACTCCGTGTGACTGAGAGGTATCTCGGGGCTCACTTGGCAATACAACATCACACACAAGCCTTGCAAGCAATGTGAGTAAGTGTAAGTCACGAGATCTTGTATTACGGAACGAGTAAAGAGACTTGCCGGTAATGAGATTGAAATAGGTATGCGGATACCAACAATCAAATCTCTAGCAAGTAACATACCGAAGGACAAAGGGAATGACATACGGGATTATATGAATCCTTGGCACTGAGGTTCAACCAATAAGATCTTCGGAGAATATGTAGGATCCAATAAGGGCATCCAGGTCCCGCTATTGGATATTGACCGAGGAGTGTCTCGGGTCATGTCTACATAGTTCTCGAACCCGTAGGGTCTGCGCACTGAAGGTTCGATGATGTTTTAGTATAGTTGAGTTATATGTGTGGTTACCAAATGTTGTTCGGAGTCCAGTATGAGATCACAGAAGTCACGAGGGTTTCCTGAATGGTCCAGAGACGAAGATTGATATATGGGATGGTTTCATTTGGTCACCGGAAAGTTTCAGGCATTACCGACAGTGTACCGGGAGTGACGAATGGGTTTTGGGTGTTTACCGAGAGGAGTCCACACACCCGGTAGTGTGCCCAAGGCCCTAGGATGGTGCACCAAGTCCTTAGTGGGCTGGTGGAATTATACCAAGAGGGCTATGGCGCCACATGTAAAAATACCAAAGGAAAGGAAGAAAAAAAAGGAAAGAGGGAGGTGGGAAGGAAGAGGAGGACTCCTCCTTCCCAAACTGAATTGGAGGAGTCCTCCTCCTCCGCCCTGGCGGTCGACGCACCCTTGGGTCCCTTGTGCCCCAAGGCTAGCCCCTCCCCTCCTCCTATATATATTGGTGGGTTAGGGCTTTTTGAGACACAACTTTGCCACGTGCAACTCTAGCCTATTCCACATAGTTTTATCTCTAGATCGGATTTCTGCGGAGCTCGGGCGGAGCCCTGCAGGAGTAGATCATCACCACCACTAGAGCACCGTAACTCTACCGGAGAACTCATCTACTTCTCCGTCTTGCTTGCTGGATCAAGAAGGTCGAGATCGTCATCGAGTTGTACATCCTGCTGAACGCGGAGGTGACGTCCGTTCGGCGCTAGATCGGAACCGTTCGTGGGATGGATCGTGGGACGACGGTGATTTGAATCACAAAGCTGTACCACTACATCAACCGAATTTCTTAACGCTTCCTGCTTAGCGATCTACAAGGGTATGTTGATCTAATCTCCTCTCGTAGATGGGCATCACCATGATAGGTCTTCGTGTGCGTAGGAAATTTTTTGTTTCCCATGCAACAATCCCCAACAGTGGCATCATGAGCTAGGTTCATGCGTAGATGTTATGTCGAGTAGAACACAAAAGGTTTTGTGGATGGTGATGTTCGATTTGATGCCCTCCTTAGTCTTTTCTCGATTCGGCGGTATTGTTGGATTGAAGCAGTCCGGACTGACATAACTCGTACGCTTATGAGAGACTTGTTTCATCGACTGACATGCAACCTCAAATTACATGGGTCAATGCTCTAGTAATGATGATCATCACACTTTTATTTACTCACAGCTCAAAGCTTAGAACGATGATGACTCTATAGGAAATGCCTCCGGCAGTGTACCGGGATGTGCAACGATCTAGCTTGGCGTATGACGTTGAAACATCTCGCTAGCTATCTTACGATCATGCAATGGAAAAATGAGAGTGACGACATAAGTCATGAGACGAACGATGGGAGTTGCATGGCAATGTATCTCGGAATTGCTATGAAAATGCCATAGTAGGTAGGTATGGTGGCTATTTTGAGGAAGGCATATGGTGGGTTTATGCACCGACGAGAATTGCGCGACACTAGAGAGGCTAGAAATGGTGGAAGGTCAAAGTGCATCTATACCATGGACTCACATTAGTCATGAAGAACTCACATACTTGTTGCGAAAGTTTTTATTAGTAATTGGAACAAAGTGCTAAACGCATACTCCTAGGGGAAGGGTTGGTAGGTGTTAACCATCGCGCGATCCCGACCGCAACACAAAGGATGACAATCAATAGATAAATTATGCTCCGACTTCCTAACATAGCGGTTCACCATACGTGCATGCTATGGGAATCACTAACTCCAACACAAGTATTTCTAGATTCACAACACCCTACTAACATAACTCTTAATATTACCAAATCCACGTCTCAAAACTAATTGAGAGGAATCAAAACTTCTCTTTCTACTCAATGCTCATGAAGATGGAGGTTTTTGTATCCTCTTTGGGTACCTATCACCTTTGGGACTACTTTCATAGCACAAGCCAACTACCAAGTTACGCACCGCTGTGCTGTAAAAGATCTAAGTGAAGCACATAGATCAAAATTATCTAGCTCAAAAGATACAAATGAAGCACGATGAGCATTCTAGCAAAATCACAATGAGTGCATGTATCTCTCAAAAGGTGTGAAGCAAGGATGATTGTGACGAAAAAAGAAAAGACTACTACGATACAAGACGCTCCAAGCAAAACACATATCATGTGGTGAATAAAAATATAGCTCCAAGTAATGTTACCGATGGATTGAAGACGAAAGAGGGGATGCCTTCCCGGCGCATCCCCAAGCTTAGGCTTTTTGGTGTCCTTTAATTTGGCTTGGGATGCCTTGGGAATCCCCAAGCTTGAGCTCTTTCCACTCCTTATCTCTTTGTCCATGAGAACATCACCCAAAACTTGAAAACTTCACAACACAAAACTTAAACAGAAACTCGTGATAACATTAGCACAAGAAAACAAACTACCACCTCTTTAGGTACTGTAGCAAACTTGATTTCTATTTATATTGGTGTTGGATTACTGTATTCTCACTTTTCCATGGCTAGTACCCCTCGATACTATCCATAGTTTGATCAAAACAAGCAACCAACTCAACAAAAACAGAATCTGTCAAAAACAGACCAATCTGTAGCAATCTGTATACTTTGTATACTTATGGTACCTCAAAAATTCTGAAACATTACGACTGCGTGGGAAAAAGGCATATCAACCAGCAGCAAAAAGAATCAACTCAAAAGCTCTTTCTGAATAAACATGAAAAATAATCTCGTGAACGAAATGTTTATGTCTTTTTCCAGCAGGATCAAACAACCATCACCAAGACTAGTCATAAAGGTTTTCCTTGGCTCAAACACAAAAAGAAACACAAAAGACACAAGCACAACAGAATTATGATAGTGTGGACGCAACAAAACAGAAAAGAAAAAGATAAATTCATTGGGTTACCTCCCAACAAGCGCTATTGTTTAACGCCCTTACCTAGGCATAAAGCGATAGAATCACGTATCGTCGTCTTTGGTGTTCAAACCATAAGTAGCCCTCATCATTGATTCATAAGGCAATATTATTTTCTTTCTAGTAAAATGCTCCATGCCCTTCTTTCAAGGAAACTGAAATCTAATATTCCCTTCCTTCATATCGATGATAGCACCGGTAGTCCTTAGGAAAGGTCTACCAAGAATGATAGGGCTTGTAGGATTGCAATCAACGTCAAGCACAATGAAATCCACAGGTACATAGTTCCTATTTGCAATAATAAGAACATCATTGATCCTTCCCATGGGTTTCTTGACAGTACAATCCGCAAGATGCAAATTAAGAGAACACTCCTCAATCTCATTAAAACCCAGAACATCACATAAAGACTTTGGAATCGCGGAAACACTAGCACCCAAATCACACAAAGCATTGCATTCATAGTTTTTGATTTTGATTTTGATAGTAGGTTCCCACTCATCATGAATCTTTCTAGGGATAGAGACTTCCAATTCAAGTTTCTCTTTAAGAGATTTTATCATAGCTTCGACGATATGATCGGTAAAGGCCTTGTTTTGGCTATAAGCGTGTGAAGAGTTTAGCATGAATTGCATCAAGGAAATGCATTCAATCAAGGAGCAACTATCATAATTGAATTTCTTGAAATCCAAAGTAGTAATTTCATTACTACTCAAAGTTTTAATATCTTCTACTCCACTTTTAATGCTTTTAGCATCAAGATAGATGGACTTCGAATCATTGGGGCATTTTTCAACCAAGGTGGATTCATATCCAGCCCCATAATCATTAGGTTTAAGAAAACAAAGATTCAATGGGAGTCACAACAAGCACTTTAAGATCTTCGTGATTCTTATCACGAGAACACGCCTTTTTAAGCCATTCATCTCTAGCACGAATTTGGGCGGTTCTTACTTTGCTCTCACTCATGGAACACGCATAGCTTTCAAAGTTTCATCCATGTTGATCTTGGGAGGAGCACATCTAACTTTCAAAGCATCAATATCGCTAGACATGCTATCAACGCTCCTAGCCAAATCATCAATTTTGAGTAGTTTTTCCTCTGTGGACGCATTGAAAATCTTTTGCGAGTTGATAAACTCTTTGATATTACTCTCTAGATCAGAGGGTAATCTATTGTAATTTCCATGAGTATTGTTGTAGGAGTTGCCGAAGTTATTAGAGGAGTTACTAGGAAAAGGCCTAGGAACATAGTTTCTTCTAAAAACGTTGTTGTTGCCAAAATTATTCCTACGAACAAAATTAACGTCCAAGCTAGCGTTGCTACTCTCAATCAAGGAAGACAAGGGCGTATCATTAGGATCTAAAGGAGCACTTCTACTAGCAACCAAATTCATTAACTCATCCATCTTAGCACTCAACGAGTTAATTTCTTCTATAGCGTGTACCTTCTTACTAGTAGGTGACCTTTTAGTGTGCCATTGAGATTAGTTCGTCATGATATTATCTAGGAGTTTTGTGGCTTCTCCTAACATGATTTCCATGAACGTTCCACCGGAGGCGGAGTCCAAGATGTTTCTAGAAGCGAAATTCAAGCCAACGTAAAAGATTTGTATAATCATCCAAAGACTCAAGCCATGAGCGGGACAATTTCTAATCATCAATTTCATTCTCTCCCAAGATTGTGCAACATGTTCATGATCAAGTTGCTTGAAATTCATGATATCATTATGGAGAGAGATAATCTTAGCCGACGGAAAATACTTGGATATGTAAGCATCTTTGCACTTATTCCAAGAATCAATACTATTTTTGGGCAAAGACGAAAACCAAGTTTTTGCTCGATCTCGCAACGAGAAAGGAAAAAGCTTCAATTTAATCACATCATTATCCAAATATTTCTTCTCTTGCATATCGCAAAGTTCAATGAAGGTATTAAGAGGGGATGCGACATCTTCACTAGGAAGGCCGGAGAATTTCTCTTTCCTAACAAGATTCAGCAAAGCGTCATTGATTTCGTATGACTCCGCACTAGTGGCGGAAGCAATTGGAGTACTAATAAAATAATTATTATTAGTATTCGAGAAGTAACAAAGTTTGGTGTTTTCAGTCATGGTGACTTCAGCAAGCAAGCAAGCACACAAGCGAACAAAGAGCGAGCGAGAGAAAAGGGCGAACGAAAAAAAGCAAACGAAAAAGGCAAATATTTTTTTGTAAATTTTTGTTTTTCAGAAGTGGGGGAGAGGAAAACGAGAGGGAAAAAAGTAAATGCAAGAGATGAGTTTGCGACACTTACTTGGATGTGTTCTTGACTTGATCCTCCCCGGCAACGGCGCCAGAAATCCTTCTGCTACTTCACAAACAACAGCGCCATAAATTGACACGTTGACGGAGACTTGTTTGCGTTGGCTTTTCCCTTGAAGAGGAAAGGGTGATGCAGCACAGGAGCAGTAAGTATTTCCATCAGTTTGAGAACCAAGGTATCAATCCAGTAGGAGAATCTTGTCAAGTCCAGAGTACCTGCACAAACACAAAAGAGCTTGGACCCAACGCTCTAAAGGGGTTGTCAATCCCTTCAAGATTGATTGCAAAGTGAGATCTAAAGGCGGAAAGTGCAACGAAGAAAAAGAGTAAGGCTGAAAATATGCTGTGGAGTAGACCCAGGGGCCATAGTGTTCACTAGAGGCTTCTCTCAAAATAGCAAATATTACGGTGGGTGAACAAATTACTGTCGAGCAATTGATAGAACCGCGCAAATTCATGACGATATCTAAGGCAATGATCATACATATAGGCATCACGTCCGAGATATATAGACCGATACTTTCTGCATCTACTACTATTACTCCACACATCGACTGCTATCCAGCATGCATCTAGTGTATTGAGTTCATGACGAACAGAGTAACACCTTAAACAAGATGACATGATGTAGAGGGATAAACTAAAACCAATGATGAAACCCCCATCTTTTTACCCTTGATGGCAACAACATGATGCGTGCCTCGCTACCCCTTCTGTCACTGGGTGAGGGCACTGCACGGTATGAACCCAAAACCAAGCACTTCTCCCATTGCAAGAATCATAGATCAAGCTGGCCAAACAAAACCCACAACTCGAAGAGAATTACAAGGATATGAAATCATGCATAAGAGAGATCAGAAGACACTCAAATAAGATTCATAGATAATCTGATCATAAATCCACAATTCATCGGATCTCGACAAACACACCGCAAAATAAGATTACATCGGATAGATCTTGATGAAGATCATGGAGAACTTTGTATTGAAGATCCAAGAGAGAGAAGAAGCCATCTAACTACTAGCTATGGACCCGTAGGTCTATGGTGAACTACTCACGCATCGTCGGAGAGGTCATGGTGTTGATGAAGAAGCCCTCCGTATCCGAATCCCCCCTCCGGCAGGGCACCAGAACTTGCCCCAGATGGGATCTTGCAGAGACAGAAGCTTACGACAGCGGAAAAGTAGTTTCGATGATCTCCTGATTTTTTCTTGAATTTATGGGAATTTATAGGAGAAAGACCTAGGGCAGAGGTGGCCCAGGGAGCCCACAAGCTTGGGAGGCGCGGGCCCCTGGCTGCGGCTAGGGGGCTTGTGGGGTCCCTGGTGGCCCCCTGCCTGGGTTCTCAAGCTTCCCGATCTTCTTCTGTTTCGGAAAAATCTTTTCGGAAGTTTTATTCCGTTTGGTCTCCGTTTCAAATCCTCCTAAAAAAGAGTCAAAACACGGAAAAAACAGGAACTGGCACTTGGCACTGAGTTAATAGGTTAGTCCCAAAAAAGATATAAAAGGTATACATAACATCCAAAGTTTGGCAAGATAATAGCATGAAACCATCAAAAATTATAGATACGTTGGAGACGTATCAATGACTAGCGGGTGCGTGTTTCTTCAACTTTAGTTGAATTGGTTTTGACCGAGGCGGTCCTTGGAGAGAGGTTAAATAGCAATTTGCACATCTCCGTTGTGGTTTTTGCGTAAGTAAGATGCGATCATACTAGATACCCATAGCATCCACGTAAAACATGCAACAACAAATTAGAGGACGTCTAACTTGTTTTTGTAGGGTATGCTTGTGATATGATATGGCCAATGACGTGATGTGATATATTGGATGTATGAAATGATCATGTTGTAATAGTTAAATATTGACTTGCACAACGATGCTATGGCAACTGGCAGGAGCCATAGGGTTGTCTTTAAACTAACGTTTGTGTTTGCAGATGCGTTTACTATATTGCTAGGTCGTAGCT
This sequence comes from Hordeum vulgare subsp. vulgare, assembly GCF_904849725.1. Lineage (NCBI taxonomy): Eukaryota > Viridiplantae > Streptophyta > Magnoliopsida > Poales > Poaceae > Hordeum > Hordeum vulgare. The sequence continues at coordinate 420,375,285 of NC_058522.1, read as the reverse complement.
TTAGTAGTAATAGCATAGATAGCCCGACAACCTCGATGGCGACATGTTGATGGATATCATGATGATGGAGATCATGGTGTGGCGCCGGTGACAAGAAGATCATGTCGGTGCTTTGGTGATGGAGATCAAGAAGCACAAGATGATGGCCATATCATGTCACTTATGAATTGCATGTGATGTTAATACTTTTATGCACCTTATTTTGCTTTGAACGACGGTAGCATTATAAGGTGATCTCTCACTAAAATTTCAAGATGAAATTGTGTTCTCCTCGACTGTGCACCGTTGCGACAGTTCATCGTTTCGAGACACCATGCTACCTCTTGAGCTTGCGTTTGTTTTTCCCTTGAAGAGGAAAGGGTGATGCAACACAGTAGCAGTAAGTATTTCCCTCAGTTTGAGAACCAAGGTATCAATCCAGTAGGAGTATCAAGGCAAGCCTCCAAAGTACATACGCAAAAACAGCAAAATTGCACCCAACGCTACAAAGGGGTTGTCAATCCCTTCACGATTGATTGCAAGGTGACATGTGAAGGTGGAAAGTGCATCAAACTAAAAGTGTAGAGCTGAAAATATGAGGTGAAGTAGATCTGGGGGACATAGTGTTCACTAGAGTCTTCTCTCATGATAGCAAATATTATGGTGGGTGAACGAATTACTGTCGAGCAATTGATAGAACCGCACAAAGTCATGATGATATCTAAGGCAATGATCATACATATAGGTATCACTTTCGAGACACGTAGACCGATACTTTCTGCATCTACTACTATTACTCCACACATCGACCGCTATCCAGCATGCATCTAGTGTATTGAGTTCATAACAAACAGAGTAACGCCTTAAGCAAGATGACATGATGTAGAGGGATAAATTCATGCAATAGATATAAACCCCATCTTTTTACCCTTGATGGAAACAACACGATGCATGCCTCACTACCCCTTCTGTCACTGGGTGAGGTCACCGCACGGTATGAACCCAAAACCAAGCACTTCTCCCATTGCAAGAATTATAGATCAAGTTGGCAAAACGAAACCCACAACTCGAAGAGAATTACAAGGATATGAATCATGCATATAAGAGATCAGAAGAAACTCAAATAAGATTCATAGATAATCTGATCATAAATCCACAATTCATCAGATCTCGACAAACACACCACAAAATAATATTACATAGGATATATCTCCATGAAGATCATGGAGAACTTTGTATTGGAGATCCAAGAGAGAGAAGAAGCCATCTAGCTACTAGCTATGGACCCGAAGGTCTGTGGTGAACTACTCACGCATCATCGGAGAGGCAATGGTGTTGATGAAGAAGCCCTCCGTGTCTGAATCCCCCTCCGACAGGGCACCAGAATGGTCCCCAGATGGGATCTTGCGGAGGCAGAAGCTTGCGGTGGCGGAAAAGTATTTTCGTGGCTCTCTCCCGTGGTTTTAGATTTTTAGGGAATTTATAGGCGGAAGATGTAGGGAAAAGGAGCCATGGGGGGCCCACAAGCCTGCTAGGCGCGCCCCGAGGCCGCGGCTAGGGGGCTTGTGGCCTCCCCTGGAGCCCTTTGCCTTGGTTCTCAAGTTCCCTGCGTATCTTGTATTCCGAAAAAATATCTTTCTGGAGGTTTTATTCTGTTTGGACTCCGTTTAATATTCTCCTTTGAAAAAGGTCAAAACACGGAAAAAACAGGAACTGACACTTGGCACTGAGTTAATAGGTTAGTCCCCAAAAAAAGATATAAAATGCATACAAAACATCCAAAGTTGACAAGATAATAGCATGGAACCATAAAAAATTATAGATACGTTGGAGACGTATCAAGCATCCCCAAGCTTAACTCCTGCTCGTCCTCGAGTAGGGAAGTGATAAAGACTGAATTTTTGATGTGGAATGCTACCTAACATATTTCCCCTTTGCAACTTCTTTCATGTGACATGAATGTTCAGATCCGTAAGATTCAAAACAATAGTTTGCTATTTACATGAAAACAATAATACTTCAAGCAAACTAGTAAGGTAATCATCAACTTTTGAAATAACAAGGCCAAAGAAAGTTATCCCTACAAAATCATATAGTCTGGCTATGCTCCATCATCCCCACGTAAGGAATTTAAATCATGCACAACCCCGGTATTGGACAAGTAATTGTTTTCGCACTCTTATTTCTCAAACCTTTTTCAACTCTCATGCAATGTATGAGCGTGAGCCATGGATATAGCACTATAGGTGGAATAGAGTGTGGTGGAGGTTGTGAGGCAAAAAGGAGGAGATGGTCACATTGACTCGGCATATCAACGGGCTATGGAGATGCCCATCAATAGATACAAATGTCAATGAGTAGGGATTACCATGCAATAGATGCACTTAGAGCTATAAGTGTGTGAATGCTCAAAAGGTGAACTAGTGGGTGTGCATCCAACTTGCTTGCTCACGAAGACCTAGGGCAATTTTGAGGAAGCCCATCATTGGAATATACAAGCCAAGTCATATAATGAAGATTACCACTAGTATATGGTGGTGACAAAACAAGAGACTCTCAATCATGAAGAACATGATGCTATTGTGAAGCACAAGTGTGGAAAAAGATAGTAGCATTGTCCCTTCTCTCTTTTTCTCTCCTTTTTTTTGTTTTGTTTGGGCTCTTTGGGCTCTTTTCATTTTTTTGGTGGGCATCTTTGGCCTTTTTTTATTTCCTCACATGGAACAATGCTCTAATAATGATGATCATCACACTTGTATTTACTCACAACTCAATACTTAGAGCAATGATGACTCTATAGGAAATGCCTCCGGCAGTGTACCGGGATGTGCAACGATCTAGCTTAGTGTATGGCGTTGAAACATCTCACTAGCTATCTTACGATCATGCAATGGCAATATGAAAGTGAAGGCACAAGTCATGAGACGGAATGGTGGGAGTTGCATGGCAATATATCTCGGAATGGCTATGAAAAGGCCATGATAGGTAGGTATGGTGGCTGTTTTGAGGAAGGTATATGGTGGTTTTGTGCACGGCAAAAGTTGCACGGCACTAGAGAGGCTAGCAATGGTGGAAGGTGAAAGTGCATCTATACCATGGACTCACATTAGTCATGAAGAACTCATATACTTATTGCGAAAGTTTTATTAGTAATCAAAACAAAGTGCTAAATGCATATTCCTAGCGGAAGGGTTGGTAGGTGTTATCCATCGCGCGATCTTGACCGCCACACAAAGGATGACAATCAATAAATCAAGTATGCTCCAACTTCCTAACATAGCGGTTCACCATACGTGCATGTTACGGGAATCACTAACTTCAACACAAGTATTTCTAGATTCACCAAACCCTACTAACATAACTCTAATATTACCATATCCATGTCTCAAAACTAATTGAGAGGAATGAAACTTCTCTTTACTAATCAATGCACATGAATATGGAAGTTTTTATTATATCCTCTTTGGATGCCTATCATCTTTAGGACTACTTTCATAGCACAAGCCAACTACCAAGTTACTGAGAGAGAGCACTCTCAAAAAGATATAAGTGAAGATCAAGAGTTCTTATTTCTCTAAAATATGACACCGTCGTGCACTCTAAGTGAAGCACTAGAGCAAAGTTATCTAGCTCAAAAGATATAAGTGAAGCACATGCGAGCTAAATTGCCTAACTCAAAATATATAAGTGAAGCTCAATGAGTATTCTAGCAAATTCACGATGAGTGCATGTCCCTCTCAAAAAGGTGTGAAGCAAAGATGATTGTGACACAACCAAAAGAAAAGAATCCTGCGATACAAGACGCTCCAAGAAAAACACATATCATGTGGTGAATAAAAATATAGCTCCAAGTAATGTTACCGATGGATTGAAGACGAAAGGGGGGATGCCTTCTCGGGGCATCCGCAAGCTTAGGCTTTTTGGTGTCCTTTAATTTGGCTTTGGATGCCTTGGGCATCCCCAATGTTGATCTCTTTCCACTCTTTATCCCATTGTCCATGAGAACATCACCCAAAACTTGAAAACTTCACAACACAAAACTTAAACGGAAACTCGTGATATCATTAGTACAAGAAAACAAACCACCACCTCTTTAGGTACTGTAGAAAACTTGATTTCTATTTATATTGGTGTTATATTACTGTATTCTCACTTTTCCATGGCTAGTACCCCCTGATACTATCCATAGTTTCATCAAAATAAGCAATCTACACAACAAAAACAGAATCTGTCAAGAACAGACTAGTCTGTAGCAATCTGTATACTTCGTATACTTATGGTATCTCAAAAATTCTGAAAACTTACTAAAATTAGGGAAATTGGCATATCAACCAGAAGCAAAAAGAATAAACTCAAAAGCTCTTTCTAGATATTAATGAAAAATAATTTCGTGAGCGCAAAGTTTCTGTCTTTTTCAGCAAGATCAAACAACCATCACCAAAACTGGTCATAAAGGTTTTACTATGCTCAAAGACAAAAAGAAACACAAAAAACACAATCATAACAGAATTATGATGGTGTGGACACAACAAAACAGAAAGCAAAAAGCAAAGATAAATTCATTGGGTTGCCTCCCAACAAGCGCTATTGTTTAACGCCCTTAGCTAGGCATTGAAAATTCAATGATGCTCACATAAAAGACAAGTATTGAAGCACAACGAGAGCATCATAAAGCGTGTGAAAATCACATCTAAGTCTAACATACTTCCTATGCATAGGCATTTTATAGGAAAATAATTTGTCAAGACAACCAATAGTTATCATATGCAAGGAAGAAGGAAGAGACAATAGCAATCTCAACATAACGAGAGGTGATTTAGTGATATGAAAATTTCTACCACAATATATTCCTATCTCATAACAATTGCGTGTGGGATCATAATCAAATTCAACAATATAGCTATCACATAGGATATTCTTTTCATGATCCACATGCACGCAAAGTTGACGCTCTTCAAAAATAGTGGGATTATCATCAGCTAAAGTCATGCCTTCTCCAAACCCACTTTCAATATTATTGCAAACATCATATTCATCATGAGGCTTAAACAAATTTTAAAGATCATAAGAAAAATCATTACCCCAATCATGATCATTGCAACAAGTAGTGGACATAGCAAAACTAGCATCCCCAAGCTTAGGGTTTTGCATATTTTTAGCATGATTGACATTAATAGAATTCATAGTGAAACCATTGCAATCACGCTTTTCATTCAAGGAGCCCTCGTGAATCACTTCATAAATTTCTTCATCACAATTTTCAGATTCACGCATCTAAAGCAAAACTCCATAGAGAAAGTCAAGTGCACTCAACTCACTAGCAAATGGTTCAACATAATTGGATCTCTTAAAGAGATTAGCAAGTGGATGAGGATCCATATCAATAGATTTTCAGCAAGTGAAGATGCAAGCATATTGAAGGCACATAGCACACAAGCAAAGGAAAGGCGAACGAAAAGGCAAATTTTTTTGTATTTTTTTTAGAAGTGGGGGAGAGGAAAATGAGAGGCAAAAAAGTAAATGCAAGAGATGAGTTTGCGACAGTTACTTGGATAAGCTTCACTTGGAATAATCCCCGGTGCCAGAAATTGACACGTTGAAGGAAGACTATTCTTGACTTGATACTCCCCGGCAACGGCGTCAGAAATTGGCACGTTGACGGGAGACTATTCTTGACTTGATCCTCCTCCCCGGCAACGGCACCAGAAATTGGCACGTTGACGGGAGACTATTCTTGACTTGATACTCCTCCATGGCAACGTCGCCAGAAATTTTTCTTGCTACCTCTTGAGCTTGCGTTGGTTTTTGCCTTGAAGAGGAAAGGGTGATGCAGCACATTAGCAGTAAGTATTTCCCTCAGTCTGAGAACCAAGGTATCAATCCAGTAGGAGTATCAAGGCAAGTCTCCAAAGTACCTGCGCAAAAACAACAAACTTGCACCCAACGCTACAAAGGGGTTGTCAATCCCTTCACGATTGATTGCAAGGTGAGATCTGAAGGTGGAAAGTGCAACAAAGTAAAAGTGTAGAGCTGAAAATATGATGTGAAGTAGACCCGGGGGCCATATTGTTCACTAGAGGCTTCTCTCAGGATAGCAAATATTACGGTGGGTGAACGAATTACTGTCGAGCAATTGATAGAACCGTGCAAAGTCATGACGATATCTAAGGCAATGATCATACATATAGGCATCATGTCCGAGACAAGTAGACCGATACTTTCTACATCTACTACTATTACTCCACGCATCGACCACTATCCAGCATGCATCTAGTGTATTGAGTTCATAACAAACAAAGTAACACCTTAAGCAAGATGACATGATGTAGAGGGATAGATTCATGCAATAGATACAAACCCCATATTTTTACCCTTGATGGCAACAACACGATGCGTGCCTCACTACCCCTTCTGTCACTGGGTGAGGTCACCGCACGGTATGAACCCAAAACCAAGCACTTCTCCCGTTGCAAGAATTATAGATCAAGTTGGCCAAACGAAACCCACAACTCGAAGAGAATTACAAAGATACGAAATCATGCATATAAGAGATCAGAAGGAATTCAAATAAGATTCATAGATAATCTGATCATAAATCCACAATTCATCGGATTCATCGGATCTCGACAAACACACCGCAAAAGAAGATTACATCGGATAGATCTCGATGAAGGTCATGGAAAACTTTGTATTGAAGATCCAAGAGAGAGAAGAAGCCATCTAGCTACTAGCTGTGGATCCGAAGGTCTGTGGTGAACTACTCACGCATCATCGGAGAGGCAATGGTGTTGATGAAGAAGTCCTCCGTGTCCGAATCCCCCTCTGGCACGGCACCAGAACGGTCCGCGGATGGGATCTTGCAGAGACAGAAGCTTGCGGCAGCGGAAAAGTATTTTCGTGGCTCTCTCCTGTGGTTTTAGATTTTTAGGGAATTTATAGGCGGAAGAGGTAGGGCAAAGGAGCCACGGGGGGCCCACAAGCCTGCTAGGCGCGGCCCCCCAGACCGCGGCTAGGGGGCTTGTGGCCTCCCCCAGAGCCCTTTGCCTTGGTTCTCAAGTTCCCTGCGTATCTTCTGTTCCGGAAAATATCTTTTCGAAGGTTTATTCCGTTTGGATTCAGTTTAATATTGTCCTTTGAAAAAGGTCAAAAACACGGAAAACAGGAACACTTGGCACTGATTTAATAGGTTAGTCCCAAAAAAGATATAAAATGCATACAAAACATCCAAAGTTGACAAGATAATAGCATGGAACCATCAAAAATTATAGATACGTTGGAGACGTATCACACCACGTGATGATCGGGTGTGATAGACTCGACGTTCACATACAACGGGTGCAAAACAGTTGCACGCGCAGAACACTCGGGTTAAACTTGACGAGCCTAGCATGTGCAGACATGGCCTCGGAACACATGAGACCGAAAGGTCGAGCATGAATCGTATAGTTGATATGATTAGCATATTAATGATTACCACTGAAACTATTCTAACCTCACGTGATTATCGGACTTGAGTTAGTGAATTTGGATCATGTACCACTCAAATGACTAGAGAGATGTACTTTTGAGTGAGAGTTTATCAGTAATTTGTTAGTTAATCTCTAATTATCTTAAACATAGTCTAAGTCCACTTTGCACAATTTGTGTTGTAGATCAATGGCTCACGTGACAATCACCATGAATTTTAATACGTTCGTAGAGAAAGCTAAGTTGAAAGATGATGGAAGCAACTTTGTAGAGTGGGCTCGTAATCTTAAGTTGCTCCTACAAGCTGGGAAGAAGGAGTATGTCCTTAATGCTGCGCTAGGAGATGAACCACCCGCTACGGCTGACCAAGATGTTAAGAACGCCTGGTTAAAACGCAAGGAGGACTACTCAGTAGTTCAATGTGTAGTCTTGTATGGCTTAGAGCCGGGACTTCAACGTCGTTTTGAGCGTCATGGAGCATATGAGATGTTCCAGGAGTTGAGGTTTATCTTTGAGAAGAACGCCCGGATCGAGAGGTATGAGACCTCCGATAAATTCTATGTTTGCAAGATGGAGGAGAATTCGTCTGCCAGTGAACATGTGCTCAAAATGTCTGGGTACTCAAACCGTCTAGCTGAGCTGGGTATTGAACTACCACAAGAAGCTATCACTGACATAATTCTTCAATCACTGCCACCTAGCTATAAGAGCTTTGTGTTGAACTATAACATGCAAGGGATGAATAAGTCACCCGGTGAGTTATTCGCGATGCTGAAAGTTGCAGAGTCAGAACTCCCGAAAGAGCATCAAGTGTTGATGGTCAATAAGACCACTAGTTTCAATAGAAATGGCCAAGGCAAGAAGGGTAACTCCAAGAAGAGCGGCAAACCTGTTGCCAATCCTACGAAGAAACCCAAGGCTGGGCCTAAGCCTGAAACAGAGTGTTAATATTGCAAGGGACTGGGTCACTGGAAGCGCAACTGCCCCAAGTATTTGGCTGATAAGAAGGCGGCCAAGGAAAAATCAGGTATATTTGATATACATGTTATTGATGTGTACTTAACCAACTCTCGTAGTAGTGCCTGGGTATTTGATACCGGTTCTGTTGCTCATATTTGCAACTGGAAGCAGGAACTGCGGAATAACGAAGGCCGGCGAAGGATGAAGTGACTATGCGCGTAGGAAATGGTTCCAAGGTTGATGCAATCACTGTCAGCACAGTTGCACTTCAGTTACCATCAGGATTAGTTATGAACTTAAATAATTGTCATTTAGTGCCTGCGTTAAGCATGAACATTATATCTGGATCTTGTTTATTGCAAGAAGGTTACTCGTTTAAGTCAGAGAATAATGGTTGTTATATTTCCATGAGTAATTTCTTTTATGGTCATGCAACCAATGTGAGAGGATTGTTCATATTGAATCTTGATAGTGATGATACACATATACATAACATTGAGACCAAAAGATGTAGAGTTAACAATGAGAGCACCATGTTTTTGTGGCACTACCGCTTAGGTCATATTGGTGTAAAGCGCATGAAGAAACTCCATTCCGATGGACTTTTGGAGTCACTTGACTTTGAATCACTTGACACGTGCGAACCATGCTTCATGGGCAAGATGACTAAAACTCCGTTCTCCGGAACAATGGAGCGTGCAAGTGACTTGCTGGAAATCATACATACCGATGTGTGCGGTCCAATGAGTGTGGAGGCACACGGCGGATATCGTTATTTTCTCACCTTCACTAATGATTTGAGTAGGTATGTATATATATACTTGATGAAGCACAAGTATGAAACGTTTGAGAAGTTCAAGCAATTTTAAAGTTAAGTTGAAAATCATCGTAACAAGAAGATCAAGTTCATACTGCGTGATCATGGGGGTGAATATCTGAGTTTCGAGTTTGGTGCTCACTTAACACAATGTGGAATTGTTTCACACTTGACACTGCCTGGAACACCACAACGTAATGGTGTGTCCGAACGTCGTAATCGTACTTTGTTAGAAATGGTGCGATCTATGATGTCTCTTACCGATTTGCTGTTATCGTTTTGCGGTATGCATTAGAGACAGCTGCATTCACTTTAAATAGGGCACCAAAAAATACGTTGAGACGACACCATACGAACTTTGGTATGGCAAAAGACCGAAGTTGTCGTTTCTTAAAGTTTGGGGATGTGATGCTTATGTCAAAAAGCTTCAGCCTGAAAAGCTGGAACCCAAAGCGGAAAAGTGCATCTTCATAGGTTACCCAAAGGAGACAGTTGGGTTCACCTTCTATCTCAAATCCGAAGGCAAAATGTTTGTTGCTAAAAACAGAGCTTTTCTTGAGAAGGAGTTTCTCTTGAAAGAATTAAGTGGGAGGAAGATAGAACTTGATGAGGTTGTCGAACCTCTAGTCCCTCTAGATGGTGGCACAGGGCAAGGGAAAACCCTTGTCGAAGCGACGCCAGTTGAGGAGGAAGTTAATGATGATGATCATGAAACTTCGGATCAAGTTCCTATCGGACCTCGCAGGTCGACAAGATCACGTACTACTCCAGAGTGGTACGATAATCCTGTCTTATCAATCATGTTGTTAGACAAAAATGAACCTGCCAATTATGAAGAAGCAAGGCTGGGCCCGGATTCCAACAAATGGCTGGAGGCCATGAAGTCCGAGATAGGATCTATGTATGAAAACAAAGTGTGGACTTTGGAAGTATTACCTGAAGGCCGCAAGGCTATTCAGAACAAATGGATCTTTAAGAAGAAGACGGACGCAGACGGTAATGTGACTGTTTATAAAGCTTGACTTGTGGCAAAGGGTTTTTCTCAAGTTCAAGGAGTTGACTATGATGAGACGTTCTCACCGGTAGCAATGCTTAAGTCCATCCAAATCAAGTTAGCAATAGCTGCGTTTTTCGATTATGAAATATGGCAGATGGATGTCAAAACAGCGTTCGTAACGGTTTTCTTAAGGAAGAGTTGTATATGATGCAACCCGAAGGTTTTGTCGATCCAAAGAATGCTAACAAAGTGTGCAAGCTCCAGCGATCCATTTATGGACTGGTGCAAGCATCTCGGAGTTGGAATAAGCGCTTTGATGAGGTGATCAAAGCATTTGGGTTTATACAAGTGGGTGGAGAATCTTGTATTTACAAGAAAGTGAGTGGGAGCTGTGTGGCGTTTCTAATATTATATGTGGATGACATATTGCTGATTGGAAACAACGTGGAGTTTTTGGAGAGCGTAAAGGATTACTTAAATAAAAGTTTCTCTATGAAGGGCCTAGGAGAAGCTGCTTACATTCTAGGCATTAAGATCTATAGGGATAGATCGAGACGCGTGATAGGACTTTCACAAAGAACATACCTTAATAAAGTTTTGAAGAAGTTCAAAATGGAACAGTCCAAGAAATGGTTCTTGCCAATGTTACAAGGTATAAAATTGAGTAAGACTCATTGCTCAACAACTGCGGAAGATAGAGAACAAATGAGTTTCGTCCCCTATGCTTTAGCCATAGGATCTATCATGTATGCAATGTTGTGCACTAGACCAGACGTCAGCTTGGCCATAAGTATGGTAGGCAGGTTTCAAAGTAATCCAGGAGTGGATCCCTGGACGGCGGTCAAGAATATTCTGAAGTACTTGAAAAGGACTAAGGAAATGTTTCTCATTTATGGAGGTGAGGAAGAGCTCGTCGTAAAGGGTTACGTCGACGCAAGCTTTGACACCGATCCGGATGACTCTAAGTCGCAAACTGGATACATATTTATTCTTAAGGGGGGTGCGGTAAGCGGGTGCAGTTCCAAGCAAAGCGTCGTAGCAGATTCTACATGTGAAGCGGAGTACATGGTTGCCTTGGAGGCAGCAAAGAGGGTGTCTGGATGAAACAGTTCATGACGGATCTTTGAGTTGTGCCAAGCGCACTAAATCCAATAACTCTGTTATGTGACAATACTGGTGCCATTGCTTTAGCAAAGGAACCAAGGTTTCACAAGAAGACTAGGCACATCAAACGACGCTTCAACCTCATCCACAACTACGTCGAAGGAGAGGACGTGAATATTTGCAAAGTGCACACGGATCTGAATGTAGCAGACCCGCTGACTAAACCTCTTCCACAGGCAAAACATGATCAACACCATAACTGTATGTGTGTTAGATTTATTACAATGTAAATCGCATGGCGATGTGAGGACTAGATTATTGACTCTAGTGCAAGTGGGAGACTGTTGGAAATATGCCCTAGAGGCGATGATAAATAGTTATTATTATATTTCCTGTTACAAGATAATCGTTTATTATCCATGCTATAATTTTATTGAATGAAAAGATAGATACATGTGTGGATACATAGACAAAACAATGTCCCTAGCAAGCCTCTAGGTGTCTAGCCAGTTGATCAAGGATAGTCAAGGTTTTCTGGCTATGTGCAAGTGTTGTCACTTGATAACTGGATCACATCATTAGGAGAATCATGTGATGGACTAGACCCAAACTATGAACGTAGCATATTGATCGTGTCATTTTATTGCTATTGTTTTCTACGTGTAAAGTATTTATTCCTATGACTATGAGATCATATAACTCACTGGCACCGGAGGAATACCTTGTGTGTATCAAACGTCGCAACGTAACTGGGTGACTATAAAGGTGCTCTACAGGTATCTCCGAAGGTGTCCGCTGAGTTAGTATGGATCAAGACTGGGATTTTCCACTCCGTGTGACGGAGAGGTACCTCGGGGCTCACTCGGTAATACAACATCACACACAAGCTTTGCAAGAAATGTGACTAAGTGTAAGTCACGAGATCTTGTATTATGGAATGAGTAAAGAGACTTGCCGGTAACGAGATGGAAATAGGTATGCGGATACCAACGATCGAATCTCGGGCAAGTAACATACCGAAGGACAAAGGGAATGGCATACGGGATTATATGAATCTGTGGCACTGAGGTTCAACCGATAAGATCTTCAGAGAATATGTAGGATCCAATATGGGCATCCAGGTCCTGCTATTGGATATTGACCGAGGAGTGCCTCTGGTCATGTCTACATAGTTCTCGAACCCGCAGGGTCTGCACACTTAAGGTTCGATGATGCTTTAGTATAGTTGAGTTATATGTGTGGTTATATAATGTTGTTCGGAGTCCCGGATGAGATCACGGACGTCATGAGGGTTTCCAGAATGGTTCGGAGACGAAGATTGATATATAGGATGGTTTCATTTGGTCACCAGAAAGTTTCACGCATTACCGCCAGTGTACCGGGAGTGACAAATGGGTTCCGGGTGTTTATTGGGAGGGGCCCACCCACCCGGTAGTGAGCCCAAGGCCCTAGGGTGGTGCAGCAAGGCCTTAGTGGGCTGGTGGAGTCAGCCAAAGAGAGCTATGGCACCACATGTAAAAATACCAAAGGAAAAGAAGAAGAAAAGGAAAGAGGGAGGTGGGAAGGAAGAGGAGGACTGCTCCTTCCCAAACCAAATTGGAGGAGGAGTCCTCCTCCCTGGCCGCCGGAGCACCCTTGGGGCCCTTGTGCCCTAAGGCTAGCCCCTCCCCTCCTCCTATATATATATTGGTGGTTTAGGGCTTTTTGAGACAAAACTTTGCCACGTGCAACTCTAGCCTATTCCACATAGTTTTACCTCTAGATCAGATTTCTACGGAGCTTCGGCGGAGCCCTGCAGGAGTAGATCATCACCACCACCGGAGCACCGTCATGCTGCCAGAGAACTCATCTACTTCTCTATCTTGCTTGCTTGATCAAGAAGGCCGAGATCATCATCGAGCTGTACGTGTGCTGAATGTGGAGGTGCCGTCCATTCAATGCTAGATTGGAGCCGTTCGTGGGACGGATCATGGGACGACGGTGATTTGAATCACGAAGCTATACCACTACATCAACCACGTTTCTTAATGCTTCTCACTTAGCGATCTACAAGCGTACGTAGATCTAATCTCCTCTCATATATGGACATCACCATGATAGGTCTTCGTGTGCGTAGGAATTTTTTTGTTTCCCACGCAACGTTGCCCAACACTTCTGGAGCCTCTGGGACGGAGCTACTCATACCAAACACTTCAGCCGCTTTGGGAGTAGAAGATGAGTGGCTGGTTTTCCTCTTCTTTGCTTGCGCCCTGAGAAACAACGACACCAATGTTAAGACGGAGACATTGACATCTGAAAGAACATGTTAGTAAAGGAACTTACCCCTGAAGACGAATCATTGGGGGGAGAGTCGACATAGCTAAGTTGCGAGAGGAAGGAGGTGAAATCTAATGGATAAGGATTCAAAGATTGGGTAAATCACGATAATATCTTTCAAAAGAAGAAAAAGATGCTTGAAGTAACATACCTCGGTCTGTCGTTTGCGACCAGTTGTTCTCTGAGGCAAGCCGGACACTAGGTCCCCAGAGTGGCTTCGAGTGTGACGTTTGGGTGTATAACTCGCCTTCTTCAAAAGGAAATTGGGATCTAAATGAGCATTTGGGTGAGACATGGGAACTTTCCTACAGATTCGCGTGGCAGGCTTGGGGGGAGAAGAAGTTGAGTCGGACGAAATGGAAATTACCTCGGCATCTTGATCCTGGCTCTCAAAGTCATCATCCTATAAACAAAGGTAGCAAAAGCATGAGTACAAGTCATATTAAAGCAATAAAGACAAGAGAGTTTTACCTCTGATTGTTCTTCGGCGGCCTGAGACTCGCCAATGACAGATGACTCTTTTGCTGCATCTTTGCCTTTGTTCTTCTTCTTCATCTTAGGGGCGGGTTTGGTCGTTTCCTTGACGATTGTCTTGGGTCTTCGGGACCAAAACGCCGAATCCCTCTGATTGACATGATGAAAAGGTCAGATCAGAAACATGAATGAGTAAATTGAAAAGCTAAAAGGGCGACTTGGATTGTTTACCTCTGGAGCTGGGTTGGAAACGCAAAATGGTTTAAGCCCAATTTTGGAGCAATTCTCAATGGGCTCGCCACTTAGTTTCTTCACAATCTTGACAATGTTTTCTTCCAAAAGCTTTACATTGTAAAAGCATTGGGGGTGGTTTAAGTCGCCATTGTATTCAAACATCAAGCCGTCCTAGTGACTTAAGGGCATGATCCTTCACTCCACCCAGCGACGGATCAAATCGATCCCAGTAAGACCATTGACGGTAAGGGACTTCAGCTTTGCAAAGATAGGGACAAACGTGGCTTCCTCTTCTTCAGTTAGCTTTTCCAACAACTTGAAGTCCATGGGAAGACATTCTTCCCTGAAGCCTGGTAAAGGGTTTTCATTGGATGGAGAGGTGTCGCGGCAGTAGAAACAAGTCTTTGACCAACCTTTGGGATGGCTAGGCAATGTAACGGCTGGAAACCCGCATTCACGACGTCGCTAGATATTAACTCCCCCAAGCTCTAAGCAATGTCTGTTGGCAAACTCAGTCTGGCGGTTCAGATAGAAAAACTTCCTGAACAACAATACAGTGGGCTCTATTTGCAGATAAGCCTCACAGAACACTTGGAACTGACAGAGGTTACTGATGGAGTTTGGCCCCAACTCTTGGGGATGAAGGTTGAAGAAGTGCAAGGCGTCTCTGAAGAATTTCGAACCGGGCGGTTTGAAGCCTCGCTCAAGGTGATCGACAAAAATGACTACTTCCCCTTCGGCGGGTTGAGGGGTTGTTTCCCCAAAGGCGGTTCGCCAGCAGATGACTTCCTTGGGCTCAATATTACCCACTTTTACAAATTTCTCAAGATAAGCGTCATTTACTTCTATTGGTAGCCAGTTACATTTAGAGATGGTACCAATGACTACAAAAAAAGAGATTGGTGGATTGTCACGACCTACGGAATGATAACTCGCCAGCCAACGGTTGGAAGCATATCTACAAGGGAGTTGTAACTCTCCGTAGCATTGAGGCCAGATTGTGGCTCTAAAGGTTTCCTTAAGGATATTCCCAATTAAGGAAAAACGTGTTTCCAACACCGAGAGATAATTTACGGATCTACGGGTATTTCTATTTGAGAAATTAATACTTGTCGAAAATTCAGGCGCAAACAACACAAAAACACTGCAAAAATAGTGTGTGGATCTATAGAGCAATGGAGGAAGAATACAACTTGCTAGGGAATGCGATGGGACTACTGCGGTTTATTGCTACGTGGAAGGATCTAAAATACCATGCTTGGACGGGTTAATGGTAAGAGGATCTAGCATTCATGGAGTTTTGGTGCTACCCTAAGAAATATGGGGGTTCAAGATCTAGCCCTAATGGAGAAAGAGAATTTACCCGAAGGGGGAAGGCGACGACGGAAGAAGGTCGTGGAGGTTTTGCAACAGAGACCGCGCCTCCAACGAGCCTGTGAAACGGTTGGTCCACGACAAAGGTTCGATGATGGCGAGGTGGTTGAGACGCAAGCTCGAGGAAGACGACGCAGCCGAGGAGACGGAATGGAGGTAGGTGGGGATGCCCCCACTCCCCTGCGGCTATTTGAAGGCCTAGGGCAGGGTTGAAACGACAGACGCGGGAATCGAGGCGACAAATTGAAAACCGAAAATATGTGCGCCTGGATTTTCAGGATAACAGGATAATAACGAAAAGATCCATTGGAAGTGATGTCATCAAAATCCCGGGAATAGTGGAGAAGGTTATGTCACCAATAAATGACATGGCGACTCAAGCAACTTGTGAAAGTTGGCGGCTCATCGCTTATTGAAGAAAAGACGGAGGTAATATGAGTCACCGAAGACAAGCGTAAAGGTTTATTGGCGTGAATGAATTCAAGTCAATATGGGGCCTATTGTTGGGGATATTATATGCGGTATGACCCGCCCTGTTAGGCCGGGTCAGGAAAGCGGCGACTCATACATACGTGGTCAGTGTAAGCCTTGGCTCAGGGCCTAAGGTGCATTGGGAGATCTTCGCTAAAAGGCCACCAGGGCCCATGGGCTAGATGGCGGTTCAGGATTGATGGAGAAGGTAAATCGCCAAGGAGGTTTCCTGGATTGGAAAACACGGTGACTTAGAGATATGGAGAGCCACAGTTTGTAACATGGCCAGGACTTTGTAACCCCCAGAGCCTCGACCTCTATATAAAGGTGAGTCTCTAGGGCAGATAGATTAAGTTAGAAATCATCGAGAGCTAGGTCAGGCGAGTTACGCCCTCCTTGTAATTGAATCCACCATCAATATACATAAAGCATGACGTAGGCTTTTACCTGCATAGGAGGGGCTGAACCTGGGTAACCCTAAGTCTCGCTTCCGCTCATCCTCTTTGAGTCGCCACCAAGGTGCGATGGATCCATCACAAAGTCCTTTCACGAGGACATCTGCCGTGACAAAACCACGACAACACCCATGTTTCTTTCCTGCTTCCATGGAGCTCCAACCTTGCCTTGTTTCTAGCCTGGAAAGATCAAAGCGGTAGTATCGCTTCTACGAGCAGTACTACCCCTTATCCGTGGTAGTCCCTCCCTGGTCAGCGGTAGTACCGCTCTAGGGCGGAATTACCCGGGTGAGTGCCTCTAGCTTGTGCTGCTACCTTTAGGTCTAGACACTTTTCAGTTCAGATTGGGCAGTTTCTTGACGGTAGTTCTGAGCGATAGTACCTCTCGTCAAGCGGTAGTACCACTTATTACTACCGCGCCACTTCCGCCCATGTTTTCTTGGGCTGGATTCTCAGCGGATCTGGAGCAGTTGTACGAGGCGGTACTACCCCTTATGGGCGGTAGTACCACTCCTAGCAGCGGTAGTACCACTCCGGCGAAACTAGCTCTATTGCCTCCCCTCCTGATCTGGTACTCTGCACCCGCAACGGTAGTACCGTTCCTAGGAGCAATAGTACTGCTAGTGTGAGGGTTGTGTGAGTGGGCAACGGTTGGAGTTGCCCCTCCATATAAAGGAGGTCTTCTTCCCAAAGAAGCTTACCTTTTCTAACCCTACACTCCATTGTTGCTCCAAGCTTCATTTCCACCCAATCTCTCTCCCTAGCCAACAAAACTTGTTGATGTTCTAGGGTTTGCTTGAGAGGGCCTTGATCTACACTTCCACCAAGAGAAATTTTATTCCCCCCACTAATCCCTTGCGGATCTTGGTACTCTTGAGTGTTTGAGCACCCTAGAGGGTTGAGGTCACCTCAAAGCCAAATTCCATTCTGGTGGAGCTTTGTGGTATTGTTGGGAGCCTTCAATTAAGTTGTGGAGACTGCCCCAACCTTGTTTGTAAAGGTTCGGCCATCGCCTTTAAGTTCACCACTAGTGGAATCACAACATCTCGCATTGTGTGATGGTGTGAGGAGAATATGGTGGACATAGTGGCATCTTGTGCAGCATTGTGCCTCCACACTGCTCCAAGGGAGATGTACGTCCCTTCAAAGGGAAGGAACTTCGATAACACATCCTCGTCCTCATCAGTTCCACTTGTGTGACTTCTTACCTTTCTTTTGTATTTATTACTTTCTTGTTATTATTGTTGCTAGCATCATATAGGTTGCTCACCTAGTTGCATATCTAGACAACCTATTTGTTGCTAATCCTATTTTTTTGAAGAAGAGCTAGAATTTGGTAGTTGCCCATTCACCCCCTCTAGTCAACCATATCGATCCTATCTATAGGCATCAGAGCTATGTCTATTTATTAAGGGTTTCACCACCAAAAGAACATAGTTAACGACGGGGATCGGCTTGTGGAGTTACCCGAGGCCGTGAGTATGAACATGGTCTCTCGAAAGGATTTAAATGAGGCAATTCCCTCATTTAAATCTTCTATGGTGACCGAGGTCAAATCCATGTTTAAAGATTTCTTTGATGGGCTCAAACTCTCTACCAATCCATTACAAGTGGGTAATCCCACTACTTCGTATTCATATGCCAACTCCACTAAGGAGAGGGCTAGTATTGGTAAGAATAAGTTGCCTCAAGGAAAGAGTGGGGCGGATACCTTCGCATTGGTTCCTCCTCCCATGGTCTATGGAGGACCAGTCCACCCATCGCATATCATCAACCTTGGTCCTCCTCCTAAACTTGTAAAGAATGATTTGTGCTAATTGGGATTTTGATGACCTACAAGTATAGGGGATAAATCATAGTACTTTCGATAAGTATGAGTGTCGAACCCAATGAGGAGCAGAAGGATCTGACAAGTGGTTTCCAGAAAGGTAAAATCTGCAAGCACTGAAATTATCGGTAACAAGTGATTGTGTGGTGAGATGATTTGTAGCAAGCAACAATGAACAAAAGTAGCAACGGTGCAGCAAAGTGGCCCAATCCCTTTTGTAGCAAGGGACAAGTCTGGACAAAGTCTTATAAGAGGAAAAACGCTCCCGAGGACACACGGGAATTTCTGTCATGCTAGTTTTCATCATGTTCATATGATTTGCGTTCGTTACTTTAATAGTTTGATATGTGGGTGGACCAGAGCTTGGGTACTGCCCTTACTTGGACAAGCATCCCACTTATGATTAACCCCTCTCGCAAGCATCCGCAACTACGAAAGAAGAATTTATACAAATTCTAACCATAGCATTAAACTAGTGGATCCAAATCAGCCCCTTACGAAGCAACGCATAAACTAGGGTTTAAGCTTCTCTCACTCTAGCAACCCGTCATGTACTTACTACTTCCCAATCCCTTCCTCTAGGCCCAAATAATGGTGAAGTGTTATGTAGTCGACGTTCACATAACACCACTAGAGGAAAAACAACACACAACACATTAAAATATCGAACGAATACCAAATTCACATGACTACTATTAGCATGACTTATCACATGTCCTCAGGAACAAAAGTAACTACTCACAAAGCATAATCATATTCATGACCAGAGAGGTAATGAGTAGCATCAAGGATCTGAACATAAACTCTTCCACCAAATAATCCAACTAGCATCAACTACTAAGAGTAATTAACACTACTAGCAACCTTACAAGTACCAATCGGAGTCGGGAAATGGAGATTGGTTACAAGAGATGAACTAGGGTTTGGAGATGAGATGGTGCTGATGAAGATGTTGATGGTGATGAGTCCCCTCCGATGAGAGGAGTGTTGGTGATGACGATGGCGACGATTTCCCCCTCCGGGAGGGAAGTTTCCCCTGCAAGATCGTCCTACCGGAGCTCTAGATTGGTTCTGCTCAAGTTCCGCCTCGTGGCGGCGGTGAATCCACGAAAAAGCCTTTTACTTATTTTTTTCCAGACGAAACCCTTCATATAGCAGAAGAGGGGGGCCAGAGGGCCAGCTGGGTGCCCACAAGCCCCCTAGGCGCGGCCAGGGGGGTGGTCGCGCCTAGCAGGCTTGTGGCCACCTGCTGGCGCCCCTCTGGCGCTTCTTCGGCCGAGTATTTTTTATAATTCCCGAAATGAATCCTCGTTGATTTTTACGGCGTATGGAGTTGCGCAGAATAGGTATCTCAAACTTGCTCCAATTTTAGGCCAAAATTCCAACTGCCGACATTCTCCCTCTTCAAGTAAACCTTGCAAAATAAGAGATAAAATGCATAAGTATTGTACCGTGAAGTGAAATAACAGCCCAAGAAGCGATAAATATCAACATAGAAGCATGATGCAAAATGGACGTATCAACTCACCCAAGCTTAGACCTCGCTTGTCCTCAAGCGAAAGCCTAGCTCAATAAATATGTCTACATGTTTAGGGAGAGAGGTGTCGACAAAACAAGATACGAACATACATGCATCATGATCATGATCAGAACAGCAATACCAACATATAATCTCTCATGCTAAAGTGACAATTCCTTAACAAAGTAAAGTATGGATCAAGAATCTTACCAAGAAATAGCAACCGATAGACTTTAGTCATTGAAGCAATTGCAATTTATCACAACATCAGAAAGAGTCAAATAAGAGCTTGTAAAGCAAATCCACATACTCCATCATCTTTTCGTTCTCTACAATTGCTACAACTCATGTGGTACTCATGAGATCAAAGTTTCAGCTGAACACAGAGAAAGATAGGGGCTTATAGTTTTGCCTCCCAACTGCTTACCTCAAGGGTAATGTCAACAATAATAATTCATGAATGCTTACCTCCAAGTTGACATATGAATATAGATCTTTCCCTAGCATATGACGTTAGCCAAGATAAAGGCGAAACAAGGAATTGGTGAAGATCACCATGACTCTTTCAAGGGCAAAAAGTAAAGATACAAGATAGGCACTTCGCAGAGGGAAGCATAGGTTGTCATGCGCTTTTGAGGTTTGGATGCGTGTCCTCTTAGTGCGGAGGAACGTCACTTTATATTGCCTCTTGTGATAAAGAACTTTATTACGCAGTCTATCGCTTTTATGACTTCCTCATCACAGGTTCGTACAAAGCTTATTTTCCACACACTAATAGATCATACATATTAGGGAGCAATTTTTATTGCTTGCACCGATGACAACTTACTTGAGGGATCTTATTCAGTCCATAGGTAGGTATGGTGGACTCTCATGGCAAAACTGGGTTGAAGGTTTGTGGATGCACAAGTAGTATCTCTACTTGGTGCGGGAGTTTTAGCTAATATGAGGTGGAAGCAATCGTCACATGCTAAGGGATCTCTAATCATATAACATTGTTCAGAACGAAGCAAACACAATTCATTATGTTGTCTTCCTTGTCCAACATCTACTTCTAGGCATGCAATAGTTTAGTGAGTGTTCACAATCATAGATGGTGTCAAAGATGATGTATTTATATGTGAACCTCTCCTTCCTTATCACTTCCTATTAATTGCGACCATGACCAAGGTCTACGTTTGTCTACCCTCAACAAGTTTCAATCAACATTATTTTTATATGTGAAGCCATCACTTTCCATAAGATCATTACATGATCTTTCGTGCTTTTTTTCTTTTCTCACTCTTTTGATCATGGCAAGAGGCAAAGCCCTAAACTAAGACACTCTTTATTATATGGATCACGAGCTCGAATACATCGGGGGTTACACAAAGCAAACCTCAAGACTAAAACACTAAGACTTTTAAACTACTAGAGAAAAAGAAAAGTGAAAAGGAACAAACTAAAACAAAGGTAAAAGCAAAAGAAGTGATGGTGATACGATACCGGGGCAACTCCCCCAAGCTTGGCACAAGCCAAGGGGATTTCCCATACCCATGCTTAGTTATCTTATTTTGGAGGTGATGGTGGTGGAGTTGTTGCAACCTTTGATTCCAAGAGAGCCATCAATCTTTGATTTATACCTTGGAGATCTGTGATATGTTTCCCCAGCAAAACAACTTCACGAGTGAGATAAGTATTGTGTGCACGAGTTGTTTCACAAAACCTCAAGAGTTCAATCAGGGATGGAGACATTAGGTGGAGGTAGGGTTGGAGGAAATCCACTTCTTCAACTTCTTCCTTGTTGAGCACAGATTGCACTTCATCCCATGCCTGATTCTTCTCCTTAGCTTTGCCCTTGGTTTCTTTAGGTAGCCTTTCCTTAGCCTCCATGACCTCCATCCTTTTCAGATCATCATGTCTTCTCCATAGACTTGAGGGAGATTGTTCTCCCCCACAGATTCCTGGGACGAGATCTAGCTCTAAATCTGCGGCAGAAAACAGGCTCGAAACGAAAACAGAGGAAATCTACGTGATACGAGGATCAGACCTTTCAGGAGAATATATATTGATTTTTTCAGACCAGAAGGAGTACTCCGCATGAAAACGGAGTCTGGGAGGCACACGAGGTGGCCACAAGCCCCCCAGGCACGGCCAGGGGGTGGGCCCATGCCTGGCAGGCTTGTCGCCTCCTCGCACGCTTTCCGGACTACTTCCAATTTTTCTAGTTTTTCAAATATTCCAAAACGGAGAAAAAATCCTACTGGAAAAGTTTTGGAATCTGTTTTCTTACCGAATCACATACCTCTTCGTTTTTGGAGTCTGAAACAGGCTGATAAATATCCCTTAGGTATTCTTCTGGAGTTATGGTATTGGTAATATTGCTTTCAACATTTATGGGAGTACGTGAGATATAATGCTTGATTCTCTGCCAATTTACCACTATCGGACAATTACCTTCCGCGTTGTTGATCTTGATGGCACCAGAACGATATACTTCCTCAACAACATAGGGACCTTCCCATTTAGAGAGAAGCCTGCCTGCAAAGAATCTTAAATGAGAGTTATATAGCAAGACATAATCACCTACATTGAACTCACGCTTTTGTATCCTCTTATCATGCCACCTCTTAACCTTTTCTTTGAACAACTTGGCATTCTCATATGCCTGAGTTCTCCACTCATCAAGCGAGCTAATGTCAAATAACCTCTTCTCACCAGCAAGTTTGAAATCAAAGTTGAGCTCTTTGATTGCCCAATAAGCTTTATGCTCTAGCTGAAGAGGTAAATGACATGCTTTACCGTACACCATTTTGTACGGAGACATGCCCATGGGATTCTTATAGGCAGTTCTATAAGCCCACAGTGCATCATCGAGCTTCTTAGACCAATTCTTTCTAGACCTGTTGACAGTCTTTTGAAGAATTAGTTTAATCTCTCTGTTGCTTAGCTCTACTTGAACACTGGACCGAGGGTCGTAAGGAGACGCAATTCTATGGTTGACATCGTACTTAGCAAGCATTTTACGGAAAGCACCATGATTGAAATGTGAACCACCGTCGGTCATTAGATATCTAGGGACTCCAAATCTAGGGAAAATTACTTCTTTAAGCATCCTGATTGAGGTGTTGTGATCAGCACTACTAGTGGGGATAGCTTCTACCCACTTAGTGACGTAATCAACAACAACTAAGATGTGAGTATACCCGTTGGATTTAGGAAAAGGTCCCATATAATCAAAGCCCCAAACATCAAATGATTCAATGACTAGTGAATAGTTCATAGGCATTTCCTGACGTTTACCTATATTACCTATTCTTTGACATTCGTCACAAGACAAGACAAACTTACGGGCATCCTTGAAGAGAGTGGGCCAATAGAAACTTGATTGCAATACCTTGTGTGCAGTTCTATCTCCCGCATGGTGTCCTCCGTAGGCCTCGGAGTGACAGTTCTGTAGGATATGTCCCTGTTCATGTTCAGGTACACAATGTCTAATAACACCATCTACTCCTTCCTTATAAAGGTGAGGATCATCCCAAAAGTAATGTCTCAAGTCAAAGAAGAATTTCTTCTTTTGCTGGTATGTGAAACTAGGTGGTATATATTTGGCAACGATATAGTTTTCATAATCAGCATACCATGATGCACTACGTGAAGCATTGATGACGTTCAATTGCTCATCAGGAAAGCTATCATCAATAGGTTGTGGGTCATCAAGAACGTTCTCCAACCTAGACAAGTGATCTTCTACTAGGTTATCTGCAACCTTCCCGTCGATAACGTGCAAATCAAATTCTTGTAGCAAGAGAACCCATCTAATAAGTCTAGGTTTAGCATCCTTCTTCTCCATGAGGTACTTAATAGCAGCCTGATCAGTATGAATAGTGACTTTGGAATCTACTATGTTAGACCTGAACTTTTCACATGCGAACACGACTGCTGAAAATTTCTTCTCCGTAGTAGCGTAGTTTCTTTGGGCACTGTCTAGAGTTTTACTAGCATAGTGGATAACATTCAACTTCTTATCAACTCTTTGCCCTAGGACAGCACCAACAGCATAATCACTAGCATCACGCATGATTTCAAATGGCAAGTTCCAATCAGGTGGTTGAACAATAGGTGCAGTTATCAACGCCCTCTTAAGTATTTCGAAGGCTTCCTCACAATCATCGTCAAAGACAAAAGGAATATCATTTTGCAAGAGATTGGTAAGAGGCCTAGAAATCTTAGACAAGTCTTTAATGAACCTTCTATAGAAACCAGCATGACCAAGGAAACTTCTTATACCTTTGATATCTGTGGGGTATGGCATTTTCTCGATTGCATCAACCTTAGCCTTATCGACTTCAATACCTCTTTCAGAAATTTTATGTCCTAAGACAATGCCTTCATTAACCATAAAGTGGCACTTCTCCCAATTCAAGACAAGATTGTTGTATTTACATCTCTGCAAGACTCGATCAAGGTTGCTGAGGCAATCATCAAAGGAAGACCCGTAAACAGAGAAGTCATCCATGAAAACCTCGACAATCTTTTCACAAAAGTCAGAGAATATAGCCATCATACATCTTTGAAAGGTGGCATGTGCATTACACAAGCCAAAAGGCATATGTCTATAAGCAAAGGTACCGAAAGGGAAGGTGAAAGTGGTTTTCTCCTGATCAGCTTGTGCAACAGGTATTTGGGAGATACCAGAATAATCGTCTAGAAAGCAGAAGTGTGTGTGTTTAGACAGTCTTTCTAGCATTTGGTCGATAAAAGGAAAAGAGTAATGATCATTCCTAGTGGCTTTATTCAATTTCCTAAAATCGATCACCATGCTATAGCCAGTAATAATCCTCTGTGGGATCAATTCATCCTTATCATTAGGGACAATGATAATGCCTCCCTTCTTGGGGACGCAATGCACCAGACACAATGCAACATGATAGATAATACCTGCTTCCAAGAGCTTTAGTATTTCTTTTCTTACTACTTCTTTCATCTTCGGATTTAATCTCCTTTGATGATCAGCAACTAGTTTGGAATCAGCACTACTGGAAAACAGTTATTTGCCATCTGCCGCTTCTTTGCCGTCTGCTGGCTGATGGCAAAGACCCTCTTTGCCATCAGCTACCAGAAACCAGACGGCAAAGAGCAGGCTAATGCCAAAGGTACTATTTTCCATCAGCCAGCTCTTTGCCGTCTGCGAGCTCACGGCAAAGAGCATGCAGGCAGACGGCAAAGAGGGTGGGCGGCCCACCCCGCAGCCCCTCTCTCCCCCTAACGGCCTCTTTCTTTGTCGTCCGCTTTTCTCCTGTGTGCCGTCGGGAGGCGGACGACAAAGAGGGTGCCCCCTAACGGCCGTTAGCCCGACCCCCACGCGCCTCTCTCTCTCCCCCTAACGGCCACCCCAACACCCCTCTCTCTCACCCCCGACACCACCACTGCCGCCGCGCCCTCCTCCGGCCTCCCTCCGCCGCCCTGCGCCCTCCTCCTCCCCGGCCACCTTGCGCCCTCCTCCACCGCCGCCCTGCGCCCCCTCCTCCACCCTGGCCGCCCTGCACCCTCCTCCATCGCCGCCCTGCGCCCCCTCCTCCTCCCCGGCCGCCCTGCACCCTCCTCCACCGCCGCCCTGCGCCCCCTCCTCCACCCCGACACCCCTCTCTCTCACCCCCGACACCACCACCGCCGCCGCGCCCTCCTCTGGCCTCCCTGCCCCACCGCCGCCGCCGCCGACGCCACCCCCACCCCAGCGCCCCACCTCACCGCCGCCGCCCTCCTCGCGCCCTCACCGTGCCCCTCCTCCCCCTGCTGCCCTCCTCCCCCTGCGGCCTCTCCTCCCCCTGCGGCCCTCCTTCGGTTAGTTTTTTTCTTCTTTTTTTAATAGTTTTTGTTTAATTAGTTATATGTTTTACTGAGGTTTTGGCTTAGTTTTAGTTTAGGTTCAGTTTTAGTTTAGGTTTAGTTAGGTTAATTTCCTGTTTAGTAAAGGAGAAAAGGAGAAGAAGAAGAAGGAGAAAGGAGAAGAAGAAGAAGGAGAAAGGAGAAGAAGAAGAAGGAGAAAGGAGAAGATGAAGAAGGAGAAAGGAGAAGAAAAAAGTAAGAAAAAGAAGGAAAATGAAGGGAAGGAGAAGAAAGAAGAAGAAGAAGAAGGAAAATGAAGGGAAGGAGAAGAAAGAAGAAGAAGAAAAACAAAAATAGGAGAGGAAGAGAAGAATAAGAGGAAAAAAGAAAATAATAATAAGAAGAAGAAGAAGAAGAGAAGAAGAAAACAAGAAGAAGGAGAAGAAGAATAAGAGGAAAAAAGAAAAAAGAAAATAAGAATAATAAGAAGAAGAATAAGAAGAAGAATAAGAAGAAGAAGAAGAAGAAGATAAGAAGAAAAGAAGAAGAAGGAGAAGAAGAATAAGAGGAAAAAAGAAAAAAGAAAATAAGAAGAAGAAGAAGAAGAAGAAGAAGAGGAAGAAGAAGAAGAAGAGAAGAAAAGAAGAAGAAGGAGAAGAAGAATAAGAGGAAAAAAGAAAAAAGAAAATAAGAATAAGAAGAAGAAGAAGAAGAATAAGAGGAAAAAATAAAAAAGAAAATAAGAATTAGGTCACATATTTTTTGATGATCTTATAAAAACATCATATTTGTGTTGATCGGGTGAATTTCAATGTGCAGTTGTTCAACGACCTCCACGTGCGTTGGACGAGCTCCACCCCTACGTTTGTTGGTGAGCACAAATGACTTCTCCTCCTACCCCCTTAATTTGCTCTGTCCCGGTCTTCGTGCCGATTAAACTTGCTAGCTATATATAGGTTTCTTCAATCATGAGTATGCGTGACCAGTAAGCGTCTCCCGTTCGAAAGGGCGACATCTATAAATATGCATGTCTTTGCATATTTATAACCGCCATCCTTTCGAATTGTCCAACATTATCCATGGACAGCCCGAGTATGTGTAGATTGGGTTCGTTTTCCCGTATGCCGTGCTCTGGATCTGATGCGGAATTTCGTTAGTGCCTCCCTGTTGTTCTCCGGATGCACATCCTCTCTGTTTATTGCGAAGATGTGTATCAGGAGAACATCGGGGAAGTGCTGCCGAAATTTTGCGTTGGATCCGGAGCAGAGCATGGGAAAACGAACCCAATCTACACATACTCGGGTGGGATTAGGACCTATCTTTACCTATTAGCGTCTAGGTTGCCTGGACGTAATAAAAATGGCGAACCTGATTAACCGATGAATATAAATGCTAAATTATATATAAATATATTTCTTCTGTCTTTAGTAGCTACGCAAGATGAGTGATCGTGCGTGGATGTATACCGGTCACCCTAGTCAGAAAGAGATGACGAAAGAATGGTTTGTAAAAACAAAGGAATTTGTGAAAGCCGCATTCGCAAATGGCCAGGAAAGAAACTATTGCCCCTATCCTGGATGCGACAACTATAAAAAGACGATAGAGGCTGTAATGATTAAACACCTGTAGAGGAGGGGTTTTACGGCCTAATTATACGGTGTGGACATTTCATGGTGAGTCTATACAACGCACAAGAGCTGAGGTGGTCCGTCGTTGCACGGACGAGCATGGTACCGGGATCGAAGACATGGTGCAAGACTTTGATGATGCTCGGGATTCGGAAGATGAGATGCAGGAATCTGTAAAGGCCTTTTATGAAATGTTGTAGTCTTCAAAACATCCTCTACATGAGCAAACTGAGCTCTGTCAGCTGGATGCAATTGCACAAGTAATGGCTCTGAAGGCTTAGTTCAACTTGGGAAGAGAATGCTACGACGCGATGATGACACTATTTGGATGCTTCCTACCCAAAGGCCATGTCATGCCTGCAAACCTGTACCATTCGGACAAAATACTTCGCGTACTTAAGATACCCTATGAGAAGATAGATGCATGTGAGAAAGGATGTGTCTTATTTAGGAAGGAGTATGCACACTTGGACTATTGTCCCAATTGCGAGCCTTGCAGGTATCTTGTGGTAGACAACTGTATGGGTGAGAAGAGGCAGACCAAAATCGCAGTTAGTGTTCTTCGGTATATGCCAATCGTACCAAGACTTCAACGTCTTTTCATGGTCGAAGAGACAGCCAGACAGATGACATGGCACAAATTGGGCAAAAGAACCGAACTAGATGCGGATGGGAATAAGATGATGATACACACATCGGATGGGGAAGCGTGGAAACATTTCGATGGATTGCATCAGGATAAAGCGGCAGATCCAAGGAATCCTCGAGTCTGCTCCGCCACAGATGGTTTTAATCCCTTCAGCATGACGACAACCCAATACAGTTGTTGGCCTGTATTTGTCATTCCACTCAATCTCCCCCCCCCGGGCAGATTATGCAAAGAAAGAACATATTTCTGACGTTGATAATTCCAGGGCCCAATTATCCGGGGAAGAATATGAATGTGTACCTACAACCGCTTAAGGATGAATTGGAAGAAGCTTGGGATAATGGGGTCAAGACATACGATGCCACTAGAAAAGAAAACTTCAAAATGCATGTGTGGTACATGTACTCTATGCATGACTTGCCAGCGTATGCGCTATTCTCTGGATGGTGTGTGCATGGAAGGTTCCCGTGCCCCCTAATGCAAGGCAGCTCTTCAGTTTCATTGGTTGCAGGAGGGTCAGAAGTTTTCTTGCTTTGACTTGCATAGACAGTTCCTGGATCCTGACCATCAGTTCAGAAAAGACAAGAAGAACTTTACCAAAGGTAAAGTTGTCAAAAACTTGGCACCACCTGCGTTCACAGGCCAACAGATCCTGGATCAGTTAAACGCCCTCGAGCCTGATCCAGAGCGTCCAGGGTATTTCAAGGGGTATAATTCAAAACACGCCTGGACTCACAAGCCATGCTTCTGGGATCTGCCTTACTTCAAAGACCTCCTTCTTCCACACAATATCGACATGATGCACACTGAAAAGAATATCGGAGAGGCTATTTTTGGTACATTGTTCGACATAGATGGGAAGACAAAGGATAATATTAAGGCTAGAGTCGATCAAGAGACACTATGTCATAGACCGTTACAAAACATGCGAGAAGGCAAAGGAAAGCAGAAGTGGTCGAAGCCAAAGGCCTGGTTCAATCAAGGAAGGCCAGCTATGAGGGATATTATCTTGTGGGTCAAAATGCACTTGATATTCCCCGATGGGTATGCAGCGAATCTAAAGAGGGGAGAGAGTCTTGAAAAAATTAAAATCTTTGGTCTCAAGAGTCATGATTGGCACATATGGCTAGAGCGGGTAATGCCGGTGATGTTACGTGGCTTTATTCCTGAGGATGAATGGCTAGTACTGGCGGAGCTGAGCTATTTCTTCCGTGTTCTTTGTGCAAAAGAATTGTCGCCTGGCATGGTAGAAGACATGGAGGAGTTTGCACCGGAGTTGTCGTACAAGTTAGAGAAGATCTTTCCACCGAGCTTCTTTAATCCAATGCAACATTTAATTTTACATCTATCGACCGAGGCAAGATTGGGTGGGCCCGTGCAAGATCGTTGGTATTATACAAGTGAGAGGATGCAGAAGACCCTTCGAGCTAAATGTAAAAATAAGCGTAGAATTGAAGCATCGAAGGCTAAGGCATTCATTACTGAGGAGGTGGCAAACTTTGTGATAGCCCACTACGAAGCCAAAAATCATCATTTGCATAATCCGAAGCCTCGACACAATGATGCATACCCTAAAAAAGGTGGGTCCGACCTCAGCCTATTCAAAGGGAAGCTCGCACCAGCCGATGCTTCGAAACCAATAATGTTGGATGTCGAAGAATGGCGGAACATTTCATTGTATATCTTCAACAGCCTAACAGAAGTGCGGCCATACATCAAGTGAGTTCTCGGCATATTTTCCCGTAACTTCTAATTCATTTGAACTCCTCTTATTCCTGGATATTTCAAACAGTCGTTACGTCGCCAAATTCTCGGATGGAGCGGTGATCGAAAATGATTCCGTCGAAGAGTATGAGCTTCTATCAAAGACAGGAGGCGGCTATCCCGGTTTCATCTCTTGGTTCAAACAAACGGTAATTATCAACAATGGACCATTTCATTCTTGGTCTAACTTGCGGCTAATGCAACAATCGTTTCGTATTAAACTTGTAGGCTAATTCAGAGTCTATGGACGCCGAATTGAGACAAGTCGCTAATGGTTTTGACTATAAGGTCCGTTCATTTGAGAAATACAACATCAACGGGTATCTCTTTCGTACCTTTGGCAAAGAGCTATCTATGCCTGACCAGAAATCTACAAATTGTATTATGGAAGAGTTGAAGCAATTTATGAACTTCAATTCTATGGTGAAAACCCACCGAACGTCGTAGTCTTCAAATGTTATTGGTTCCAGCCGAAGAAGACTAGAAGGACTCGTGAACATATAGGACTAGTCGAAATCAATCCAAACACCCATTTAGATGTTCCCGATGTCTATATTATGGCTCAACAGGCGACCCAAGTTTTCTATCTACCGTGGGCATGCCAAACAGATAAGAATCTGGAAGGTTGGTATGTTGTTTATGATCTGCCGCCACATGTCAGACCACCTCTCCCAAATGAACAGGATTATGAACCTCACATTAACCCAGACACATATGATGGAGAATTCTTCCAAGAAACACGTCTTTCCAAGAAACGTTTCAAGAACCGCCGTGCTTCACCCAAGAACATGGGAGTAGACAGCGACAATGAATCCGACTCCAGCCCTGAGCCGGAACCAGAAGACCTGGAACTCGTAGAGGTTACTGATGCAGATGACCTGTCAATGCTTCAACGATTAAAGGAAGGACTTTCACAACTTCACGCCGTTGAACCCGACGAGCACGTCATTCATGAAGACATGTGTGATAGTGATGATGATGATGCATTTATTGATGATGATTATTAGTTTGTAAGATTCAAAACTTAAATTATATATATTTTAATCTTTATTATTCATGTACATATTATTATTCATGTCAGTTATCCAATTTTTTCATGTTGTACTAATTTCTTTTAATCTTTATCATCGCAGGTCACCACGTGTGTAAAGATGGTGGGCGGTGGTCCAGATCGCTCGACGGGTTCTTCCCAGGTGCCCCGCACGAGGGGTGGTACTTCCCTTCCACCCCTATCTCTCCGTAGAGCCTTGGCAGACAGTCTGTCGACACCACCCGTGGGTTCTTCTTCGTCGGTGGCATTGCCCACTGGGAGAGGTGCTGGTCGGGTAGGGAAGAAGGGGAAGGGTACAGGGAGAGGTGGTGGCCGCGGAAGATCCAGCAGGACTGTTGAGCCGTCCTCGCCACCACCACCAGCTCATTCACCCGAGCATAGGACTACTATGGTCGACGCGTTTGCGGAGGAGGCTACGGGGACTCCATTCCAGGAGCCTGTTGTTGACGGGCATTCGTCCCATGAGACTCCGGTCCAGGAGCAGCCTCGGGTCGAGGTGCATTCGGCCCAGGAGCAGCCGGAGGAGACAACGGTTCCGGAGGCTTCACCCGATGTGGAGAGGCCCGGATGGGAGACCTCGCCGGATCGTACCAAGTTGCCAGATTGGACTGAGGGTCCGGGTGGCTCAGGGGGCGGGGATGGCGGGGATGAGCTTACGAATAGTGAGGGCGATGTGCAGGTGGATGGGGCCACCGTGTACAAGCGTGGTAGTACACGTCTCCCGGTCGCGCCGGCTACCCGCGAGCAGAGGCCGGTGATTAAACCTGAAGGAGATAGGTAAGTACATTTACTCTTTTTTTTAGCTTTTGCCTTCAAGTTTGTTCAAATATCTAATGTGTTGACCTTATCATACTGCAGGGGGTGGGTACACCCTGTTGGAGTCCGCAGGCCGAACTCCGTCCTTGGTGTGCTTTGCCGGACAAATTTCCCGGGGTTTGTCACGTTGCCTGGTGAGGGTCAGGTTCCTACACTAGGATTTTCCTGGGAGCACTACCAGGCTGCACAGGCCCCGTCGGAGGAGATTATAAATGGTGTCTTGTGCCACACGAGGGTCGAGATGCTGATCAAGAGCTTTTGGGTAAATTATCCTTTTACAGAATCTAAAATTAACAATATAGCTAATTATTGTACTAATCGGTGTTTTCACGTTTGATTGCAGACCTTCTATAGTTGTGAGGATGGATATTAGGAGGAGGCAGCCAGGGTTCTCGAGGCCGAGTGTAGGCGGTTACTACAGAACTTGCGCCACGAGGCTCGGCCGTAGGCTATTCGAGATTACTACGCCACGCGTGGTATTAAGAAGCAGAAGAAGGATTGCCGCGGAAAGTTTCTGAAGAAGGAGCAACATATGAAGGTAATTACCTATTCTTAAGTCCTTCTACGTAGTTGTCTTGATTTCATTCATAGGCGTAGCGATGAAAATTCTTTCTAATAACTTACAGGTGCCCCCGAGATGGTGTGCGGATAAGATGGATTGTTGGGAGGCGTTGGTTGATGAGTGGTGCACAGGCAGCTGGAGAGCCGTCCATGAGAATGCGAAGGATCGGCGTAGCCAAATGGTTGGTGTGCCACACCATCAAGGCAGCGCCAACTTACTTTAGTTTGGATGAAACTGGGTATGTGATTTGCTTCATGATTCATGCAATTCATTCTTGATGCTAATATTTTGTTCCTCTCTTTTAGGCGCATCACAATAAGACGGAGATGCCACACTTGTATGACCTTTATGGCATGGCCCATACTGCCTCGTACAAGAAGGCGAAGGTATTCTCTGAGTCTGACCTGGATGATCCCAATAGCTTCACCAACATATCATCCCACCAGAAGCTCGTGGCATACAGGGACGCGGGGAAGGCTATGAAAGGGGATGACTTTAACCCTTGCCAGGAACCTTTGGACCAAGTGTTGGTGATGATATCTGGTGGCGGGAGGCCCCATGGCTCGATGGCCATTGGAGATGGGTAATACGTTGTCCACTCACTCTCCCGGAGATCAAGGCGCGCGAGTCGAGCAGCTGTCCTGAGATAATGCGTCGTCCACGGCCAGTCGAACTTGCCATCGAGGTTAGTTGTACGGACTAAGAACACTTTCATCCATTTCATTATGTGTGTCACCATAGATCATTACTGTGGTAACGAGGAATGGTGTTTCAGGATGCTCTTCAGAAAGAGAGATTGGCAAACCAGGCTGCTCTTGAGAAAGAGAGATTGGCAAGCCAGGCTGTTCTTGAGGCTGCTCTTGAGAAAGAGAGATTGTCAAGTCAGGCTGCTCTTGATGAGAGGGACCAGACCACGGCACGATTGATTGAGGAGGAGAGGTCCCGGAATGAGGCGGGTCAACGGGCCCTGTACGAGCTTTTTGTGGTAAGTTTTTTTTTTCACATTAACCAAATCATGTGTGTAATGTTTGTTTCATTACTAACTAATACGACCCGCTCTTCAGAGTGTGTGCGAGAAGAGCGGTCAAGTCCCTCCGTCGATGCCCGTCTTCTCTTCGATTGGTACGGTGAGTTTCATTATAAACTAGTACTAATAATTGAGTGTCATCATGCTAACTGAGACATTGCAAAATATCTATTCTGCAGAATAACTCCCGAGCGGCATCGCACGACCCTTCTCCAGGTGTTTCTCCTCCTTGATGACCACTACGGTAAGTTTCTCTTCTCCTCTTTCATATTCTCCTTGCCTTAACTTCCCCAACAATAACATAGTTAGCCCATTTAGCTCCAAAAATAAATAATTAGCCCATTTAGCTCTAAAATGCCATAATAACCTCAAAATGGCATAAGAACCTTGGTTAGCTCATTAATTATATAGTTAGCTTGTTTTCATCTAACATGAGATAATTAGCCCATTTAGCTCCAAAAAGACATAGTTAGCTAATTTATCTCCAAGAAGAGGAGAAGAGGAGAAGAAATAGGAAAACTGAAAAGAAAGAAGAAGAAGAAGAAGAAGAGAAGAAGGAGAAGGAGGAGGAGGAGGAGGAGGAGGAGGAGAAGGAGGAGAAGGCCAATGACCTTCTAGTCCTTCTCCTCCTCCTTCTTCTTGATTACTTCTTCTTCTCCTCCTCCTCCTCTTTCTTCTCCTCTTTCGTACTATCCTTGCTTTAATTTCCCCAACAATGACATAATTAGCCCATTTAGCTCCAAAATGCCATAATAAGCTCAAAATGACATAAGAACCTTGGTTAGCTCATAAATATTATATACTTAGCTTGTTTTCCTTAAAATGGGATAATTAGCCCATTTAGCTCCAAAAGGACATAATTAGGTAATTAAGCTCCAAGAAGAGGAGAAGAAATAGGAAAAATGAAAAGAAAGAAGAAGAAGAAGAAGAAGACAAGAAGGAGAAGGAGGAGGAGGAGGAGAAGGAGGAGAAGGCCAAGGACCTTCTAGTCCTTCTCCTTCTCCTCCTTCTCCTCCTTCTTCTTGATTTCTTCTTGTTCTCCTCCTCCTCCTCTTTATTCTCCTCTTTCATATTATCCTCGCTTTAATTTCCCCAACAATGACATAATTAGCCCATTTAGATCCAAAATGCCATAATAACCTCAAAATGGCATAAGAACCTTGGTTAGCTCATGAATATTATATACTTAGCTTGTTTTCCTCTAAAATGGGATAATTAGCCCATTTAGCTCCAAAAAGACATAATTAGGTAATTTAGCTCCAACAAGAGGAGAAGAAGAGAAGAAATAGGAAAAATGAAAAGAAACAAGAAGAAGAAGAAGAAGAAGAAGAAGAAGAAGAAGAGAAGAAGGAGAAGGAGGAGGAGGAGGAGAAGGCCAAGGACCTTCTAGTCCTTCTCCTCCTCCTCCTCCACCTACTTCTACTCCTTCTTCTTGATTTCTTCTTCTTCTCCTCCTCCTCCTCTTTCTTCTCATCTTTCATATTATCCTTGCTTTAATTTCCCCAACAATGACATAATTAGCCCATTTAGCTCCAAAATACCATAATAACCTCAAAATGGCATAAGAACCTTGGTTAGCCCATGAATATTATATACTTAGCTTGTTTTCCTCTAAAATGGGATAATTAACCCATTTAGCTCCAAAAAGACATAATTAGATAATTTAGCTCCAACAAGAGGAGAAGAGGGGAAGAAATAGGAAAAATGAAAAGAAAGAAAGAAGAAGAAGAATAAGAAGAAGAAGAGAAGAAGGAGAAGGAGGAGGAGGAGAAGAAGGAGAAGGCCAAGGACCTTATAGTCCTTCTCCTCCTTCTTCTTGATTTCTTCTTCTTCTCCTCCTCCTCTTTCTTCTACTCTTTCATATTATCCTTGCTTTAGTTCACCCAACAATGACATAATTAGCCCATTTAGCTACAAAATGCCATAATAAGCTCAAAATGGCATAAGAACCTTGGTAGCTCATGAATATTATATTCTTAGCTTGTTTTCCTCTAAAATGGGATAATTAGACCATTTAGCTCCAAAAAGACATAATTAGTTAATTTAGCTCCAACAAGAGGAGAAGAGGAGAATAAATAGGAAAAATGAAAAGAAAGAAGAAGAAGAAGAAGAAGAAGAAGAAGAAGAGAAGGAGAAGGAGAAGGACGAGGACGAGAAGGCCAAGGACCTTCTAGTCCTTCTCCTCCACCTCCTTCTACTCCTTCTCCTCCTTCTTCTTGATTTCTTATTCTTGTCCTCCTCCTCCTATTTCTTCTCCTCTTTCATATTATCCTTGCTTTAATTTCACCAACAATGACATAATTAGCCCATTTAGCTCCAAAATGCCATAATAAGCTCAAAATTGCATAAGAACCTTGGTTAGCTCATGAATATTATATACTTAGCTTGTTTTCCTCTAAAATGGGATAATTAGCCAATTTAGCTCCAAAAAGACATAATTAGGTAATTTAGCTCCAACAAGAGGAGAAGAGGAGAAGAAATAGGAAAATTGAAAAGAAAGAAGAAGAAGAAGAAGAAGAAGAAGAAGAAGAGAAGGAGAAGGAGGAGGAGGAGAAGTCCAAGGACCTTCTAGTCCTTCTCCTCCTCCTCCTTCTCCTCCTACTTCTTGATTTATTATTCTTCTCCTCCTCCTCTTTCTTCTCCTCTTTCATATTATCCTTGCTTTAATTTCCCCAAAAATGACATAATTAGCCCATTTGGCTCTAGAATACCATAATAAGCTCAAAATGGCATTAGAACCTTGGTTAGCTCATGAATATCATATACTTAGATTGTTTGCCTCTAAAATGGGATAATTAGCCCATTTAGCTCCAAAAAGACATAATTAGGTAATTTAGCTCCAACAAGAGGAGAAGAGGAGAAGAAATAGGAAAAATGAAAAGAAAGAAGAAGAAGAAGAAGAAGAAGAGAAGGAGAAGGAGGAGGAGAAGGAGAAGGACCTTCTAGTCCTTCTCATCCTCGTCCTTCTCCTCCTTCTCCTCCTTCTTCTTGATTTCTTCTTGTTCTCCGCCTCCTCCTCTTTCATATTATTCTTGCTTTAATTTCCCGAACAATGACATAATTAGCCCATTTAGCTCCAAAATGCCATAATAAGCTGAAAATGGCATAAGAACCTTGGTTAGCTCATGAATATTATATACTTAGATTGTTTTCCTATAAAATGGGATAATTAGCACATTTAGCTCCAGATAGACATAATTAGGTAATTTAGCTCCAACAAGAGGAGAAGAGGAGAAGAAATAGGAAAAATGAAAAGATAGAAAGAAGAAGAAGAAGAATAAGAAGAAGAATAAGAGAAGAAGAAGAAGGAGGAGGAGGAGGACGAGCAGGCCAAGGACCTTCTAGTCCTTCTCCTCCTCCTCCTTCTCCTCCTTCTCCTCCTTCTTCTTGATTTCTTCTTCTTATCCTCCTCCTCCTCTTTCTTCTCCTATTTCATATTATCCTTGCTTTAATTTCCCCAACAATGACATAATAAGCCAATTTAGCTCCAAAATGCCATAATAAGCTCAAAATGGCATAAGAACCTTGGTTAGCTCATGAATATTATATACTTAGCTTGTTTTCCTCTAAAATGGGATAATTAGCCCATTTATCTCCAAAAAGACATAATTAGGTAATTTAGCTCCAACAAGAGGAGAGGAGGAGAAGAAATAGGAAAAATGAAAAGAAAGAAGAAGAAGAAGAAGAAGAAGAAGAGAAGAAGGAGAAGGAGGAGGAGGAGGAGGAGGAGGAGGAGAAGTCCAAGGACCTTCTAGTCCTTCTCCTCCTCCTCCTTCACCTACTTCTACTCCTTCTTCTTGATTTCTTCTTCTTCTCCTCCTCCTCCTCTTTCTTCTCATCTTTCATATTATCCTTGCTTTAATTTCCCCAACAATGACATAATTAGCCCATTTAGCTCCAAAATACCATAATAACCTCAAAATGGCATAAGTACCTTGGTTAGCCCATGAATATTATATACTTAGCTTGTTTTCCTCTAAAATGGGATAATTAACCCATTTAGCTCCAAAAAGACATAATTAGGTAATTTAGCTCCAACAAGAGGAGAAGAGGGGAAGAAATAGGAAAAATGAAAAGAAAGGAGAAGAAGAAGAATAAGAAGAAGAAGAGAAGAATGAGAAGGAGGAGGAGGAGGAGAAGGCCAATGACCTTCTAGTCCTTCTCCTCCTTCTTCTTGATTTCTTCTTCTTCTCCTCCTCCTCTTTCTTCTCCTCTTTCATATTATCCTTGCTTTAATTTCCCCAACAATGACATAATTAGCCCATTTAGCTACAAAATGCCATAATAAGCTCAAAATGGCATAAGAACCTTGGTAGCTCATGAATATTATATTCTTAGCTTGTTTTCCTCTAAAATGGGATAATTAGACCATTTAGCTCCAAAAAGACATAATTAGGTAATTTAGCTCCAACAAGAGGAGAACAGGAGAATAAATAGGAAAAATGAAAAGAAAGAAGAAGAAGAAGAAGAAGAAGAAGAGGAAGAAGAAGAAGAGAAGAATGAGAAGGAGAAGGAGGAGGACGAGAAGGCCAAGGACCTTCTAGTCCTTCTCCTCCACCTCCTTCTACTCCTTCTCCTCCTTCTTCTTGATTTCTTCTTCTTGACCTCCTCCTCCTATTTCTTCTCCTCTTTAATATTATCCTTGCTTTAATTTCACCAACAATGACATAATTAGCCCATTTAGCTCCAAAATGCCATAATAAGCTCAAAATTGCATAAGAACCTTGGTTAGCTCATGAATATTATATACTTAGCTTGTTTTCCTCTAAAATGGGATAATTAGCCCATTTAGCTCCAAAAAGACATAATTAGGTAATTTAGCTCCAACAAGAGGAGAAGAGGAGAAGAAATAGGAAAATTGAAAAGAAAGAAGAAGAAGAAGAAGAAGAAGAAGAGAAGGAGAAGGAGGAGGAGGAGAAGTCCAAGGACCTTCTAGTCCTTCTCCTCCTCCTCCTTCTCCTCCTATTTCTTGATTTATTATTCTTCTCCTCCTCCTCTTTCTTCTCCTCTTTCATATTATCCTTGCTTTAATTTCCCCAACAATGACATAATTAGCCCATTTGGCTCCAGAACACCATAATAAGCTCAAAATGGCATTAGAACCTTGGTTAGCTCATGAATATCATATACTTAGATTGTTTTCCTCTAAAATGGGATAATTAGCCCATTTAGCTCCAAAAAGACATAATTAGGTAATTTAGCTCCAACAAGAGGAGAAGAGGAGAAGAAATAGGAAAAATGAAAAGAAAGAAGAAGAAGAAGAAGAAGAAGAGAAGGAGAAGGAGGAGGAGAAGGAGAAGGACCTTCTAGTCCTTCTCATCCTCGTCCTTCTCCTCCTTCTCCTCCTTCTTCTTGATTTCTTCATGTTCTCCGCCTCCTCCTCTTTCATATTATTCTTGCTTTAATTTCCCCAACAATGACATAATTAGCCCATTTAGCTCGA
Source organism: Hordeum vulgare subsp. vulgare (assembly GCF_904849725.1). Taxonomy (NCBI): domain Eukaryota; kingdom Viridiplantae; phylum Streptophyta; class Magnoliopsida; order Poales; family Poaceae; genus Hordeum; species Hordeum vulgare. The sequence goes on along the minus strand of NC_058522.1, from coordinate 420,336,542 downwards.
AAATGCCATAATAAGCTCAAAATGGCATAAGAACCTTGGTTAGCTCATGAATATTATATACTTAGATTGTTTTCCTCTAAAATGGGATAATTAGCCCATTTAGCTCCAGATAGACATAATTAGGTAATTTAGCTCCAACAAGAGGATAAGAGGAGAAGAAATAGGAAAAATGAAAAGAAAGAAAGAAGAAGAAGAAGAATAAGAAGAAGAATAAGAGAAGAAGAAGAAGGAGGAGGAGGAGGACGAGAAGGCCAAGGACCTTCTAGTCCTTCTACTCCTCCTCCTCCTTCTCCTCCTTCTCCTCCTTCTTCTTGATTTCTTCTTCTTATCCTCCTCCTCCTCTTTCTTCTCCTATTTCATATTATCCTTGCTTTAATTTCCCCAACAATGACATAATAAGCCAATTTAGCTCCAAAATGCCATAATAAGCTCAAAATGGCGTAAGAACCTTGGTTAGCTCATGAATATTATATACTTAGCTTGTTTTCCTCTAAAATGGGATAATTAGCCCATTTAGCTCCAAAAAGACATAATTAGGTAATTTAGCTCCAACAATAGGAGAGGAGGAGAAGAAATAGGAAAAATGAAAAGAAAGAAGAAGAAGAAGAAGAAGAAGAAGAGAAGAAGGAGAAGGAGGAGGAGGAGGAGGAGGAGGAGGAAAAGTCCAAGGACCTTCTAGTCCTTCTCCTCCTCCTCCTTCACCTACTTCTACTCCTTCTTCTTGATTTCTTCTTATTCTCCTCCTCCTCCTCTTTCTTCTCATCTTTCATATTATCCTTGCTTTAATTTCCCCAACAATGACATAATTAGCCCATTTAGCTCCAAAATACCATAATAACCTCAAAATGGCATAAGAACCTTGGTTAGCCCATGAATATTATATACTTAGCTTGTTTTCCTCTAAAATGGGATAATTAACCCATTTAGCTCCAAAAAGACATAATTAGGTAATTTAGCTCCAACAAGAGGAGAAGAGGGGAAGAAATAGGAAAAATGAAAAGAAAGCAGAAGAAGAAGAAGAAGAAGAAGAAGAAGAAGAGAAGAAGGAGAAGGAGGAGGAGGAGGAGGAGGAGAAGGCCAAGGACCTTCTAGTCCTTCTCCTCCTTCTTCTTGATTTCTTCTTCTTCTCCTCCTCCTCTTTCTTCTCCTCTTTCATATTATCCTTGCTTTAATTTCCCCAACAATGACATAATTAGCCCATTTAGCTACAAAATGCCATAATAAGCTCAAAATGGCATAAGAACCTTGGTAGCTCATGAATATTATATTCTTAGCTTGTTTTCCTCTAAAATGGGATAATTAGACCATTTAGCTCCAAAAAGACATAATTAGGTAATTTAGCTCCAACAAGAGGAGAAGAGGAGAATAAATTGGAAAAATGAAAAGAAAGAAGAAGAAGAAGAAGAAGAAGAAGAAGAGCAGAAGGAGAAGGAGAAGGAGGAGGACGAGAAGGCCAAGGACCTTCTAGTCCTTCTCCTCCACCTCCTTCTACTCCTTCTCCTCCTTCTTCTTGATTTCTTCTTCTTGCCCTCCTCCTCCTATTTCTTCTCCTCTTTAATATTATCCTTGCTTTAATTTCACCAACAATGACATAATTAGCCCATTTAGCTCCAAAATGCCATAATAAGCTCAAAATTGCATAAGAACCTTGGTTAGCTCATGAATATTATATACTTAGCTTGTTTTCCTCTAAAATGGGATAATTAGCCCATTTAGCTCCAAAAAGACATAATTAGGTAATTTAGCTCCAACAAGAGGAGAAGAGGAGAACAAATAGGAAAATTGAAAAGAAAGAAGAAGAAGAAGAAGAAGAAGAAGAAGAAGAGAAGGAGAAGGTGGAGGAGGAGAAGTCCAAGGACCTTCTAGTCCTTCTCCTCCTCCTCCTTCTCCTCCTACTTCTTGATTTATTATTCTTCTCCTCCTCCTCTTTCTTCTCCTCTTTCATATTATCCTTGCTTTAATTTCCCCAACAATGACATAATTAGCCCATTTGGCTCCAGAATACCATAATAAGCTCAAAATGGCATTAGAACCTTGGTTAGCTCATGAATATCATATACTTAGATTGTTTTCCTCTAAAATGGGATAATTAGCCCATTTAGCTCCAAAAAGACATAATTAGGTAATTTAGCTCCAACAAGAGGAGAAGAGGAGAAGAAATAGGAAAAATGAAAAGAAAGAAGAAGAAGAAGAAGAAGAAGAGAAGGAGAAGGAGGAGGAGAAGGAGAAGGACCTTCTAGTCCTTCTCATCCTCGTCCTTCTCCTCCTTCTCCTCCTTCTTCTTGATTTCTTCTTGTTCTCCGCCTCCTCCTCTTTCATATTATTCTTGCTTTAATTTCCCCAACAATGACATAATTAGCCCATTTAGCTCGAAAATGCCATAATAAGCTCAAAATGGCATAAGAACCTTGGTTAGCTCATGAATATTATATACTTAGATTGTTTTCCTCTAAAATGGGATAATTAGCCCATTTAGCTCCAGATAGACATAATTAGGTAATTTAGCTCCAACAAGAGGAGAAGAGGAGAAGAAATAGGAAAAATGAAAAGAAAGAAAGAAGAAGAAGAAGAATAAGAAGAAGAATAAGAGAAGAAGAAGAAGGAGGAGGAGGAGGACGAGAAGGCCAAGGACCTTCTAGTCCTTCTCCTCCTCCTCCTTCTCCTCCTTCTCCTCCTTCGTCTTGATTTCTTCTTCTTATCCTCCTCCTCCTATTTCTTCTCCTATTTCATATTATCCTTGCTTTAATTTCCCCAACAATGACATAATAAGCCAATTTAGCTCCAAAATGCCATAATAAGCTCAAAATGGCATAAGAACCTTGGTTAGCTCATGAATATCATATACTTAGCTTGTTTTCCTCTAAAATGGGATAATTAGCCCATTTAGCTCCAAAAATACATAATTAGGTAATTTAGCTCCAACAAGAGGAGATGAGGAGAAGAAATAGGAAAAATGAAAAGAAAGAAGAAGAAGAAGAAGAAGAAGAAGAAGACGAAGAGAAGAAGGAGAAGGAGGAGGAGGAGGAGGAGGAGGAGGAGGAGGAGAAGTCCAAGGACCTTCTAGTCCTTCTCCTCCTCCTCCTTCACCTACTTCTACTCCTTCTTCTTGATTTCTTCTTCTTCTCCTCCTCCTCCTCTTTCTTCTCATCTTTCATATTATCCTTGCTTTAATTTCCCCAACAATGACATAATTAGCCCATTTAGCTCCAAAATACCATAATAACCTCAAAATGGCATAAGAACCTTGGTTAGCCCATGAATATTATATACTTAGCTTGTTTTCCTCTAAAATGGGATAATTAACCCATTTAGCTCCAAAAAGACATAATTAGGTAATTTAGCTCCAACAAGAGGAGAAGAGGGGAAGAAATAGGAAAAATGAAAAGAAAGCAGAAGAAGAAGAATAAGAAGAAGAAGAGAAGAAGGAGAAGAAGAAGGAGGAGGAGGAGGAGAAGGCCAAGGACCTTCTAGTCCTTCTCCTCCTTCTTCTTGATTTCTTCTTCTTCTCCTCCTCCTCTTTCTTCTCCTCTTTCATATTATCCTTGCTTTAATTTCCCCAACAATGACATAATTAGCCCATTTAGCTACAAAATGCCATAATAAGCTCAAAATGGCATAAGAACCTTGGTAGCTCATGAATATTATATTCTTAGCTTGTTTTCCTCTAAAATGGGATAATTAGACCATTTAGCTCCAAAAAGACATAATTAGGTAATTTAGATCCAACAAGAGGAGAACAGGAGAATAAATAGGAAAAATGAAAAGAAAGAAGAAGAAGAAGAAGAAGAAGAAGAAGAGAAGAAGGAGAAGGAGAAGGAGGAGGACGAGAAGGCCAAGGACCTTCTAGTCCTTCTCCTCCACCTACTTCTACTCCTTCTCCTCCTTCTTCTTGATTTCTTCTTCTTGTCCTCCTCCTCCTATTTCTTCTCCTCTTTAATATTATCCTTGCTTTAATTTCACCAACAATGACATAATTAGCCCATTTAGCTCCAAAATGCCATAATAAGCTCAAAATTGCATAAGAACCTTGGTTAGCTCATGAATATTATATACTTAGCTTGTTTTCCTCTAAAATGGGATAATTAGCCCATTTAGCTCCAAAAAGACATAATTAGGTAATTTAGCTCCAACAAGAGGAGAAGAGGAGAAGAAATAGGAAAATTGAAAAGAAAGAAGAAGAAGAAGAAGAAGAAGAAGAAGAAGAAGAAGAAGAAGAGAAGGAGAAGGAGGAGGAGGAGAAGTCCAAGGACCTTCTAGTCCTTCTCCTCCTCCTCCTCCTCCTTCTCCTCCTACTTCTTGATTTATTATTCTTCTCCTCCTCCTCTTTCTTCTCCTCTTTCATATTATCCTTGCTTTAATTTCCCCAACAATGACATAATTAGCCCATTTGGCTCCAGAATACCATAATAAGCTCAAAATGGCATTAGAACCTTGGTTAGCTCATGAATATCATATACTTAGATTGTTTTCCTCTAAAATGGGATAATTAGCCCATTTAGCTCCAAAAAGACATAATTAGGTAATTTAGCTCCAACAAGAGGAGAAGAGGAGAAGAAATAGGAAAAATGAAAAGAAAGAAGAAGAAGAAGAAGAAGAAGAGAAGGAGAAGGAGGAGGAGAAGGAGAAGGACCTTCTAGTCCTTCTCATCCTCGTTCTTCTCCTCCTTCTCCTCCTTCTTCTTGATTTCTTCTTGTTCTCCGCCTCCTCCTCTTTCATATTATTCTTGCTTTAATTTCCCCAACAATGACATAATTAGCCCATTTAGCTCCAAAATGCCATAATAAGCTCAAAATGGCATAAGAACCTTGGTTAGCTCATGAATATTATATACTTAGATTGTTTTCCTCTAAAATGGGATAATTAGCCCATTTAGCTCCAGATAGACATAATTAGGTAATTTAGCTCCAACAAGAGGAGAAGAGGAGAAGAAATAGGAAAAATGAAAAGAAAGAAAGAAGAAGAAGAAGAATAAGAAGAAGAATAAGAGAAGAAGAAGGAGGAGGAGGAGGAGGACGAGAAGGCCAAGGACCTTCTAGTCCTTCTCCTCCTCCTCCTTCTCCTCCTTCTCCTCCTTCTTCTTGATTTCTTCTTCTTATCCTCCTCCTCCTCTTTCTTCTCCTATTTCATATTATCCTTGCTTTAATTTCCCCAACAATGACATAATAAGCCAATTTAGCTCCAAAATGCCATAATAAGCTCAAAATGGCATAAGAACCTTGGTTAGCTCATGAATATTATATACTTAGCTTGTTTTCCTCTAAAATGGGATAATTAGCCCATTTAGCTCCAAAAAGACATAATTAGGTAATTTAGCTCCAACAAGAGGAGAGGAGGAGAAGGAATAGGAAAAATGAAAAGAAAGAAGAAGAAGAAGAAGAAGAAGAAGAGAAGAAGGAGAAGGAGGAGGAGGAGGAGGAGGAGGAGAAGTCCAAGGACCTTCTAGTCCTTCTCCTCCTCCTCCTTCACCTACTTCTACTCCTTCTTCTTGATTTCTTCTTCTTCTCCTCCTCCTCCTCTTTCTTCTCATCTTTCATATTATCCTTGCTTTAGTTTCCCCAACAATGACATAATTAGCCCATTTAGCTCCAAAATACCATAATAACCTCAAAATGGCATAAGAACCTTGGTTAGCCCATGAATATTATATACTTAGCTTGTTTTCCTCTAAAATGGGATAATTAACCCATTTAGCTCCAAAAAGACATAATTAGGTAATTTAGCTCCAACAAGAGGAGAAGAGGGGAAGAAATAGGAAAAATGAAAAGAAAGCAGAAGAAGAAGAATAAGAAGAAGAAGAGAAGAAGGAGAAGGAGGAGGAGGAGGAGGAGGAGAAGGCCAAGGACCTTCTAGGCCTTGTCCTCCTTCTTCTTGATTTCTTCTTCTTCTCCTTCTCCTCTTTCTTCTCCTCTTTCATATTATCCTTGCTTTAATTTCCCCAACAATGACATAATTAGCCCATTTAGCTACAAAATGCCATAATAAGCTCAAAATGGCATAAGAACCTTGGTAGCTCATGAATATTATATTCTTAGCTTGTTTTCCTCTAAAATGGGATAATTAGACCATTTAGCTCCAAAAATACATAATTAGGTAATTTATCTCCAACAAGAGGAGAAGAGGAGAATAAATTGGAAAAATGAAAAGAAAGAAGAAGAAGAAGAAGAAGAAGAAGAGCAGAAGGAGAAGGAGAAGGAGGAGGACGAGAAGGCCAAGGACCTTCTAGTCCTTCTCCTCCACCTCCTTCTACTCCTTCTCCTCCTTCTTCTTGATTTCTTCTTCTTGTCCTCCTCCTCCTATTTCTTCTCCTCTTTAATATTATCCTTGCTTTAATTTCACCAACAATGACATAATTAGCCCATTTAGCTCCAAAATGCCATAATAAGCTCAAAATTGCATAAGAACCTTGGTTAGCTCATGAATATTATATACTTAGCTTGTTTTCCTCTAAAATGGGATAATTAGCCCATTTAGCTCCAAAAAGACATAATTAGGTAATTTAGCTCCAACAAGAGGAGAAGAGGAGAAGAAATTGGAAAATTGAAAAGAAAGAAGAAGAAGAAGAAGAAGAAGAGAAGGAGAAGGAGGAGGAGGAGAAGTCCAAGGACCTTCTAGTCCTTCTCCTCCTCCTCCTTCTCCTCCTACTTCTTGATTTATTATTCTTCTCCTCCTCCTCTTTCTTCTCCTCTTTCATATTATCCTTGCTTTAATTTCCCCAACAATGACATAATTAGCCCATTTGGCTCTAGAATACCATAATAAGCTCAAAATGGCATTAGAACCTTGGTTAGCTCATGAATATCATATACTTAGAATGTTTTCCTCTAAAATGGGATAATTAGCCCATTTAGCTCCAAAAAGACATAATTAGGTAATTTAGCTCCAACAAGAGGAGAAGAGGAGAAGAAATAGGAAAAATGAAAAGAAAGAAGAAGAAAAAGAAGAAGAAGAGAAGGAGAAGGAGGAGGAGAAGGAGAAGGACCTTCTAGTCCTTCTCATCCTCGTCCTTCTCCTCCTTCTCCTCCTTCTTCTTGATTTCTTCTTGTTCTCCGCCTCCTCCTCTTTCATATTATTCTTGCTTTAATTTCCCCAACAATGACATAATTAGCCCATTTAGCTCGAAAATGCCATAATAAGCTCAAAATGGCATAAGAACCTTGGTTAGCTCATGAATATTATATACTTAGATTGTTTTCCTCTAAAATGGGATAATTAGCCCATTTAGCTCCAGATAGACATAATTAGGTAATTTAGCTCCAACAAGAGGAGAAGAGGAGAAGAAATAGGAAAAATGAAAAGAAAGAAAGAAGAAGAAGAAGAATAAGAAGAAGAATAAGAGAAGAAGAAGAAGGAGGAGGAGGAGGACGAGAAGGCCAAGGACCTTCTAGTCCTTCTCCTCCTCCTCCTTCTCCTCCTTCTCCTCCTTCTTCTTGATTTCTTCTTCTTATCCTCCTCCTCCTATTTCTTCTCCTATTTCATATTATCCTTGCTTTAATTTCCCCAACAATGACATAATAAGCCAATTTAGCTCCAAAATGCCATAATAAGCTCAAAATGGCATAAGAACCTTGGTTAGCTCATGAATATCATATACTTAGCTTGTTTTCCTCTAAAATGGGATAATTAGCCCATTTAGCTCCAAAAATACATAATTAGGTAATTTAGCTCCAACAAGAGGAGATGAGGAGAAGAAATAGGAAAAATGAAAAGAAAGAAGAAGAAGAAGAAGAAGAAGAAGAAGAAGAGAAGAAGGAGAAGGAGGAGGAGGAGGAGGAGGAGGAGGAGGAGGAGAAGTCCAAGGACCTTCTAGTCCTTCTCCTCCTCCTCCTTCACCTACTTCTACTCCTTCTTCTTGATTTCTTCTTCTTCTCCTCCTCCTCCTCTTTCTTCTCATCTTTCATATTATCCTTGCTTTAATTTCCCCAACAATGACATAATTAGCCCATTTAGCTCCAAAATACCATAATAACCTCAAAATGGCATAAGAACCTTGGTTAGCCCATGAATATTATATACTTAGCTTGTTTTCCTCTAAAATGGGATAATTAACCCATTTAGCTCCAAAAAGACATAATTAGGTAATTTAGCTCCAACAAGAGGAGAAGAGGGGAAGAAATAGGAAAAATGAAAAGAAAGCAGAAGAAGAAGAATAAGAAGAAGAAGAGAAGAAGGAGAAGAAGAAGGAGGAGGAGGAGGAGAAGGCCAAGGACCTTCTAGTCCTTCTCCTCCTTCTTCTTGATTTCTTATTCTTCTCCTCCTCCTCTTTCTTCTCCTCTTTCATATTATCCTTGCTTTAATTTCCCCAACAATGACATAATTAGCCCATTTAGCTACAAAATGCCATAATAAGCTCAAAATGGCATAAGAACCTTGGTAGCTCATGAATATTATATTCTTAGCTTGTTTTCCTCTAAAATGGGATAATTAGACCATTTAGCTCCAAAAAGACATAATTAGGTAATTTAGATCCAACAAGAGGAGAACAGGAGAATAAATAGGAAAAATGAAAAGAAAGAAGAAGAAGAAGAAGAAGAAGAAGAGAAGAAGGAGAAGGAGAAGGAGGAGGACGAGAAGGCCAAGGACCTTCTAGTCCTTCTCCTCCACCTCCTTCTACTCCTTCTCCTCCTTCTTCTTGATTTCTTCTTCTTGTCCTCCTCCTCCTATTTCTTCTCCTCTTTAATATTATCCTTGCTTTAATTTCACCAACAATGACATAATTAGCCCATTTAGCTCCAAAATGCCATAATAAGCTCAAAATTGCATAAGAACCTTGGTTAGCTCATGAATATTATATACTTAGCTTGTTTTCCTCTAAAATGGGATAATTAGCCCATTTAGCTCCAAAAAGACATAATTAGGTAATTTAGCTCCAACAAGAGGAGAAGAGGAGAAGAAATAGGAAAATTGAAAACAAAGAAGAAGAAGAAGAAGAAGAAGAAGAAGAAGAAGAAGAAGAGAAGGAGAAGGAGGAGGAGGAGAAGTCCAAGGACCTTCTAGTCCTTCTCCTCCTCCTCCTCCTCCTTCTCCTCCTACTTCTTGATTTATTATTCTTCTCCTCCTCCTCTTTCTTCTCCTCTTTCATATTATCCTTGCTTCAATTTCCCCAACAATGACATAATTAGCCCATTTGGCTCCAGAATACCATAATAAGCTCAAAATGGCATTAGAACCTTGGTTAGCTCATGAATATCATATACTTAGATTGTTTTCCTCTAAAATGGGATAATTAGCCCATTTAGCTCCAAAAAGACATAATTAGGTAATTTAGCTCCAACAAGAGGAGAAGAGGAGAAGAAATAGGAAAAATGAAAAGAAAGAAGAAGAAGAAGAAGAAGAAGAGAAGGAGAAGGAGGAGGAGAAGGAGAAGGACCTTCTAGTCCTTCTCATCCTCGTTCTTCTCCTCCTTCTCCTCCTTCTTCTTGATTTCTTCTTGTTCTCCGCCTCCTCCTCTTTCATATTATTCTTGCTTTAATTTCCCCAACAATGACATAATTAGCCCATTTAGCTCCAAAATGCCATAATAAGCTCAAAATGGCATAAGAACCTTGGTTAGCTCATGAATATTATATACTTAGATTGTTTTCCTCTAAAATGGGATAATTAGCCCATTTAGCTCCAGATAGACATAATTAGGTAATTTAGCTCCAACAAGAGGAGAAGAGGAGAAGAAATAGGAAAAATGAAAAGAAAGAAAGAAGAAGAAGAAGAATAAGAAGAAGAATAAGAGAAGAAGAAGGAGGAGGAGGAGGAGGACGAGAAGGCCAAGGACCTTCTAGTCCTTCTCCTCCTCCTCCTTCTCCTCCTTCTCCTCCTTCTTCTTGATTTCTTCTTCTTATCCTCCTCCTCCTCTTTCTTCTCCTATTTCATATTATCCTTGCTTTAATTTCCCCAACAATGACATAATAAGCCAATTTAGCTCCAAAATGCCATAATAAGCTCAAAATGGCATAAGAACCTTGGTTAGCTCATGAATATTATATACTTAGCTTGTTTTCCTCTAAAATGGGATAATTAGCCCATTTAGCTCCAAAAAGACATAATTAGGTAATTTAGCTCCAACAAGAGGAGAGGAGGAGAAGGAATAGGAAAAATGAAAAGAAAGAAGAAGAAGAAGAAGAAGAAGAAGAGAAGAAGGAGAAGGAGGAGGAGGAGGAGGAGGAGGAGAAGTCCAAGGACCTTCTAGTCCTTCTCCTCCTCCTCCATCACCTACTTCTACTCCTTCTTCTTGATTTCTTCTTCTTCTCCTCCTCCTCCTCTTTCTTCTCATCTTTCATATTATCCTTGCTTTAGTTTCCCCAACAATGACATAATTAGCCCATTTAGCTCCAAAATACCATAATAACCTCAAAATGGCATAAGAACCTTGGTTAGCCCATGAATATTATATACTTAGCTTGTTTTCCTCTAAAATGGGATAATTAACCCATTTAGCTCCAAAAAGACATAATTAGGTAATTTAGCTCCAACAAGAGGAGAAGAGGGGAAGAAATAGGAAAAATGAAAAGAAAGCAGAAGAAGAAGAATAAGAAGAAGAAGAGAAGAAGGAGAAGGAGGAGGAGGAGGAGGAGGAGAAGGCCAAGGACCTTCTAGGCCTTGTCCTCCTTCTTCTTGATTTCTTCTTCTTCTCCTTCTCCTCTTTCTTCTCCTCTTTCATATTATCCTTGCTTTAATTTCCCCAACAATGACATAATTAGCCCATTTAGCTACAAAATGCCATAATAAGCTCAAAATGGCATAAGAACCTTGGTAGCTCATGAATATTATATTCTTAGCTTGTTTTCCTCTAAAATGGGATAATTAGACCATTTAGCTCCAAAAAGACATAATTAGGTAATTTATCTCCAACAAGAGGAGAAGAGGAGAATAAATTGGAAAAATGAAAAGAAAGAAGAAGAAGAAGAAGAAGAAGAAGAAGAGAAGAAGGAGAAGGAGAAGGAGGAGGACGAGAAGGCCAAGGACCTTCTAGTCCTTCTCCTCCACCTCCTTCTACTCCTTCTCCTCCTTCTTCTTGATTTCTTCTTCTTGTCCTCCTCCTCCTATTTCTTCTCCTCTTTAATATTATCCTTGCTTTAATTTCACCAACAATGACATAATTAGCCCATTTAGCTCCAAAATGCCATAATAAGCTCAAAATTGCATAAGAACCTTGGTTAGCTCATGAATATTATATACTTAGCTTGTTTTCCTCTAAAATGGGATAATTAGCCCATTTAGCTCCAAAAAGACATAATTAGGTAATTTAGCTCCAACAAGAGGAGAAGAGGAGAAGAAATTGGAAAATTGAAAAGAAAGAAGAAGAAGAAGAAGAAGAAGAAGAAGAGAAGGAGAAGGAGGAGGAGGAGAAGTCCAAGGACCTTCTAGTCCTTCTCCTCCTCCTCCTTCTCCTCGTACTTCTTGATTTATTATTCTTCTCCTCCTCCTCTTTCTTCTCCTCTTTCATATTATCCTTGCTTTAATTTCCCCAACAATGACATAATTAGCCCATTTGGCTCTAGAATACCATAATAAGCTCAAAATGGCATTAGAACCTTGGTTAGCTCATGAATATCATATACTTAGATTGTTTTCCTCTAAAATGGGATAATTAGCCCATTTAGCTCCAAAAAGACATAATCAGGTAATTTAGCTCAAACAAGAGGAGAAGAGGAGAAGAAATAGGAAAAATGAAAAGAAAGAAGAAGAAGAAGAAGAAGAAGAGAAGGAGAAGGAGGAGGAGAAGGAGAAGGACCTTCTAGTCCTTCTCATCCTCGTCCTTCTCCTCCTTCTTCTTGATTTATTCTTGTTCTCTGCCTCCTCCTCTTTCATATTATTCTTGCTTTAATTTCCCCAACAATGACATAATTAGCCCATTTAGCTCCAAAATGCCATAATAAGCTCAAAATGGCATAAGAACCTTGGTTAGCTCATGAATATTATATACTTAGATTGTTTTCCCCTAAAATGGGATAATTAGCCCATTTAGCTCCAGATAGACATAATTAGGTAATTTAGCTCCAACAAGAGGAGAAGAGGAGAAGAAATAGGAAAAATGAAAAGAAAGAAAGAAGAAGAAGAAGAATAAGAAGAAGAATAAGAGAAGAAGTAGAAGGAGGAGGAGGAGGACGAGAAGGCCAAGGACCTTCTAGTCCTTCTCCTCCTCCTCCTTCTCCTCCTTCTCCTCCTTCTTCTTGATTTCTTCTTCTTATCCTCCTCCTCCTATTTCTTCTCCTATTTCATATTATCCTTGCTTTAATTTCCCCAACAATGACATAATAAGCCAATTTAGCTCCAAAATGCCATAATAAGCTCAAAATGGCATAAGAACCTTGGTTAGCTCATGAATATTATATACTTAGCTTGTTTTCCTCTAAAATGGGATAATTAGCCCATTTAGCTCCAACAAGACATAATTAGGTAATTTAGCTCCAACAAGAGGAGAGGAGGAGAAGAAATAGGAAAAATGAAAAGAAAGAAGAAGAAGAAGATTAATAAGAAGAGAAGAAGGAGAAGGAGGAGGAGGAGGAGGAGAAGTCCAAGGACCTTCTAGTCCTTCTCCTCCTCCTCCTTCTCCTCCTTCTCGTCCTGCTTCTTGACTTCTTCTTCTTCTCCTCCTCCCCCTCTTTCTTCTCGTCTTTCATATTATCCTTCCTTTAATTTCCCCAACAATGACATAATTAGCCCATTTCGCTCCAAAATACCATAATAAGCTCAAAATGGCATAAGAACCTTCGTTAGCTCATGAATATTATATACTTAGCTTGTTTTCCTCTAAAATGGGATATTAGCCCATTTAGCTCCAAAAAGACATAATTAGGTAATTTAGCTCCAACAAGAGGAGAAGAGTAGAAGAAATAGGAAAAATGAAAAGAAAGAAAGAAAGAAGAAGAAGAAGAAGAAGAGAAGAAAAAGGAGAAGTAGTAGGAGGAGAAGGAGAAGGAGAAGTCCAAGGACCTTCTAGTCCTTCTCCTCCTCCTCCTTCTCCTCCTCCTCCTTCTTCTTGATTTCTTCTTCTTCTCCTCCTCCTCCTCTTTCTTCTCCTCTTTCATATTATCCTTGCTTTAATTTCCCCAACAGTGACATAATTAGCCCATTTAGTTCCAAAATACCATAATAACCTCAAAATGGCATAAGAACCTTGGTTAGCTCATGAATATTATGCAAGTAGCTTGTTTTCCTCTAAAATGGGATAATTAACCCATTTAGCTCCAAAAAGACATAATTAGGTAATTTCGCTCCAACAAGAGGAGAAGAGGAGAAGAAATAGGAAAAATGAAAAGAAAGAAGAAGAAGAAGAAGAAGAAGAAGAGAAGATGGAGAAGGAGGAGGAGGAGGAGAAGGCCAAGGACCTTCTAGTCCTTCTCTTCCTCCTCCTTCTTCTTCTTGATTTCTTCTTCTTCTCCTCCTCCTCATCTTTCTTCTCCTCTTTCATATTATCCTTGCTTTAATTTCCCCAACAATGACATAATTAGCCCATTTAGCTCCAAAATGCCATAATAAGCTCAAAATGGCATCAGAACCTTGGTTAGCTCATGAATATTATATTCTTAGCTTGTTTTCCTCTAAAATGGGATAATTAGCCCATATAGCTCGAAAAAGACATAATTAGGTAATTTAGCTCCAACAAGAGGAGAAGAGGAGAAGAAATAGGAAAAATGAAAAGAAAGAAGAAGAAGAAGAAGAAGAGAAGAAGGACAAGGAGGAGGAGGAGGAGGAGAAGGCCAAAGACCTTCTAGTCCTTCTCGTCCTCCTCCGTCTCCCGCTTCTCCTCCTTCTTCTTGATTTCTTCTTCTTATCCTCCTCCTCCTCTTTCTTCTCCTCTTTCATATTATCCTTGCTTTAATTTCCCCAACAATGACATAATTAACCCATTTAGCTCCAAAATGCCATAATAAGCTAAAAATGGCATAAGAACCTTGGTTAGCTCATGAATATTATATTCTTAGCTTTTTTTCCGCTAAAATGACATAATTAGCTCAAAAACATCATATTTTGTTCTTCTTCTGACTTTCTTATTCCCATTTTTGCAGATTGGATATACTACATGCATGGAAGCTCGCATTCATGGAGTTGAACAATGTCGATGGATGAACTTTATATGTATATCATCTTGTTTTCATTTGAGTTGATGAACAATGTCGAACTATATGTATATGTATATATGGATAAAAAGTGCAATACTTTGTATGTTGGTTCTTTCGATATATGGGGATGTACATTGATTTATATGTATATCGTATATGTGTGGTGAATTATATATATGTGTTGGCAAGTATATGTGTGGTGAACTATATATCATATATGTGTGGTGAATTATATAAATGTGCTGTCAAATATATATATATATATATATATATATATATGTGCTGTGAAATAATATAAAACAAAAAACAGGTACTATATGAGCTCTTTGCCGTCTGCCAGCTGATGGCAAAGACCTGTGCCATCAGCTGGCAGATGGCAAAGGTGCCACATGGCACCCAGCTGTGCATCCTGGGGTGTCTATATAGGCTCTTTGCCGTGTACCTCCAGGGTGGGCAGACGACAAACAAGAGGGCACAGAGGAGGGGGGGTTGGAGGAGGTAGACGACAAAGAGTGGAGGGGGGAGGAGGAGGAGGCAGACGACAAAGAATAAGGGGGAGGCAGACGACAAAGAATAAGGGGGAGGCAGACGACAAAGAATAAGGGGGAGGCAGACGACAAAGCCTCCGTTAACCCCTAATGGAGGCAACGCCTGTCGGCTGCCGTCTCGAGCACTTTGCCGACTGCTCCTATGGAAAGCTGACGGCAAAGAGCTTTGCCGTCCGCTTTGGGGGGACAGACGACAAAGAAGGTACGATGGCGTCGTAGGCTGACGCAGAAATTTTGCCGGCCGTGAGATTCTTTGTCGTCTGTGGTATTCTCTTTGCCGTCCAGGATTTCGTCTTTGCCGTCTGTGATGGCAGATGGCAAAGAAGCTGATTCCTGTAGTGCAGGATCAGTCTTAATCTTGTGCTGGCATACAGTGGGACTATTGCCCTTAAGATCATCAAGAGTATATCTAATAGCAGCACGGTGCTTCCTCATAGTTTTTAGTAACTTCTTTTCTTCATGCTCTGAGAGGCTAGCACTAATAATAACAGGATATATCTCTTTCTCATCAAGATAAGCATACATAAGAGTATCTCGCAACTGTTTAAGCTCGAACACAGGATCACCCTTTGGTGGGGGTGGATCCCCAAGCAGTTTAATAGGCAAATTATTCTTAAGGATAGGATATTGTTCTAAGACAACTCTATCTATCACATCCCTTTCATCCATATGCATATCATTTTCATGATCAAGCAAGTATTGCTCTAAGGGACCAGTAGGAGGCACAACAATAGAAGCTAAGGCAATAGTTTCATCCTTACTAGGCAACTCCTTTTCATGAGGTTGTCTACAAAACTTGGAGAAATTGAACTCATGTGACACACCTTCAAAGCCAACAGTGGCAGTTTGCTTCTCCCAGTCAATATGAGCATTGACGGTTGATGGTTTCACGTTGTTATCTTGTCTTCTTTGGTTGTTTTATGTACCTTTTATATCTTTTTTGGAACTAACTTATTGATTCAGTGCCAAGTGCCAGTTCCTGTTTTTTCCGTGTTTTTGACTCTTTTCAGATCTGATTTTGGAACGGAGTCCAAACGGAAGAAAAACCACGAAATGATTTTTTCCTGAACGGAAGAAGACCAGGGGGCTTTTGGGCCAGACCAGGTGGGCTCCAGGGAGCCCACAAGCCCCCACTCCGCCACCAGGGGGAGGCGACGGTGGGCATGCTTGTGGCCTCCCTGGCCGCCCCCTGACTTAGGTCTTTGGCCTATAAATTCCCAAATATTCCGCAAAAAATCAGGGGAGCCTCGAAAATACTTTTCCGCCACCGCAAGCTTCCGTTTCCGCGAGATCTCATCTGGAGACCCTTCCCGGCGCCCTGCCGGAGGGGACTTTGGAGTTGGAGGGCTTCTTCATCATCATCATTGCCCCTCCAATGACTCGTGAGAATTTCACTTCATACCTACGGGTCCATAGTTAGTAGCTAGATGACTTGTTCTCTCTCTTGGATCTTCAATACAAAGTTCTCCATGATCTTCATGGAGATCTATCCGATGTAATCTTTTTTGGCGGTGTGTTTGTCAAGATCCGATGAATTGTGGATTTGTGATCAGATTATCTATGATATATATTTGAGTCTTTGCTGATTTCTTATATGCATGATTTGATATCCTTGTAAGTCTCTCCGAGTCTTGGGTTTTGTTTGGCCAACTAGATCTATGATTCTTGCAATGGGATAAGTGCTTGGTTTTGGGTTCTACCATGTGGTGACCTTTCCCAGTGACAGTAGGGGCAGCAAGGCACACATCAACTAGTTGCCATCAAGGGTAAAAAGATGGGGTTTTTATCATTGGTTTGAGATTATCCGTCTACATCATGTCATCTTGCTTAAGGCGTTACTCTGTTCTTATGGACTTAATACACTAAATGCATGCTGGATAGCGGTAGACGTGTGGAGTAATCGTAGTAGATGCAGAAAGTATCGGTCTACTTGTTTTGGACGTGATGCCTATAGATATAATCATTCACTACTGAAATCCAGAAATTTGCCGTCTGCCAAGGCGGACGGCAAAGGGGGCAACCACGGACGGCAAAGGCTTTGCCGTCTGCCCCCTCATGGCAAAGTAGACAATAAAAAAAAATCCGGTGAAGAGGCTCTTTGCCGTCTGCCTCTGCAAAGCGGACGGCAAAGAATCTTTGCCATGAGGGGGCAGACGGCAAAATAAATGGGACGGCATATATTGCAACGTCCCCGTTAAGTGTTAACGGCAGGCCTCCTCTCTTTGCCGTCTGCCAAACCCTCTTTGCCATGAGGGGGCTGACGGCAAAGAGGGGAAAGAGAGAGGGGCAGATTCCCCCTTTGCCGTCTGCCTTCCCCCTTTTGCCATGAGGGGGCAGACGGCAAAGAGGGGAGAGAGAGAGAGGGGTAGATTCCCCCTTTGCCGTCTGCCTTCCCCCCTTTGCCATGAGGGGGCAGACGGCAAAGAGGGGAGAGAGAGAGAAGGGTAGATTCCCCCTTTTCCGTCTGCCTTCCCCCCTTTGCCATGAGGGGGCAGACGACAAAGAGGGGAGACAGAGGGGGCAGAATCCCCCTTTGCCATGTGCCTCCCCCCTTTGCCATGTGGGGGCAGACGGCAAAGAGGGGAGAGAGAGGGGGTAGATTCCCCCTTTGCCATGTGCCTTGCCCCCTTTGCCATGTGGGGGCTCACGGCAAAGGGGGAGAGAGAGGGGGCAGATTCCCCCTTTTCCATGTGCCTTCCCCCCTTTGCCATGTGTTGGCAGACGGCAAAGAGGGGAACCAACCCCTTTATTTATTTATTTTTTGTTATATCCAGCATTTTTAACAATAATCAGAATATATATATATATATTTGACATAAATAAATTTCTTTCCGTACTCATAACCATATTAAAATAACTCTCATCCATAGTGCATACATATTATGCAAGTTACATCCGTACCAAACCATATATTACACCAGTTTCATCCACGTGCATACAATGTTTCATATATTCATATACTACAATAGTTTCAATACAACCCATGGTACAAGAAATCAGCTTCAAGCATTCCATCAACCAAGCTTCCCGTGAAGTGAAGGTAATCTGCAAAATGACAAATAAGAAAGTTAGAAAAATAATACTAGATGAAGTAGTGTATATATAGGTTATTTCGGATAGAAATTAGCTAAGTATAGACCATTTAGGAGCTAACTAAGCTAATTATGTCATTTAGGTGGAACCCTAGCTAACTATAGGAGAAGAGAAAGAGAAGAAGAAGTAAAAGAAGGAGGAGGAGGAGGAGAAGGAGAAGGAAGAGGAGAAGAAGAAGAAAAAGGAGGAGGAGGAGGAGGAGGAGGAGAAGGAGAAGGAAGAGGAGAAGAAGAAGAAGGAGAAGAACGAGAATAAGAAGGAGAAGAAGGACAAGAAGAAGGAGAAGGAGCGGGAGCTCCTTCTCCTTCTTCTTCTCCTTCTTCTCCTTCTTCTTCTCCTTCTTCTCCTTCTTCTTCTCCTTCTTCTTCTTATCCCTTTTTCCTCTTCCTTCCTTTCATTTTCCTCTTTTTCTCTTCTTGTCCCCTTCTCCGGGCTAAATTGGCTAAGAATGCCTTTTTGGACCTAATTATGTCATTTCGAGGATAATTAGCTAAGTACAGGTCATTTCTTCCTTAAATAGGCCATTTTGGAGCTAACTGAGCTAATTATGTCATTTCGTAGGATAATTAGCCAATTTAGCCTTTCTTGGAGGAGTCTAAGCTACGTAGAAGAAGAGATAGAGAAGAAGAAGTAAAATAAGGAGGAGGAGGAGGTGGAGGAGAAGAAGAAGGAAGAGGAGAAGAAGAAGAAAAGAAGAAGGAGAAGGAGAAGGAGGAGAAGAAGGAGAAGGAGGAAGAAGGAGGAAGAAGTTCCTTCTCCCTCTCCTCCTTCTTCTTCTCCTCCTCCCTCTCCTCCTTCTTCTTCTCCTCATTTTTCCTCTTCCTTCCTTTCATTTTTCCTCTTTTTCTCTTCTTGTCCCCTTCTTCGGGCTAAATTGGCTAAGAATGCCTTTTTGGAGCTAATTATGTCATTTCGAGGATAATTAGCTAAGTACAGGTCATTTCTTATTAAATAGGACATTTTGGAGCTAACTAAGCTAATTATGTCATTTCGTAGGATAATTAGCCAATTTAGCCTTGCTTGGAGGAGTCTAAGCTACGTAGAAGAAGAGATAGAGAAGAAGAAGTAAAATAAGGAGGAGGAGGAGGTGGAGGAGAAGAAGAAGGAAGAGGAGAAGAAGAAGAAAAGAAGAAGGAGAAGGAGAAGAAGAAGGAGAAGGAGAAGGAGGAAGAAGGAGGAAGAAGTTCCTTCTCCCTCTCCTCCTTCTTCTTCTCCTCCTCCCTCTCCTGCTTCTTCTTCTCCTCATTTTTCCTCTTCCTTCCTTTCATTTTTCCTCTTTTTCTCTTCTTGTCCCCTTCTTCGGGCTAAATTGGCTAAGAATGCCTTTTTGGAGCTAATTATGTCATTTCGAGGATAATTAGCTAAGTACAGGTCATTTCTTATTAAATAGGCCATTTTGGAGCTAACTAAGCTAATTATGTCATTTCGTAGGATAATTAGCCAATTTAGCCTTTCTTGGAGGAGTCTAAGCTACGTAGAAGAAGAGATAGAGAACAAGAATTAAAATAAGGAGGAGGAGGAGGTGGAGGAGAAGAAGAAGGAAGAGGAGAAGAAGAAGAAAAGAAGAAGGAGAAGGAGAAGAAGAAGGAGAAGGAGAAGGAGGAAGATGGAGGAAGAAGTTCCTTCTCCCTCTCCTCCTTCTTCTTCTCCTCCTCCCTCTCCTCCTTCTTCTCCTCATTTTTCCTCTTCCTTCCTTTCATTTTTTCCTCTTTTTCTCTTCTTGTCCCCTTCTTCGGGCTAAATTGGCTAAGAATGCCTTTTTGGAGCTAATTATGTCATTTCAAGGATAATTAGCTAAGTATACGTCATTTCTTATTAAATAGGCCATTTTGGAGCTAACTAAGCTAATTATGTCATTTCGTAGGATAATTAGCCAATTTAGCCTTTCTTGGAGGAGTCTAAGCTACGTAGAAGAAGAGATAGAGAAGAAGAAGTAAAATAAGGAGGAGGAGGAGGTGGAGGAGAAGAAGAAGGAAGAGGAGAAGAAGAAGAAAAGAAGAAGGAGAAGGAGAAGAAGAAGGAGAAGGAGAAGGAGGAAGAAGTTCCTTCTCCCTCTCCTCCTTCTTCTTCTCCTCCTCCCTCTCCTCCTTCTTCTTCTCCTCATTTTTCCTCTTCCTTCCTTTCATTTTTCCTCTTTTTCTCTTCTTGTCCCCTTCTTCGGGCTAAATTGGCTAAGAATGCCTTTTTGGAGCTAATTATGTCATTTCCAGGATAATTAGCTAAGTACAGGTCATTTCTTATTAAATAGGCCATTTTGGAGCTAACTAAGCTAATTATGTCATTTCGTAGGATAATTAGCCAATTTAGCCTTTCTTGGAGGAGTCTAAGCTACGTAGAAGAAGAGATAGAGAAAAGAAGTAAAATAAGGAGGAGGAGGAGGTGGAGGAGAAGAAGAAGGAAGAGGAGAAGAAGAAGAAGAGAAGAAGGAGAAGGAGAAGAAGAAGGAGAAGGAGAAGGAGGAAGAAGGAGGAAGAAGAAGGAGAAGGAGGAGCTCCTTCTCCTTCTCCTTCTTCTTCTCCTCCTCCCTCTCCTCCTTCTTCTTCTCCTCATTTTTCCTCTTCCTTCCTTTCATTTTTCCTCTTTTTCTCTTTTTGTCCCCTTCTTCGGTCTAAATTGGCTAAGAATGCCTTTTTGGAGCTAATTATGTCATTTCGAGGATAATTAGCTAAGTATAGGTCATTTCTTATTAAATAGGACATTTTGGAGCTAACTAAGCTAATTATGTCATTTCGTAGGATAATTAGCCAATTTAGCCTTTCTTGGAGGAGTCTAAGCTACGTAGAAGAAGAGATAGAGAAGAAGAAGTAAAATAAGGAGGAGGAGGAGGTGGAGGAGAAGAAGAAGGAAGAGGAGAAGAAGAAGAAAAGAAGAAGGAGAAGGAGAAGAAGAAGGAGAAGTACAAGGAGGAAGAAGTTCCTTCTTCTTCTCCTCCTCCTTCTCCTCCTTTTTCTTCTCCTCATTTTTCCTCTTCCTTCCTTTCATTTTTCCTCTTTTTCTCTTCTTGTCCCCTTCTTCGGGCTAAATTGGCTAAGAATGCCTTTTTGGAGCTAATTATGTCATTTCGAGGATAATTAGCTAAGTACACGTCATTTCTTATTAAATAGGCCATTTTGGAGCTAACTAAGCTAATTATGTCATTTCGTAGGATAATTAGCCAATTTAGCCTTTCTTGGAGGAGTCTAAGCTACGTAGAAGAAGAGATAGAGAAGAAGAAGTAAAATAAGGAGGAGGAGGAGGTGGAGGAGAAGAAGAAGGAAGAGGAGAAGAAGAAGAAGAGAAGAAGGAGAAGGAGAAGAAGAAGGAGAAGGAGAAGGAGGAAGAAGGAGGAAGAAGAAGGAGAAGGAGGAGCTCCTTCTCCTTCTCCTTCTTCTTCTCCTCCTCCCTCTCCTCCTTCTTCTTCTCCTCATTTTTCCTCTTCCTTCCTTTCATTTTTCCTCTTTTTCTCTTCTTGTCCCCTTCTTCGGGCTAAATTGGCTAAGAATGCCTTTTTGGAGCTAATTATGTCATTTCGAGGAAAATTAGCTAAGTATAGGTCATTTCTTATTAAATAGGCCATTTTGGAGCTAACTAAGCTAATTATGTCATTTCGTAGGATAATTAGCCAATTTAGCCTTTCTTGGAGGAGTCTAAGCTACGTAGAAGAAGAGATAGAGAAGAAGAAGTAAAATAAGGAGGAGGAGGAGGTGGAGGAGAAGAAGAAGGAAGAGGAGAAGAAGAAGAAAAGAAGAAGGAGAAGGAGAAGAAGAAGGAGAAGGAGAAGGAGGAAGAAGGAGGAAGAAGTTCCTTCTCCCTCTCCTCCTTCTTCTTCTCCTCCTCCCTCTCCTCCTTCTTCTTCTCCTCATTTTTCCTCTTCCTTCCTTTCATTTTTCCTCTTTTTCTCTTCTTTTCCCCTTCTTCGGGCTAAATTGGCTAAGAATGCCTTTTTGGAGCTAATTATGTCATTTCGAGGAAAATTAGCTAAGTATAGGTCATTCCTTATTAAATAGGCCATTTTGGAGCTAACTAAGCTAATTATGTCATTTCGTTGGATAATTAGCCAATTTAGCCTTTCTTGGAGGAGTCTAAGCTACGTAGAAGAAGAGATAGAGAAGAAGAAGTAAAATAAGGAGGAGGAGGAGGTGGAGGAGAAGAAGAAGGAAGAGGAGAAGAAGAAGAAAAGAAGTAGGAGAAGGAGAAGAAGAAGGAGAAGGAGAAGGAAGAAGAAGGAGGAAGAAGTTCCTTCTCCCTCTCCTCCTTCTTCTTCTCCTCCTCCCTCTCCTCCTTCTTCTTCTCCTTATTTTTCCTCTTCCTTCCTTTCATTTTTCCTCTTTTTGTCTTCTTTTCCCCTTCTTCGGGCTAAATTGGCTAAGAATGCCTTTTTGGAGCTAATTATGTCATTTCGAGGATAATTAGCTAAGTATAGGTCATTTCTTATTAAATAGGCCATTTTGGAGCTAACTAAGCTAATTATGTCATTTCATAGGAAAATTAGCCAATTTAGCCTTTCTTGGAGGAGTCTAAGCTACGTAGAAGAAGAGATAGAGAAGAAGAAGTAAAATAAGGAGGAGGAGGAGGTGGAGGAGAAGAAGAAGGAAGAGGAGAAGAAGAAGAAGAAAAGAAGAAGGAGAAGGAGAAGAAGAAGGAGAAGGAGAAGGAGGAAGAAGGAGGAAGAAGTTCCTTCTCCCTCTCCTCCTTCTTCTTCTCCTCCTCCCTCTCCTCCTTCTTCTTCTCCTCATTTTTCCTCTTCCTTCCTTTCATTTTTCCTCTTTTTCTCTTCTTGTCCCCTTCTTCGGGCTAAATTGGCTAAGAATGCCTTTTTGGAGCTAATTATGTCATTTCGAGGATAATTAGCTAAGTATAGGTCATTTCTTATTAAATAGGCCATTTTGGAGCTAACTAAGCTAATTATGTCATTTCGTAGGATAATTAGCCAATTTAGCCTTTCTTGGAGGAGTCTAAGCTACGTAGAAGAAGAGATAGAGAAGAAGAAGTAAAATAAGGAGGAGGAGGAGGTGGAGGAGAAGAAGAAGGAAGAGGAGAAGAAGAAGAAAAGAAGAAGGAGAAGGAGAAGAAGAAGGAGAAGGAGAAGGAGGAAGAAGGAGGAAGAAGTTCCTTCTCCCTCTCCTCCTTCTTCTTCTCCTCCTCCCTCTCCTCCTTCTTCTTCTCCTCATTTTTCCTCTTCCTTCCTTTCACTTTTCCTCTTTTTCTCTTCTTTTCCCCTTCTTCGGGCTAAATTGGCTAAGAATGCCTTTTTGGAGCTAATTATGTCATTTCGAGGATAATTAGCTAAGTATAGGTCATTTCTTATTAAATAGGCCATTTTGGAGCTAACTAAGCTAATTATGTCATTTCGTAGGATAATTAGCCAATTTAGCCTTTCTTGGAGGAGTCTAAGCTACGTAGAAGAAGAGATAGAGAAGAAGAAGTAAAATAAGGAGGAGGAGGAGGTGGAGGAGAAGAAGAAGGAAGAGGAGAAGAAGAAGAAAAGAAGAAGGAGAAGGAGAAGAAGAAGGAGAAGGAGAAGGAGGAAGAAGTTCCTTCTCCCTCTCCTCCTTCTTCTTCTCCTCCTCCCTCTCCTCCTTCTTCTTCTCCTCATTTTTCCTCTTCCTTCCTTTCATTTTTCCTCTTTTTCTCTTCTTGTCCCCTTCTCCGGGCTAAATTGGCTAAGAATGCCTTTTTGGAGCTAATTATGTCATTTCGAGGATAATTAGCTAAGTATAGGTCATTTCTTATTAAATAGGCCATTTTGGAGCTAACTAAGCTAATTATGTCATTTCGTAGGATAATTAGCCAATTTAGCCTTTCTTGGAGGAGTCTAAGCTACGTAGAAGAAGAGATAGAGAAAAGAAGTAAAATAAGGAGGAGGAGGAGGTGGAGGAGAAGAAGAAGGAAGAGGAGAAGAAGAAGAAGAGAAGAAGGAGAAGGAGAAGAAGAAGGAGAAGGAGAAGGAGGAAGAAGGAGGAAGAAGAAGGAGAAGGAGGAGCTCCTTCTCCTTCTCCTTCTTCTTCTCCTCCTCCCTCTCCTCCTTCTTCTTCTCCTCATTTTTCCTCTTCCTTCCTTTCATTTTTCCTCTTTTTCTCTTTTTGTCCCCTTCTTCGGGCTAAATTGGCTAAGAATGCCTTTTTGGAGCTAATTATGTCATTTCGAGGATAATTAGCTAAGTATAGGTCATTTCTTATTAAATAGGACATTTTGGAGCTAACTAAGCTAATTATGTCATTTCGTAGGATAATTAGCCAATTTAGCCTTTCTTGGAGGAGTCTAAGCTACGTAGAAGAAGAGATAGAGAAGAAGAAGTAAAATAAGGAGGAGGAGGAGGTGGAGGAGAAGAAGAAGGAAGAGGAGAAGAAGAAGAAAAGAAGAAGGAGAAGGAGACGAAGAAGGAGAAGTAGAAGGAGGAAGAAGTTCCTTCTTCTTCTCCTCCTCCCTCTCCTCCTTTTTCTTCTCCTCATTTTTCCTCTTCCTTCCTTTCATTTTTCCTCTTTTTCTCTTCTTGTCCCCTTCTTCGAGCTAAATTGGCTAAGAATGCCTTTTTGGAGCTAATTATGTCATTTCGAGGATAATTAGCTAAGTACACGTCATTTCTTATTAAATAGGCCATTTTGGAGCTAACTAAGCTAATTATGTCATTTCGTAGGATAATTAGCCAATTTAGCCTTTCTGGGAGGAGTCTAAGCTACGTAGAAGAAGAGATAGAGAAGAAGAAGTAAAATAAGGAGGAGGAGGAGGTGGAGGAGAAGAAGAAGGAAGAGGATAAGAAGAAGAAGATAAGAAGGAGAAGGAGAAGAAGAAGGAGAAGGAGAAGGAGGAACAAGGAGGAAGAAGAAGGAGAAGGAGGAGCTCCTTCTCCTTCTCCTTCTTCTTCTCCTCCTCCCTCTCCTCCTTCTTCTTCTCCTCATTTTTCCTCTTCCTTCCTTTCATTTTTCCTCTTTTTCTCTTCTTGTCCCCTTCTTCGGGCTAAATTGGCTAAGAATGCCTTTTTGGAGCTAATTATGTCATTTCGAGGAAAATTAGCTAAGTACAGGTCATTTCTTATTAAATAGGCCATTTTGGAGCTAACTAAGCTAATTATGTCATTTCGTAGGATAATTAGCCAATTTAGCCTTTCTTGGAGGAGTCTAAGCTACGTAGAAGAAGAGATAGAGAAGAAGAAGTAAAATAAGGAGGAGGAGGAGGTGGAGGAGAAGAAGAAGGAAGAGGAGAAGAAGAAGAAAAGAAGAAGGAGAAGGAGAAGAAGAAGGAGAAGGAGAAGGAGGAAGAAGGAGGAAGAAGAAGGAGAAGGAGGAGCTCCTTCTCCTTCTCCTTCTTCTTCTCCTCCTCCCTCTCCTCCTTCTTCTTCTCCTCATTTTTCCTCTTCCTTCCTTTCATTTTTCCTCTTTTTCTCTTCTTTTCCCCTTCTTCGGGCTAAATTGGCTAAGAATGCCTTTTTGGAGCTAATTATGTCATTTCGAGGAAAATTAGCTAAGTATAGGTCATTTCTTATTAAATAGGCCATTTTGGAGCTAACTAAGCTAATTATGTCATTTCGTAGGATAATTAGCCAATTTAGCCTTTCTTGGAGGAGTCTAAGCTACGTAGAAGAAGAGATAGAGAAGAAGAAGTAAAATAAGGAGGAGGAGGAGGTGGAGGAGAAGAAGAAGGAAGAGGAGAAGAAGAAGAAAAGAAGAAGGAGAAGGAGAAGAAGAAGGAGAAGGAGAAGGAAGAAGAAGGAGGAAGAAGTTCCTTCTCCCTCTCCTCCTTCTTCTTCTCCTCCTCCCTCTCCTCCTTCTTCTTCTCCTTATTTTTCCTCTTCCTTCCTTTCATTTTTCCTCTTTTTGTCTTCTTTTCCCCTTCTTCGGGCTAAATTGGCTAAGAATGCCTTTTTGGAGCTAATTATGTCATTTCGAGGATAATTAGCTAAGTATAGGTCATTTCTTATTAAATAGGCCATTTTGGAGCTAACTAAGCTAATTATGTCATTTCATAGGAAAATTAGCCAATTTAGCCTTTCTTGGAGGAGTCTAAGCTACGTAGAAGAAGAGATAGAGAAGAAGAAGTAAAATAAGGAGGAGGAGGAGGTGGAGGAGAAGAAGAAGGAAGAGGAGAAGAAGAAGAAAAGAAGAAGGAGAAGGAGAAGAAGAAGGAGAAGGAGAAGGAGGAAGAAGGAGGAAGAAGTTCCTTCTCCCTCTCCTCCTTCTTCTTCTCCTCCTCCCTCTCCTCCTTCTTCTTCTCCTCATTTTTCCTCTTCCTTCCTTTCATTTTTCCTCTTTTTCTCTTCTTTTCCCCTTCTTCGGGCTAAATTGGCTAAGAATGCCTTTTTGGAGCTAATTATGTCATTTCGAGGAAAATTAGCTAAGTATAGGTCATTTCTTATTAAATAGGCCATTTTGGAGCTAACTAAGCTAATTATGTCATTTCGTAGGATAATTAGCCAATTTAGCCTTTCTTGGAGGAGTCTAAGCTACGTAGGAGAAGAGATAGAGAAGAAGAAGTAAAATAAGGAGGAGGAGGAGGTGGAGGAGAAGAAGAAGGAAGAGGAGAAGAAGAAGAAAAGAAGAAGGAGAAGGAGAAGAAGAAGGAGAAGGAGAAGGAGGAAGAAGGAGGAAGAAGTTCCTTCTCCCTCTCCTCCTTCTTCTTCTCCTCCTCCCTCTCCTCCTTCTTCTTCTCCTTATTTTTCCTCTTCCTTCCTTTCATTTTTCCTCTTTTTGTCTTCTTTTCCCCTTCTTCGGGCTAAATTGGCTAAGAATGCCTTTTTGGAGCTAATTATGTCATTTCGAGGATAATTAGCTAAGTATAGGTCATTTCTTAATAAATAGGCCATTTTGGAGCTAACTAAGCTAATTATGTCATTTCGTAGGATAATTAGCCAATTTAGCCTTTCTTGGAGGAGTGTAAGCTACGTAGAAGAAGAGATAGAGAAGAAGAAGTAAAATAAGGAGGAGGAGGAGGTGGAGGAGAAGAAGAAGGAAGAGGAGAAGAAGAAGAAAAGAAGAAGGAGAAGGAGAAGAAGAAGGAGAAGGAGAAGGAGGAAGAAGGAGGAAGAAGTTCCTTCTCCCTCTCCTCCTTCTTCTTCTCCTCCTCCCTCTCCTCCTTCTTCTTCTCCTCATTTTTCCTCTTCCTTCCTTTCATTTTTCCTCTTTTTCTCTTCTTGTCCCCTTCTTCGGGCTAAATTGGCTAAGAATGCCTTTTTGGAGCTAATTATGTCATTTCGAGGATAATTAGCTAAGTATAGGTCATTTCTTATTAAATAGGCCATTTTGGAGCTAACTAAGCTAATTATGTCATTTCGTAGGATAATTAGCCAATTTAGCCTTTCTTGGAGGAGTCTAAGCTACGTAGAAGAAGAGATAGAGAAGAAGAAGTAAAATAAGGAGGAGGAGGAGGTGGAGGAGAAGAAGAAGGAAGAGGAGAAGAAGAAGAAAAGAAGAAGGAGAAGGAGAAGAAGAAGGAGAAGGAGAAGGAGGAAGAAGGAGGAAGAAGTTCCTTCTCCCTCTCCTCCTTCTTCTTCTCCTCCTCCCTCTCCTCCTTCTTCTTCTCCTCATTTTTCCTCTTCCTTCCTTTCATTTTTCCTCTTTTTCTCTTCTTTTCCCCTTCTTCGGGCTAAATTGGCTAAGAATGCCTTTTTGGAGCTAATTATGTCATTTCGAGGATAATTAGCTAAGTATAGGTCATTTCTTATTAAATAGGCCATTTTGGAGCTAACTAAGCTAATTATGTCATTTCGTAGGATAATTAGCCAATTTAGCCTTTCTTGGAGGAGTCTAAGCTACGTAGAAGAAGAGATAGAGAAGAAGAAGTAAAATAAGGAGGAGGAGGAGGTGGAGGAGAAGAAGAAGGAAGAGGAGAAGAAGAAGAAAAGAAGAAGGAGAAGGAGAAGAAGAAGGAGAAGGAGAAGGAGGAAGAAGTTCCTTCTCCCTCTCCTCCTTCTTCTTCTCCTCCTCCCTCTCCTCCTTCTTCTTCTCCTCATTTTTCCTCTTCCTTCCTTTCATTTTTCCTCTTTTTCTCTTCTTGTCCCCTTCTCCGGGCTAAATTGGCTAAGAATGCCTTTTTGGAGCTAATTATGTCATTTCGAGGATAATTAGCTAAGTATAGGTCATTTCTTATTAAATAGGCCATTTTGGAGCTAACTAAGCTAATTATGTGATTTCGTAGGATAATTAGCCAATTTAGCCTTTCTTGGAGGAGTCTAAGCTACGTAGAAGAAGAGATAGAGAAAAGAAGTAAAATAAGGAGGAGGAGGAGGTGGAGGAGAAGAAGAAGGAAGAGAAGAAGAAGAAGAAGAGAAGAAGGAGAAGGAGAAGAAGAAGGAGAAGGAGAAGGAGGAAGAAGGAGGAAGAAGAAGGAGAAGGAGGAGCTCCTTCTCCTTCTCCTTCTTCTTCTCCTCCTCCCTCTCCACCTTCTTCTTCTCCTCATTTTTCCTCTTCCTTCCTTTCATTTTTCCTCTTTTTCTCTTTTTGTCCCCTTCTTCGGGCTAAATTGGCTAAGAATGCCTTTTTGGAGCTAATTATGTCATTTCGAGGATAATTAGCTAAGTATAGGTCATTTCTTATTAAATAGGACATTTTGGAGCTAACTAAGCTAATTATGTCATTTCGTAGGATAATTAGCCAATTTAGCCTTTCTTGGAGGAGTCTAAGCTACGTAGAAGAAGAGATAGAGAAGAAGAAGTAAAATAAGGAGGAGGAGGAGGTGGAGGAGAAGAAGAAGGAAGAGGAGAAGAAGAAGAAAAGAAGAAGGAGAAGGAGACGAAGAAGGAGAAGTAGAAGGAGGAAGAAATTCCTTCTTCTTCTCCTCCTCCCTCTCCTCCTTTTTCTTCTCCTCATTTTTCCTCTTCCTTCCTTTCATTTTTCCTCTTTTTCTCTTCTTGTCCCCTTCTTCGGGCTAAATTGGCTAAGAATGCCTTTTTGGAGCTAATTATGTCATTTCGAGGATAATTAGCTAAGTACACGTCATTTCTTATTAAATAGGCCATTTTGGAGCTAACTAAGCTAATTATGTCATTTCGTAGGATAATTAGCCAATTTAGCCTTTCTTGGAGGAGTCTAAGCTACGTAGAAGAAGAGATAGAGAAGAAGAAGTAAAATAAGGAGGAGGAGGAGGTGGAGGAGAAGAAGAAGGAAGAGGAGAAGAAGAAGAAGAGAAGAAGGAGAAGGAGAAGAAGAAGGAGAAGGAGAAGGAGGAAGAAGGAGGAAGAAGAAGGAGAAGGAGGAGCTCCTTCTCCTTCTCCTTCTTCTTCTCCTCCTCCCTCTCCTCCTTCTTCTTCTCCTCATTTTTCCTCTTCCTTCCTTTCATTTTTCCTCTTTTTCTCTTCTTGTCCCCTTCTTCGGGCTAAATTGGCTAAGAATGCCTTTTTGGAGCTAATTATGTCATTTCGAGGAAAATTAGCTAAGTACAGGTCATTTCTTATTAAATAGGCCATTTTGGAGCTAACTAAGCTAATTATGTCATTTCGTAGGATAATTAGCCAATTTAGCCTTTCTTGGAGGAGTCTAAGCTACGTAGAAGAAGAGATAGAGAAGAAGAAGTAAAATAAGGAGGAGGAGGAGGTGGAGGAGAAGAAGAAGGAAGAGGAGAAGAAGAAGAAAAGAAGAAGGAGAAGGAGAAGAAGAAGGAGAAGGAGAAGGAGGAAGAAGGAGGAAGAAGTTCCTTCTCCCTCTCCTCCTTCTTCTTCTCCTCCTCCCTCTCCTCCTTCTTCTTCCCCTCATTTTTCCTCTTCCTTCCTTTCATTTTTCCTCTTTTTCTCTTCTTTTCCCCTTCTTCGGGCTAAATTGGCTAAGAATGCCTTTTTGGAGCTAATTATGTCATTTCGAGGATAATTAGCTAAGTATAGGTCATTTCTTATTAAATAGGCCATTTTGGAGCTAACTAAGCTAATTATGTCATTTCGTAGGATAATTAGCCAATTTAGCCTTTCTTGGAGGAGTCTAAGCTACGTAGAAGAAGAGATAGAGAAGAAGAAGTAAAATAAGGAGGAGGTGGAGGAGAAGAAGAAGGAAGAGGAGAAGAAGAAGAAAAGAAGAAGGAGAAGGAGAAGAAGAAGGAGAAGGAGAAGGAGGAAGAAGTTCCTTCTCCCTCTCCTCCTTCTTCTTCTCCTCCTCCCTCTCCTCCTTCTTCTTCTCCTCATTTTTCCTCTTCCTTCCTTTCATTTTTCCTCTTTTTCTCTTCTTGTCCCCTTCTCCGGGCTAAATTGGCTAAGAATGCCTTTTTGGAGCTAATTATGTCATTTCGAGGATAATTAGCTAAGTATAGGTCATTTCTTATTAAATAGGCCATTTTGGAGCTAACTAAGCTAATTATGTCATTTCGTAGGATAATTAGCCAATTTAGCCTTTCTTGGAGGAGTCTAAGCTACGTAGAAGAAGAGATAGAGAAAAGAAGTAAAATAAGGAGGAGGAGGAGGTGGAGGAGAAGAAGAAGGAAGAGGAGAAGAAGAAGAAGAGAAGAAGGAGAAGGAGAAGAAGAAGGAGAAGGAGAAGGAGGAAGAAGGAGGAAGAAGAAGGAGAAGGAGGAGCTCCTTCTCCTTCTCCTTCTTCTTCTCCTCCTCCCTCTCCACCTTCTTCTTCTCCTCATTTTTCCTCTTCCTTCCTTTCATTTTTCCTCTTTTTCTCTTTTTGTCCCCTTCTTCGGGCTAAATTGGCTAAGAATGCCTTTTTGGAGCTAATTATGTCATTTCGAGGATAATTAGCTAAGTATAGGTCATTTCTTATTAAATAGGACATTTTGGAGCTAACTAAGCTAATTATGTCATTTCGTAGGATAATTAGCCAATTTAGCCTTTCTTGGAGGAGTCTAAGCTACGTAGAAGAAGAGATAGAGAAGAATAAGTAAAATAAGGAGGAGGAGGAGGTGGAGGAGAAGAAGAAGGAAGAGGAGAAGAAGAAGAAAAGAAGAAGGAGAAGGAGACGAAGAAGGAGAAGTAGAAGGAGGAAGAAGTTCCTTCTTCTTCTCCTCCTCCCTCTCCTCCTTTTTCTTCTCCTCATTTTTCCTCTTCCTTCCTTTCATTTTTCCTCTTTTTCTCTTCTTGTCCCCTTCTTCGGGCTAAATTGGCTAAGAATGCCTTTTTGGAGCTAATTATGTCATTTCGAGGATAATTAGCTAAGTACACGTCATTTCTTATTAAATAGGCCATTTTGGAGCTAACTAAGCTAATTATGTCATTTCGTAGGATAATTAGCCAATTTAGCCTTTCTTGGAGGAGTCTAAGCTACGTAGAAGAAGAGATAGAGAAGAAGAAGTAAAATAAGGAGGAGGAGGAGGTGGAGGAGAAGAAGAAGGAAGAGGAGAAGAAGAAGAAGAGAAGAAGGAGAAGGAGAAGAAGAAGGAGAAGGAGAAGGAGGAAGAAGGAGGAAGAAGAAGGAGAAGGAGGAGCTCCTTCTCCTTCTCCTTCTTCTTCTTCTCCTCCCTCTCCTCCTTCTTCTTCTCCTCATTTTTCCTCTTCCTTCCTTTCATTTTTCCTCTTTTTCTCTTCTTGTCCCCTTCTTCGGGCTAAATTGGCTAAGAATGCCTTTTTGGAGCTAATTATGTCATTTCAAGGAAAATTAGCTAAGTACAGGTCATTTCTTATTAAATAGGCCATTTTGGAGCTAACTAAGCTAATTATGTCATTTCGTAGGATAATTAGCCAATTTAGCCTTTCTTGGAGGAGTCTAAGCTACGTAGAAGAAGAGATAGAGAAGAAGAAGTAAAATAAGGAGGAGGAGGAGGTGGAGGAGAAGAAGAAGGAAGAGGAGAAGAAGAAGAAAAGAAGAAGGAGAAGGAGAAGAAGAAGGAGAAGGAGAAGGAGGAAGAAGGAGGAAGAAGTTCCTTCTCCCTCTCCTCCTTCTTCTTCTCCTCCTCCCTCTCCTCCTTCTTCTTCTCCTCATTTTTCCTCTTCCTTCCTTTCATTTTTCCTCTTTTTCTCTTCTTTTCCCCTTCTTCGGGCTAAATTGGCTAAGAATGCCTTTTTGGAGCTAATTATGTCATTTCGAGGAAAATTAGCTAAGTATAGGTCATTTCTTATTAAATAGGCCATTTTGGAGCTAACTAAGCTAATTATGTCATTTCGTAGGATAATTAGCCAATTTAGCCTTTCTTGGAGGAGTCTAAGCTACGTAGAAGAAGAGATAGAGAAGAAGAAGTAAAATAAGGAGGAGGAGGAGGTGGAGGAGAAGAAGAAGGAAGAGGAGAAGAAGAAGAAAAGAAGAAGGAGAAGGAGAAGAAGAAGGAGAAGGAGAAGGAGGAAGAAGTTCCTTCTCCCTCTCCTCCTTCTTCTTCTCCTCCTCCCTCTCCTCCTTCTTCTTCTCCTCATTTTTCCTCTTCCTTCCTTTCATTTTTCCTCTTTTTCTCTTCTTGTCCCCTTCTCCGGGCTAAATTGGCTAAGAATGCCTTTTTGGAGCTAATTATGTCATTTCGAGGATAATTAGCTAAGTATAGGCCATTTCTTATTAAATAGGCCATTTTGGAGCTAACTAAGCTAATTATGTCATTTCGTAGGATATTTAGCCAATTTAGCCTTTCTTGGAGGAGTCTAAGCTACGTAGAAGAAGAGATAGAGAAGAAGAAGTAAAATAAGGAGGAGGAGGAGGTGGAGGAGAAGAAGAAGGAAGAGGAGAAGAAGAAGAAAAGAAGAAGGAGAAGGAGAAGGAGAAGAAGAAGGAGAAGGAGAAGGAGGAAGAAGGAGGAAGAAGTTCCTCCTCCCTCTCCTCCTTCTTCTTCTCCTCCTCCCTCTCCTCCTTCTTCTTCTCCTCATTTTTCCTCTTCCTTCCTTTCATTTTTCCTCTTTTTCTCTTCTTGTCCCCTTCTTCGGGCTAAATTGGCTAAGAATGCCTTTTTGGAGCTAATTATGTCATTTCGAGGATAATTAGCTAAGTATAGGTCATTTCTTATTAAATAGGCCATTTTGGAGCTAACTAAGCTAACTATGTC
Organism: Hordeum vulgare subsp. vulgare; assembly: GCF_904849725.1. Lineage (NCBI taxonomy): Eukaryota > Viridiplantae > Streptophyta > Magnoliopsida > Poales > Poaceae > Hordeum > Hordeum vulgare. The sequence goes on along the minus strand of NC_058522.1, from coordinate 420,303,982 downwards.
ATTTCGTAGGATAATTAGCCAATTTAGCCTTTCTTGGAGGAGTCTAAGCTACGTAGAAGAAGAGATAGAGAAGAAGAAGTAAAATAAGGAGGAGGAGGAGGTGGAGGAGAAGAAGAAGGAAGAGGAGAAGAAGAAGAAAAGAAGAAGGAGAAGGAGAAGAAGAAGGAGAAGGAGAAGGAGGAAGAAGGAGGAAGAAGTTCCTTCTCCCTCTCCTCCTTCTTCTTCTCGTCCTCCCTCTCCTCCTTCTTCTTCTCCTCATTTTTCCTCTTCCTTCCTTTCATTTTTCCTCTTTTTCTCTTCTTTTCCCCTTCTTCGGGCTAAATTGGCTAAGAATTCCTTTTTGGAGCTAATTATGTCATTTCGAGGATAATTAGCTAAGTATAGGTCATTTCTTATTAAATAGGCCATTTTGGAGCTAATTATGTCATTTCGTAGGATAATTAGCCAATTTAGCCTTTCTTGGAGGAGTCTAAGCTACGTAGAAGAAGAGATAGAGAAGAAGAAGTAAAATAAGGAGGAGGAGGAGGTGGAGGAGAAGAAGAAGGAAGAGGAGAAGAAGAAGAAAAGAAGAAGGAGAAGGAGAAGAAGAAGGAGAAGGAGAAGGAAGAAGAAGGAGGAAAAAGTTCCTTCTCCCTCTCCTCCTTGTTCTTCTCCTCCTCCCTCTCCTCCTTCTTCTTCTCCTCATTTTTCCTCTTCCTTCCTTTCATTTTTGCTCTTTATGTCTTCTTTTCCCCTTCTTCGGGCTAAATTGGCTAAGAATGCCTTTTTGGAGCTAATTATGTCATTTCGAGGATAATTAGCTAAGTATAGGTCATTTCTTAATAAATAGGCCATTTTGGAGCTAACTAAGCTAATTATGTCATTTCGTAGGATAATTAGCCAATTTAGCCTTTCTTGGAGGAGTCTAAGCTACGTAGAAGAAGAGATAGAGAAGAAGAAGTAAAATAAGGAGGAGGAGGAGGTGGAGGAGAAGAAGAAGGAAGAGGAGAAGAAGAAGAAAAGAAGAAGGAGAAGGAGAAGAAGAAGGAGAAGGAGAAGGAGGAAGAAGGAGGAAGAAGTTCCTTCTCCCTCTCCTCCTTCTTCTTCTCCTCCTCCCTCTCCTCCTTCTTCTTCTCCTCATTTTTCCTCTTCCTTCCTTTCATTTTTCCTCTTTTTCTCTTCTTGTCCCCTTCTTCGGGCTAAATTGGCTAAGAATGCCTTTTTGGAGCTAATTATGTCATTTCTAGGATAATTAGCTAAGTATAGGTCATTTCTTATTAAATAGGCCATTTTGGAGCTAACTAAGCTAATTATGTCATTTCGTAGGATAATTAGCCAATTTAGCCTTTCTTGGAGGAGTCTAAGCTACGTAGAAGAAGAGATAGAGAAGAAGAAGTAAAATAAGGAGGAGGAGGAGGTGGAGGAGAAGAAGAAGGAAGAGGAGAAGAAGAAGAAAAGAAGAAGGAGAAGGAGAAGAAGAAGGAGAAGGAGAAGGAGGAAGAAGGAGGAAGAAGTTCCTTCTCCCTCTCCTCCTTCTTCTTCTCCTCCTCCCTCTCCTCCTTCTTCTTCTCCTCATTTTTCCTCTTCCTTCCTTTCATTTTTCCTCTTTTTCTCTTCTTTTCCCCTTCTTCGGGCTAAATTGGCTAAGAATGCCTTTTTGGAGCTAATTATGTCATTTCGAGGATAATTAGCTAAGTATAGGTCATTTCTTATTAAATAGGCCATTTTGGAGCTAACTAAGCTAATTATGTCATTTCGTAGGATAATTAGCCAATTTAGCCTTTCTTGGAGGAGTCTAAGCTACGTAGAAGAAGAGATAGAGAAGAAGAAGTAAAATAAGGAGGAGGAGGAGGTGGAGGAGAAGAAGAAGGAAGAGGAGAAGAAGAAGAAAAGAAGAAGGAGAAGGAGAAGAAGAAGGAGAAGGAGAAGGAGGAAGAAGTTCCTTCTCCCTCTCCTCCTTCTTCTTCTCCTCCTCCCTCTCCTCCTTCTTCTTCTCCTCATTTTTCCTCTTCCTTCCTTTCATTTTTCCTCTTTTTCTCTTCTTGTCCCCTTCTCCGGGCTAAATTGGCTAAGAATGCCTTTTTGGAGCTAATTATGTCATTTCGAGGATAATTAGCTAAGTATAGGTCATTTCTTATTAAATAGGCCATTTTGGAGCTAACTAAGCTAATTATGTCATTTCGTAGGATATTTAGCCAATTTAGCCTTTCTTGGAGGAGTCTAAGCTACGTAGAAGAAGAGATAGAGAAGAAGTAAAATAAGGAGGAGGAGGAGGTGGAGGAGAAGAAGAAGGAAGAGGAGAAGAAGAAGAAAAGAAGAAGGAGAAGGAGAAGAAGAAGGAGAAGGAGAAGGAGGAAGAAGGAGGAAGAAGTTCCTCCTCCCTCTCCTCCTTCTTCTTCTCCTCCTCCCTCTCCTCCTTCTTCTTCTCCTCATTTTTCCTCTTCCTTCCTTTCATTTTTCCTCTTTTTCTCTTCTTGTCCCCTTCTTCGGGCTAAATTGGCTAAGAATGCCTTTTTGGAGCTAATTATGTCATTTCAAGGATAATTAGCTAAGTATAGGTCATTTCTTATTAAATAGGCCATTTTGGAACTAACTAAGCTAATTATGTCATTTCGTAGGATAATTAGCCAATTTAGCCTTTCTTGGAGGAGTCTAAGCTACGTAGAAGAAGAGATAGAGAAGAAGAAGTAAAATAAGGAGGAGGAGGAGGTGGAGGAGAAGAAGAAGGAAGAGGAGAAGAAGAAGAAAAGAAGAAGGAGAAGGAGAAGAAGAAGGAGAAAGAGAAGGAGGAAGAAGTTCCTTCTCCCTCAACTCCTTCTTCTTCTCCTCCCCCCTCTCCTCCTTCTTCTTCTCCTCATTTTTCCTCTTCCTTCCTTTCATTTTTCCTCTTTTTCTCTTCTTGTCCCCTTCTTTGGGCTAAATTGGCTAATAATGCCTTTTTGGAGCTAATTATGTCATTTCGAGGATAATTAGCTAAGTATAGGTCATTTCTTATTAAATAGGCCATTTTGGAGCTAACTAAGCTAATTATGTCATTTCGTAAGATAATTAGCCAATTTAGCCTTTCTTGGAGGAGTCTAAGCTACGTAGAAGAAGAGATAGAGAAGAAGAAGTAAAATAAGGAGGAGGAGGAGGTGGAGGATTGGAGAAGAAGAAGGAAGAGGAGAAGAAGAAGAAAAGAAGAAGGAGAAGGAGAAGAAGAAGGGGAAGGAGAAGGAGGAAGAAGGAGGAAGAAGAAGGAGAAGGAGGAGCTCCTTCTCCTTCTTCTTCTCCTCCTCCCTCTCCTCCTTCTTGTTCTCCTCATTTTTCCTCTTCCTTCCTTTCATTTTCCTCTTTTTCTCTTCTTGTCCCCTTCTTCGGGCTAAATTGGCTAAGAATGCCTTTTTGGAGCTAATTATGTCATTTCGAGGATAATTAGCTAAGTATAGGTCATTTCTTATTAAATAGGCCATTTTGGAGCTAACTAAGCTAATTATGTCATTTCGTAGGATAATTAGCCAATTTAGCCTTTCTTGGAGGAGGCTAAGCTACGTAGAAGAAGAGATAGAGAAGAAGAAGTAAAATAAGGAGGAGGAGGAGGTGGAGAAGAAGAAGAAGGAAGAGGAGAAGAAGAAGAAAAGAAGAAGGAGAAGGAGAAGAAGAAGGAGAAGGAGAAGGAGGAAGAAGGAGGAAGAAGTTCCTTCTCCCTCTCCTCCTTCTTCTTCTCCTCCTCCCTCTCCTCCTTCTTCTTCTCCTCATTTTTCCTCTTCCTTCCTTTCATTTTTCCTCTTTTTCTCTTCTTGTCCCCTTCTTCGGGCTAAATTGGCTAAGAATGCCTTTTTGGAGCTAATTATGTCATTTCGAGGAGAATTAGCTAAGTATAGGTCATTTCTTATTAAATAGGCCATTTTGGAGCTAACTAAGCTAATTATGTCATTTCGTAGGATAATTAGCCAATTTAGCCTTTCTTGGAGGAGTCTAAGCTACGTAGAAGAAGAGATAGAGAAGAAGAAGTAAAATAAGGAGGAGGAGGAGGTGGAGGAGAAGAAGAAGGAAGAGGAGAAGAAGAAGAAAAGAAGAAGGAGAAGGAGAAGAAGAAGGAGAAGGAGAAGGAGGAAGAAGTTCCTTCTCCCTCAACTCCTTCTTCTTCTCCTCCCCCCTCTCCTCCTTCTTCTTCTCCTCATTTTTCCTCTTCCTACCTTTCATTTTCCTCTTTTTCTCTTCTTGTCCCCTTCTTCGGGCTAAATTGGCTAAGAATGCCTTTTTGGAGCTAATTATGTCATTTCTAGGATAATTAGCTAAGTATAGGTCATTTCTTATTAAATAGGCCATTTTGGAGCTAACTAAGCTAATTATGTCATTTCGTAGGATAATTAGCCAATTTAGCCTTTCTTGGAGGAGTCTAAGCTACGTAGAAGAAGAGATAGAGAAGAAGAAGTAAAATAAGGAGGAGGAGGAGGTGGAGGATTGGAGAAGAAGGAAGAGGAGAAGAAGAAGAAAAGAAGAAGGAGAAGGAGAAGAAGAAGGGGAAGGAGAAGGAGGAAGAAGGAGGAAGAAGAAGGAGAAGGAGGAGCTCCTTCTCCTTCTCCTTCTTCTTCTCCTCCTCCCTCTCCTCCTTCTTGTTCTCCTCATTTTTCCTCTTCCTTCCTTTCATTTTCCTCTTTTTCTCTTCTTGTCCCCTTCTTCGGGCTAAATTGGCTAAGAATGCCTTTTTGGAGCTAATTATGTCATTTCGAGGATAATTAGCTAAGTATAGGTCATTTCTTATTAAATAGGCCATTTTGGAGCTAACTAAGCTAATTATGTCGTTAGATGGAAGTCTAGCTATTTTGGAGCTAACTAAGCTAATTATGTCATTAGATGGAAGTCTAGCTATTTTTTATTAAAACACTAGAAATAACATACCTAAGTTAGGGTGAAGCACGGTGGCTCTGGCTTGTTTCACCTGGAGAAGGCTGCCCTGGAGAAGGCTCGACTGTAGAGGGGTCGTGCGATGCGTTTCGGGACATATTCTGCACCAAATGTCGTTTGCAATGTGTAGTTAGCATGAGGACACTCTTAAGATCACTCCACTGAAATGAAACTCACCGTCCCCGCCACGTTAATGACTGGCATCGGCGGAGGGACTTGGCCGTTCTTCTCGCACATAGTCTGTACATTTGGTTTCGGCAGGTCAAACTTTTTATTTATTAATGAAACGGACATTCAAATGCAAGATTTCAAATAACATGAAGAAGAAACTTACCACGAAGAGCTCGTATATGGCCCTGGTAGACGCTTCATTCCGTGCCCTCTCCGCCTCCACCAATGCAGTCGTCCTCTCCTCCAGCTCCCTAATTTCCTTATCCTTCTCCGCCATCGCCGCCTGCATTGCCGCTCTCTCTTTCTGAATAGCAGCCTGCAACACAACTCATTGTTAGCAATGTAATCATATTGGTTCCAACGCACAACATAATGCGAAAAGATAGTTGAGTCCATTAAACTAACCTCGATGGCGAGCTCGACTGGACGTGGACGACGTGTTATCTCCGGACAAGAGCTCGTTTGGCGTGCCTTTATCTGCCGGAGAGTGCTAGGACAACGTATAAGGCCGTCTCCAATGGCGATCGAGCCATGGGGCCTCTCGTTGCCAGCTATCATCACCAGCTCTGGATCAATAGGCCCCTCGCTCGGGTTAAAGTCCTCCCCTTTCCTCGCCTTCCCGTGATCTCTGTACTTCACGAGCTTGTCGTGGGAGGAGATGTTGGTGAAGTTTTCTGGATGCTCGAGGTCAGACTCAGAGAATGCCTTGACCTTCTTGTACGAGGCAGTATGGGCCATCGCATACAGGTCGTACATCTGTGGCGCCTCCGTCTTATTGTGACGCGCCTAAAAGAGAGAGAGCAGAAAATTGTATTGGTAAAGGGCTCAAGATAGCATTAAGAATGAATTGCATGAGGCATGAAGCAAACCACATACCCAGTTCTCGCCAAATTGGATTAAGTTGACGCTCCCTTGATGGTGTGGCACGCCAACCATTTTGCCACGCCTCTCCTTGGCGTTGTTGTGGCTGGTCTCCCACGTTTCGGAGCACCACTGATCCACCAAGGCCTCCCAACAATCCATCTTATCCAGACACCATCTCGGGGGCACCTAAGTTAATAAAGAGAAATTTGAGTGCGTAAGAACCAAATCAAGGAAACTAACTACAAAGCCTTAATAATATGTAATTACCTTCATATAATTCTCCTTCTCCATCTTAGCATCATGGCACTTCGCCTTATCAATCCTAATACACCGCGTGGCATAGTAGTCTCGAACAGCCTGCACCCGAGCCTCGTGCCGAAAGTTTTGAAGTAGGCGGCGACATTCGGTTTCGATAACCTTTGTCGCGTCGTCCTCGTATCCCTCCTCACACCTATAGAAGGTCTGCAAACGAGACAACACCGATTAGTACAATAAATAGCTATGGTTAATTTATAATTGTGTGAAAGAGAAATTACCCAGAACTTTTGGATCACCATGTCCGCCCTCGTGTCACACAAAACACCGTCGATCTCCACCTCCGGCGGGGCCGGGGCACCCAAGTAGTGCTCCCAGGTCATCCCTACCTCTCGCTCCCGACCGGGCAACGTAACAAACCCTGGGAAGTTTTGACGGCAAAGAACACCAAGGACGCTGTTGGGCTTGCGGACACCCTTGGCAACAATCCAACCCCTACAGTATAACAAATTAAAGCCAAAACATTAGATATTTGAGAAAACGCGAAGGCAAAAGGTTAAATAAGAGTAAATTAACTTACTTGTCCCCATTTGGCCTAATCGACCACCTCTGGTCGGGGGTCGCTGGCACGAGCGGGAGCCCCGAACTACCACGCTGGTAGATGGTATCCCCCTCACCCAGCTCCTCGTCGCTACCAGCATGGCCAGTTGGCTCAGGCCAGGTATCCCACTGGGTCTCTTGGGACGTACCCTCATCCCTGCTATGCTCCGCAGTCGTCTGGAAGGAAGCCTCTGGGACACGAGTCTCGTGGGTCGAAGGCTCGTCGACCTGAGGCTCGTCGACCCGAGGCTCGTGAACCGGAGACCGTGTAGCCTCCACCTCAGACGAATCCACCCTAGAAGTCCTCCTGTGCTCAGGTGAATCAGCTTGGGGTGGTGGCGGAGACCGTGTAGCCCTACCTCTCCCGCGGCCACGTGTACCTTTAGTACAACATAAATACCAACATGAGTAATAAAATGTATATAAATACCAATATGCATACAACATGAGTACAACATAAATACCAACATGAATACAACGTGTACCTTTAGTGCCTCTCGGCTTCGCGGGTGGTCGACCTCCTCTCACGGGGGGCGCTCCGTGCATAGTAGAGAGCAACACTCTCCGAAGAGGCGAGGTGGGAATGGAAGTACCCATCCCATCACCCGCCAACGAAGAAGCAGCCGCGGCGTGCTTTCGACCCTTTCCCACCATCTTTCAACACCTGTCATGACAAAGAGTAAATGAAATTAGTACAACATAAATACCAACATGACTAATAAAAATTGAATACCTAACATGAACTCAAAATTTATATATAGTATAATAGTTGAATACCTGACATGAACTAATAACAATCGTCCTCGTCTATATATGCTTCGGGGTCAATAAATGCATCATGATCATCACTATCATCAATAAATGCATCATCATCATCACTATCTAGAAGAACATGTGGAAGGCCACCATTATGTAATCGGTCAAGAAGTGACAGGTCATCCGCAGCAGTAACCTCTTCTTCTTCCAGCTCTTCCTGTTCGGGCTCAGGGGTTAAGACGGATTCACTGTCGCTGTCTACTTCAATGTTCTGGGGTGAAGTAGAGCGGTTCTTGAAACGTTTCTTGGACATACGTGTTTCTTGGAAGAATTCTCCTTCATATGTGTCTGGGTTAATGTGAGATTCGTAATCCTCTTCATTGAGGGTAGGTGGTCTAAAATGTGGTGCCACTTCATAAACGACATCCCAACCTTTGAGATTTGGATCAGTTTGGCAGGCCCACGGTAGATAGAAAACTTATGTCGCCTGTTGAGCCGTAATATAGACATCGGGAACATCTAAGTGGGTGTTTTGGTTGATTTCGACTAGTCCTATATGTTCATGAGTCCTTCTAGTCTCCCTCGGCTCAAACCAATAACATTTGAAGACTACGACGGTCGATGGGTTTTCACCATAGAATAGAAGTTCATAAATTGCTTCAACCCTTCCATAATACTCGGTGTCTCCTTCGCCGATAGCAGAGACAGAACAATTTGTAGTCTTTAGGTCGGGCATAGATAGCTCTTTGCCAAAGGTACGAAAGTGATACCCGTTGATGTTGTATTTGTCAAATGAACGGACCTTATAGTCAAAACCATTAGCGACTTGTCTCAACTCGGCGTCCATAGACTCTGCATCAGCCTACAAGTTTAATACGAAAGAATGGATGCATTAGCCGCAAATTAGACCAATAAATCAAATGGGCCCTTAATGGTAATTAATTACCCTTTGTTTGAACCAAGATATGAAACCAGGATAGTCGCCTCCATGCTTTGCGAGAAGCTCATACTCTTCGACGGAATCCTTTTCGATGACCGCTCCATCCGAGAATTCGGTGACGTATCGACTATATCAAATATCCAGGAATAAGAGTAGTTCAAAGCAATTAGAAGTTGCGGAACAATAAATTGCCGAGAACTTACTCGATATACGGCCGCACTTCTGTTAGGTTGGTGAAGATATACAATGAAATGGTCTGCCATTCTTCGACATCCAACGATTTCCCTTTCGAAGCACCGGATGGTGCGAGCTTACCTTTGAATAGGCTGAGGTTGGATCGAACTTTTTCTCGATCGCCATTATTGTACCGAGGCTTCGGGTTTTGCAAATGATGATTTTTGGCTTCGTAGTGTGCTATCACGAAGTTTGCCGCCTCCTCAGTAATGAATGCCTCGGCCATCGATGCTTCAATTCTACGTTTATTTTTAGACTTAGCTCGAAGCGTCTTCTGCATCCTCTCAGTTGAGTAGCACCATCGATTTTGAACGGGCCCCCCCATTCTTGCCTCGGTCGGGAGATGCAAAATCAAATGTTGCATTGGATTAAAGAAGCCCGGTGGAAAGATCTTTTCTAATTTGCAGATCAACTCCGGCGCCAACTCTTCCATTTCATCTAGCACGCCAGGCGATAGTTCTTTCGCACAAAGAGAACGGAAGAAATAGCTCAGCTCTGCCAGTACTAGCCATTCATCCTCAGGGATAAAGCCACGCAACATCACCGGCATTACCCGCTCAATCCATATGTGCCAATCATGACTCTTGAGCCCAGATATTTTCAATTTCTCAAGACTCGCTCCCCTCTTTAGATTCGCAGCATACCCATCGGGGAACATCAACCGCATTTTCACCCACAATAGCATTTCCCTCATAGCTGGCCTTTCAAGATTGAACCATGCTTTTGGCTTCGCTATGCTTTGCTTTCCTTTCCGTTGTCGCAAGTTTTGCAACGGTCTATCACATAGAGCCTCCAGGTCGATTCTAGCCTTAGGATTATCTTTTGACTTCCCCTCTATGCCGAACAATGTACCAAAAATGGCCTCCACAATATTCTTTTCAGTGTGCATCACGTCAATGTTGTGTGGGCAAAGGAGGTCTTTGAAGTAAGGGAGATCCCATAAGCATGACTTGTGAGTCCAGGCGTGTTCCGTATTATACCCTTTAAAGTATCCTGGACGCAAAGGATCAGGCTCAAGAGCATTTAACTGATCAAGGGTCTGTTGGCCTGTCAACGCAGCTGGTGAAGTGTTTTTGACAACTCTACCTTTGATGAAATTCTTCTTGTCTTTTCTGAACTTATGGTCAGGATCCAGGAATTGTCTATGCATGTCGAAGCAAGAATACTTGCGACCAGCCTGCAGCCAACGGAACTGAAGAGCTGCCTTGCATGTGGTGCACGGGAACCTTCCATGCACACACCAGCCAGCGAATAGCGCAAACGCCGGATAATCATGCGTCGAGTACATGTACCACACATGCATTTTGAAATTTGTTTTGGTAGCCGCGTCGTAGGTCTTGATCCCATTATCCCAGGCTTCTTGCAACTCATCCTTAAGCGGCTGCATGTACACATTCATATTCTTCCCCGGAAAGTTGGGCCCTGGAATTATCAACGTCAGGAAAATGTTCTTTCTTTTCATAATCTCTCCGGGTGGCAAATTTAGTGGAATGACAAATACAGGCCAACAACTGTATTGTGCTGCCGTCATACCATACACATTGAACCCATCCGTGCTGATGGCAACTCTAGGTTGCCTTGGATCTTCCGATTTATCCTTATGTAATGCATCGAAGTGCCTCCACGCAAAACCATCTGAAGTGTGTACCAGCATCTTGTTCCCATCCGCATCTAGTTCGGTTCTTTTGCCCAATTTGTGCCATGTCATCTGTCTGGCCGTCTCTTCGACCATGAAAAGACATTGAAGTCTTGGTACGATTGGCAGATATCGAAGAACACTAATGGGGATTTTGGTCTGATTCTTCTCACCCATGCCGTTGTCTACCACAATATACCTTGAAGAATTGCAAATGGGGCAATAGTTCAAGGCCGCATACTCAAGCCTAAATAAGGCACATCCATTCTCACAGGCATGTATCTTCTCATAGGGCATCTTAAGTACACGGAGGATTTTCTCTGACTGGTACAGGTTTGCAGGCAGTACATGGCCTTCGGGTAGAAAGCGTCCAAATATCGTCATCATCGCGTCGTAGCATTCTCTGCCTAGGTTGAATTGAGCCTTCAGAGCCATTACTTGCGCGATGGCATCCAGCTGACAAAGCTCAGTCTGCTCGTGGAGAGGACGTTTTGAAGACTCCAGCATTTCATAGAAGGCCTTTGCAGATTCCTCCATCTCATCGTCCGAATCACGAGCATCACCAAAGTCTTGCACCATGTCTTCAATCCCGGTACCATGCTCGTCAGTGCAACGACGAATCACCTCAGCTCTTGCACGTTGGTCAGACTCACCATGAAAAGTCCACACCGTATAATTAGGCGTAAAACCCCACTTCTGCAGGTGTTTACCCATTTCAAACTCTGTCTGCTTTTTCCAGTTGTCGCAGTTGGGACAGGGGCACCATGTTTTATGCTGGCCATTTGCAAATGCGGCTCTCACAAACCCCCTGGTTTTTGTTAACCATTCATGGGTCATGTCTTTCTGACTAGGGTGACCAGTGTACATCCAAGCACGATCACTCATGTTGCCTAGCTACCTATGGGGGCACAAGAAATAAATATATAATTCATCATCTATATTCATACGCTAATCAAGTTTGTCAGTTTTATTACGTCCATGCAACCTACACGCTAATAGGTAAAGATAGATCCTAATCCCACCCGAGTATGTGTAGACTGGGTTCGTTTTCCCATGCTCTGCTCCAAATGCGACGCAGAATTTCGACAGCACCTCCCCGCTGTTCTCCTGATACACGTCTCGGCAATAAGCAGAGAGGATGTGTACCCGGAGAACAACAGGGGAGGCACTAACGAAATTCCGCATCAGATCCGGAGCACAGCATACGGGAAAACAAACCCAATCTACACATACTCGGGCTGTCCATGGATAATGTTGGACAATTCGAAAGGATGGTGGTTATAAATATGCAAAGAAATGCATATTTATAGATGTCGCCCTTTCGAATGGGAGACGCATACTGGTCACGCATACTCTTGATTGAAGAAACCTATAGCTAGCAAGTTTCATCGGCACGAAGACCGGGACAGAGCAAATTAAGGGGGTAGGAGGAGAAGTCATTTGTGCTGACCAACAACGCAAGGGCGGAGCTCGTCCAACGCACGTGGAGGTCGTCGAACAACTGCACATTGAAATTCACCCGATCAACACAAATATGATGTTTTTATAATTAACATAACTATATGACCTAACTCATAACTATGTGGGTCAGTGTCATCGGGGGTCGAAGGTCACTGGCGTCGGGGATTGGGGTCTTTTTGGTCAACAAGAGGCCGAAGAGGTGTCGGGGCTCGGGGGTTGGGGGTCAGTGGCGTCGGGGATCGGGGTAGGGGGTCGGGGGTCGAGGGTGAGTGTTGTCGGGGGTCGGGGGTCGGGGGTCGAGGGTCAGTGGCGTCGGGCGTCGGGGGTCGGGGGTCAGTGGCGTCGGGGGTCGGGGTAGGGGGTCGGGGGTCGAGGGTGAGTGTTGTCGGGGGTCGGGGGTCGGGGGTCGAGGGTCAGTGGCGTCGGGCGTCGGGGGTCGGGGGTCAGTGGCGTCGGGGGTCGGGGTAGGGGTCGGTGGTCGAGGGTGAGTGTTGTCGGGGGTCGAGGGTCGGGGGTCGAGGGTCAGTGGCGTCGGGCGTCGGGGATCGGGGTTCAGTGGCGTCGGGGGTCGGGGTCGGGGGTCGGGGGTCGAGGGTGAGTGTTGTCGGGGGTTGAGGGTCACTAGCGTCGGGGGTTGGGGTCTTTTCGGTCAAGAAGAGGCCAAAGAGGTGTCTGGGCTCGGGAGTTGGGGGTCAGTGGCGTCACGGTCGGGGTAGGGGGTCGGGGGTCGAGGGTTAGTGGCGTCGGGGGTCAGGGGTCAGGGGTCAGTGGCGTCGGGGGTCGGGGGGTCGGGGGTTCGCGTACTACGTCATCTCCTCCAACTTCATCAGCTACCTGACCAGCCCGCTCGGGGAGAGCACGGCCGCCGCCTCCGCCGTCAACGCCTGGTCCGGCGCCGCGTCCATGTTTCAAAATTTCATTGTTTTGTCCGGTGGAAGCACACACACCACAACATAGTGCTTCCCACGTCGCTGTGCTCATGAATCAGCTGGACCGGGTCGATCTTTTTTTTGGGAGGGTACCGGGTCGATCTTCGAAGATAGAATAATGTGCTCAACCCTAAACCTTTTTCTTTTCTAATGACACCACTTTTTTCTTGAAACACATCATCAGTACTCCCGAGTCAAAAAAAATATTGTTTTTTAGCCATTCCGATGAAGAGGTACTATAAGAACACATGTGTGACACAGAACACATCGGCGTTTTCAAACTACAAATACCATTAAATAGAAACAAAACCAAAAAAACACATCATGCTTGACAACTAATGTTATCATCCTCGTGTCATTAATTTTACCATAAACAATTAGCATATATAGTATAACCTAACAAACTAATTACCACAAACTAATTACCATGAACCTAAAAATGACAAAAGAGAAAAAAACAAAAAAACAAAAATAAATTTACCTATCTTGGAAGGGCGGTGCAGGGAGGAGGGGCGGCGCAGGGAGGAGGCGCAGGGAGGAGGGGTGCCGCAGGGAGGAGGGGCGGCGCAGGAGGGGCGGTGTAGGAGGGGTGGCGCCGGGAGGGGCAGGCGACAGGGGAGTGGCCGGCGCACGGAGGAGGGGCGGCGCGGGGCAGGCGGCGGCGCGGGGCAGGGAGGAGGAGCGGCGCGGTGCAGGGAGGAGGAGCGGCGCGGGGCAGCGGCGGCACAGGGCAGCGGCGGCGCGGGGCAGGCGGCGGCGCAGGGCAGCGGCGGCGCAGGGCAGGCGGCGGCGCGGGGCAGGGAGGAGGAGCGGTGCGGGGCAGGCGGCGGTGCGGGGCAGGCGGCGGCGCGGGGCAGCGGCGGCGCGGGGCAGCGACGGCGCAGGGCAGCGGCGGCGCGGGACGTCGGTAGGGTTGGAGGGGGGCTACGTGGGAACGGTTGGAAGGGGGGCGGGGGTGCGCGTGGACGTGGCTAGGCTGCCGGCCCTTTGCCGTCCGCCGCGCTCCTAGGCTGACGGCTAAGGCCCCCAAGGCCGACAGCAAAGGTCCCGGGGGGGAGGCACCAGGTGGGTGGTTGGGTGGTGGGCCGCCGTCACCTTTGCCTTCCGCCGCGCTCCCAGGCAGACGGCAAAGGGCCCCAAGCAGACGGCAAAGGGGAGGGGTGTGTGGGGTGACGTTTCGGCCGTTGTGTGGCGGGGCTTTGCCGTCCGCCCTCCCTTTGCCGTCCGCTTAGGGCTCTTTGCCGTCGGCCAGCGGACGGCAAAGAAGTGGCCGACGGCAAAATAATCTTTTTCCATCTGCCACCTCTTTGCCGTCAGCACTGTGGCAGCTGATGGCAAAGAGTACCTTTGCCATGTGTGAGCTGACGGCAAAGGCCAAGCAGACGGCAAATTTCTGGATTCTAGTAGTGATTGCATAGATATCGTCACGACTTTGCGCGGTTCTATCAATTGCTCGACAGTAATTTGTTCACCCACCGTCTACTTGCTTTCATCACAGAAGCCACTAGTAAACACTACGGCCCCCGAGTCTATTCACATCCATCGTTTACACCACCGCTTTTACTTTGCTTTGTTACTTTGTTGCTTTTAGTTCTCACTTGGCGAACAATCTATAAGGGATTGACAACCCCTTCATAGCGTTGGGAGCAAGCTTTTGTGTTTGTGCAGGATCTTGTGATACTCCTCCACTGGATTGATACCTTGGTTCTCAAACTAAGGGAAATAATTAGCACCGTTGTGCTACATCACCCTTTCCGCTTCGAGGGAACACCAACGCAAGGCTCCAAGGCCACGGGGGAAATCCTTTGCATACTTGTCTAGGAAGTCCCTTAAGGCGTAGTCGCAGCTGAAGGATTCCTGGTGCCGTCGACACGACTATTCTTGGCGCCGTTGCAAGGGAAGCACAGCTGACATCAATGGTATTGAGAAAAGGTCTGCCAAATATGATGGGACAAAAGCTCTCTTGTGCGGTAGCAAGAATGAGGAAATCAGCAGGATACTTCGTTTTACCACACAAGAGTTCAACATCCCTAACAATTCCCACAGGGGAGATAGTATCTCTATTGGCAAGCTGAATAGTGACATCAATAGGTTCTATCTCAACAGGTGCAACCTCGTCTTTAATTTCATCATATAAGGATTGAGGTATTGCACTAACACTATGAAAGGACGTGGATGTCGCCTAGAGGGGGGGGTGAATAGGCACTTTAAAATAATTAAGGTTTAGGCTTGAACAAATGCGGAATAAAACTAACGTTTAATATGTCAAGCACAAAACCTACAAACAACTAGGCTCACCTATGTGCACCAACAACTTATGCTAAGCAAGATAAACAACTAAGTGATAGCAAGATATATTACAATAAACAATATGTCTATCACAAAGTAAAGTGCATAAGTAAAGGGTTCGGGTAAGAGATAACCGAGGCACGGGGAGACGATGATGTATCCCGAAGTTCACACCCTTGCGGATGCTAATCTCCGTTAGAGCGGTGTGGAGGCATAATGCTCCCCAAGATGCCACTAAGGCCACCGTAATCTCCTCACGCCCTCGCACAATGCAAGATGTCGTGATTCCACTAAGGGACCCTTGAGGGCGGTCACCGAACCCGTACAAATGGCAAACCTTGGGGGCGGTCACTGAACCCGTACACGTGGCAACCCTTGGGGGCGGTTACCGGTACCCATACAAATTGCTCGGGGCTATCTCCACAACCTAATTGGAGGCCCCGACGCTTGCCCGAAGCTTCACACCACAATGATTGAGCTCCGAGACACCACCAAGCTTCTAGGATGCCAAAGCATCCACGAAGAACAATATCTAGGGTACTAAGTACCAAAGGTAGTAAGCTTCTCAACTTGTCACTTCCACGTATCACCGTATAGAACTCAAACCAATGCAACTAATGCAATGTCAAGAACACACGAAGTGGTCAAGTCCCTCACACTCAAAACCCTCCACAACAACAAAAGCTATGGAGAAATATGAGAGGAAGAACAAGGAGCTCACAAAGAACTCCAAGATCAAGATCCAAGGGGTTCCCCTCACATAGAGGAGAAAGTGATTGGTGGAGATGTGGATCTAGATCTCCTCTCTCTTCTCCCTCAAGAACAAGCAAGAATCATTGGAGGGATTGAGAGTAAGCAAGCTCTAAGAATGTCAACAATGGAGGTAGAACAAGAGCTCAATGGATGGATAAAGCCAAGGGGGAAGAAGACCCCCTTTATATAGTGGGGGAAGGAATCAGACCGTTACCCCCACTCTCTGCCCGAGCTCCAGCGGTATAACCGCTGGCTGCAGCGGTACTACCGCTCGCACTCCAGCGGTACTACCGCTGGCCCCAGCGGTACTACCGCTGGGCCCCTGGTAGTGCAAAGGCACACCACCGCCAAGAAAGTCTTCGCAAAAAGGTCCGTCCACGAACAACCGCTAGGCAGGCGGTACTAAGCTCCTGGAGCGGTACTACCACTAACCAGGGGCGGTACTACCGCCAGACAGCGGTACTACCGCCAACTCTAGCGGTACTACCGCTAGGTCCAGCGGTACTACCGCTCGCCATTGAAACAGCCATAACTTTCGCATACGAGCTCCGAATCGAGCAAACCCAAGCTTGTTGGATTCAGGAAATCTTAAGACCATGCAGATATGAAAATGCCAATGATATAGAGATGTGAGTCCTCTATGAATGAAGAACCGGCAAAAACTCCAACATCGAAAACATCATAGTAGATGCATATGGACTCCGTTTTTGATGAACTCGAGCTTGTCACGAAGATGACCATAAGCTCTAAAACTCACAAAGAGAAACACCAAACAAGAACCAAGAAGTATGATGCAAGGATGCAAATGGTTTGAGCTTTCAACGAATGATACGATCAAGCTACTCACTTGAGAGCCCCCCTTGATAGTACAACAATCTATCCTAACCAGAAAACCTATCAAGGGCAAACCTATACCTTGCACCTCATCCTCTTGAGCTAGATGATGATGATCTTGACTTCCTCAAGATGGACCACCTTTCTTGATTGTGTTGGCTTGATGAAGACTAGTTGATTGCTCCCCCATACTCACTATGGGTGAGCCACTCTTCAGCATATCTTCACAAGTCCATTGCCACCACAATGGACGGCAAGCTTCAAGCATGATATCTTCGTGCTGATCCACTTGAACTTGCACATCGCAATCTTGATGACAATCACAACTTGACGTCATACTTCATGGGTTGTATGAGATCTTCTCTTTGACGCAATCCCATGGAAACACACCTAACCCCCACATAGAACTCTCACGAAGACCATGGGTTAGTACACAAACACGTAATGGACAATGCTTACCATACCATGGGATCACTTGATCCCTCTCGGTGCATCTTGTACGCTTTGTGTGTTGATCATCTTGATTTACTCTTTGTATGAGATCTTGATCAACCTTGTGTCTCTATGACCATTCTTTGGATAATACTCAAGCCCATGGAAACACACCTAACCCCCACATAGAACTCTCATGAAGACCATGGGTTAGTACACAAATACGTAATGGACAATGCTTACCATACCATGGGATCACTTGATCCCACTTGGTACATCTTGTACGCTTTGTGTGTTGATCATCTTGATTTACTCTTTGTCTGTGATCTTGATCAACCTTGTGTCTCTATGACCATTCTTTGGATAATACTCAAGCCCATGGAAACACACCTAACCCCCACATAGAACTCTCACAAAGACCATGGGTTAGTACACAAATACGTAATGGACAATGCTTACCATACCATGGGATCACTTGATCCCTCTCGGTACATCTTGTACGCTTTGTGTGTTGATCATCTTGATTTACTCTTTGTCTGAGATCTTGATCAACCTTGTTACTCTATGAACATTCTTTGGATAATACCTTGAATACCACCTTGGTCATCATATAAACTCCTTGAACCCAACAGATGGACTTCAAGAAGTGCCTATGGGCAAATCCTATAAATATAACTTAAGGCAACCATTAGTCCATAGGAATTGTCATCAATTACCAAAACCACATATGGAGATATATGCTCTAACACACTAGCACCCACGTCACATAAGCCATGATTACAATGATCTCCTATCTTAAAAAAAACAACAGGCGTGCCAACAACATGCCTATGTTTGTCTCTAGCGTGAGGTTTAGCAATTCTAGCAGCATCTTCATAGAAGTGAATATTATGTCCCTCAACATCATCCGACAGAAGATCTTTGATAATAGCAATGCTAGGTTCAACTCTAATTTGCTCAGGGGGTGTAGGTGTTCTAATGTAGCCTCTACGTATCACAGTTGAAGCTTTAGAATAATCCTTTATCCTAACAGGGAAAGGTGGTTTCTCAATGTAAGCATTGGAAACTATAGGATCATTATAGGCAATGACTTTCTCTTCAGCTGGATTTGGTTTAACTACATTGACTTCTAAAGGAGGATGATATTTAAACCACTTCTCTTTGGGGAGATCAATATGAGCAGCAAATGATTCACACAGTGGAGCTACTATCTCAGAGTCAAGTCCATACTTAGCGCAAAAATCACTAAAGGTATTTATTTCAACAAAGGATTTAACGCAATCAAACTTGAAATTCATACCTGACTCCTTACCTTCTTCAAGCTCCCAATCTTGAGAGTTGCGTTTAATTCTCTCCAATAAATTCCATCTGAAGTCAATTCCATCTGAAGTCAATATGTACGGGTTCGGTGACCACCCTCAAGGGTCCCTTTGTGGAATCACGACATCTTGCATTGTGCGAGGGCGTGAGGATATTATGGTGACCTTAGTGGCATCTTGGGGAGCATTGTGCCTCCACACCGCTCCAAATGGAGATTAGCATCCGCAAGGGTGCTCCTCTTGCTAGGATTTTCGATCTCTTTGCTCAAATCTCCGTTTTCCGAACTGTTTTGGGGAAATTACTCCTTGGTAAGTGACTCCTCCATTGGTCCAATTAGTTTATGCTCTAGTGCCTTATACTTCGCGTATTTTTGCTGCCTTGGTGTCCATGTTCTTGAGCTTTGCATGCTGATTTTAGCTGGTCCCAAGTAGTTTTGATGCGTAATATGGCCTCTAGGCACTCGTAGGAGTAGTTTCTACTAGTTTAGTTGAGCCTTGTTCACTTTTCCTTTGGGTCACTGAAAATTTCAGAAAAGGAAGATGTTCAGGAGAAACTTTCATGGTGGTTCCTCAAGCAAGAGAGGTCCCCGTCTTGCAATTCGGGAGCCTGATCCTTACCAACCAGGGGACGCGTAGGTACAACCATGTGAATGGCCTTCTGATGAATTTATGATTGAGGCAGGTTTCAGAGATGAGTTTGATGCACTTGTTCACAACGTCGGACTCGAAGAATTCATCTCCGATAAATGTGAATAGTATGTTTCTCTCACTGCCTCTTTTGTTCATAGATTCAAAGTTTTAGCTGGCCGTGAGCCATCGGTACTGTTTGATCTCTATGATAAATCGTATACATGGATTTAGAGGATTTCAATAGAATTTGCAAAATACTTATTTGGGGTAGCCTCAATGATCCTCCTAAATCTTCGGTTGGAGATTTTTGCTCTGGTATTACAGTTGGAGAAACTAGATACATTACGCAAGCTACCATGGGGAGT
Organism: Hordeum vulgare subsp. vulgare; assembly: GCF_904849725.1. Classification (NCBI taxonomy): domain Eukaryota; kingdom Viridiplantae; phylum Streptophyta; class Magnoliopsida; order Poales; family Poaceae; genus Hordeum; species Hordeum vulgare. Next base: position 420,284,645 of record NC_058522.1, on the reverse strand, counting down.
ATTCATTTTCGTGCCTTGCATTATTTGCCCTCTTCATAGGCAGATGCATTAATGGCAAGATTGAGCATTTTCACCTCTGCGCACCCGGCCTTAGTATCCTTAAGAGCGCAATCACGGGTGACAAGAGCTTCAACATGGGAGCTATAATAGCAAGGAGGCTGAATAAGAATGCTAATGAAGGGGATTTCTTTGGTGGGATCTATGCCACTCGCATAGCAAATTTTCTTGGAGTACCCATCCGCGAAGGAGATCCCCCGCTCCATACAGCTTTCCTTGACCGCGTCGCTTTGACACGCTACCAGTTCCTTGAGAGGGATGATGAATCCCTCCTATACCATTTGATATTTAACCGGCAGCGTGTTTTCCATATTACCCTTCCTGCTCCTGCCTTCTTTGACTTTGAGGTAAAATGGAGATATTACATAACCAGAGGAGAGGCAGAGGAGTATGAGAGGGAGGCAAAGGCTGCTCGTCTCCATGAGGCAGCTATTCAGGCAGTGGTTGCAGCGCTCCCGTATAACCCCCATTATGATTTTGGGTTTCGCGAGGACCATCCATGAGAGTAGACCAACTTAGGCCAAAAGCCTAAGCTTGGGGGAGTACGTGTTTCTCACCGACTTTACAGTCTTGCTTATGCTTTCACTTTGTTAGCCGGTGTTCACACTTTGCCAGTGTATCATCCATGCTAGTTTATTTTCTTTTTCTCGTTTTCTTTTCGTGTGTCTGTCTAGTTTGCGAAAAACCCGAAAATATTTTATTTTTCTTCTTTTGCTTGTTGGGATCTTTCCCGTGTAGATAGTTTTCTTTTTCCTTGGGTGAAGGTAGAAGATAATGTTTACAATGTTTAGTGGCTCTTGCATGCATACCTGTTTAGCTTTCAAAGAGCCATATTACTTTGTCTTATCCTTTGTGTTTGCCTGCAGATTCCAGCTTTAGTCCAATGCACGAGCACGCTTATTATTGTTCACATCGTTCGGTCGTGGAAGTGCAAGGCAATAATGACGATATATGATGAAGTGACTGAGCCTGGAAAAGCTGGTATGAACTCGATCTATTTTGTTTTTGTAAATATGACTACCTCACTGTTCCTAGTTCAGCTTTGTTGTGAGAGAAACATGTTTGCAATGACAACTTAGAGATCATAGTTGCTTATGCCATGCTTACTTAAGTACTAGCTTATAATGGTTTGCCTTGGTTGCCAACATGAATGTTGAGATGACTATGATGTAGTATGATAGGATGGTATCCTCCTTTGAATGATTCAAGTGGCTTGACTTGGCATATGTTTACGCATGTAGTTGAAACAAAATCAACATAGCCTCTATGATGTTCATGTTCATGGTGATTTATGTCCTACTCATGCTTGCACTCAATGTTAGTTAATCTCAATGCATTTTGATGACTGTTGTTGCTCTCTAGTTGGCCGCTTCCCAGTCTTTTGCTAGCCTTCACTTGTACTAAGCGGGAATACTGCTTGTGCATCCACTTCCATAAACCCAAAGTTGTTCCATATGAGTCCACCATACCTACCTATGTGCGGTATCTACGTGCCATTCCAAGTAAATTTGCATGTTCCATTCTCTAAACCTTTAAGAAATAATCTATTTTGCATGCCCGAACCGCTCATGTGGTGACAGGGGGATACTGGTATCTTCCATGCTAGGCGTGTTATCCTCGAATGTGTTTATTCACTATCATGCACGAGAAAGGGGCCGGTAATTGGAATTCCCAGTTCCATGCTCAAATCGAAAAGATAATTGCAAAAAAAACTCCCCCAGGATTGATGTTGGTATGGACGGTACCGAGGATTCGGCTAGCCGTGGAGTGTGATTGATTGGTCGTGGGGGAGTCAAAACTTTACTTCTCTGTTTGGGAACCGCCTATAACATGTGTAGCGTGGAAGATGTTGAGAACTCTTAGTCATTGCGTTGACAATGAAAGCATGCCACCCAAAATGATTATCTCTGTTTTCAAAGCTTGAGCTCTGGCACCTCTGCAAATCAATGCTTCCCTCTGCGAAGGGCATGTCTATTTATGTTCTTGTTAAGTCATCCACCTCTTACAAAAGCACCAATTAGAGAGCACCTCTGTCATTTTTATGCTTTGCTTTTAACTATGTTGAGTATGACTGTGACTAGATCTTCATTGCCTTGAATTACAATGTTTAGTCAGCCCTTGGTCTTTGAAGGTGCTCTGCATTTATGGTTTGCGGTCTCAGAAAGAGCTAGTGAGATACCATCTAGTCATACTGCTTCATGTTATTTTGATTGAAGTGTTGACATTTGAGGCTTATTATTATTTGCTCGCTAGTTGATTATGCCATTGATATGAGTTTACCATGAGACCTAGATGTCATTTGCTTATGTGGTTTGCTTGTGATCTTGCTGAAACTCTGGATATGAGTTAGACATAGTTGCAACAACAAGATCAAACAAAGTTTGTCAAAGTTTTTCTTTTGTCTCTTTCAATTTGTCAACTGAATTGCTTGAGGACAAGCAAGGCTTTAAGCTTGCGGGAGTTGATACGTCTCCATCGTATCTACTTTTCCGAACTCTTTTGCCCTTGTTTTGGACTCTAATTTGCATGATTTGAATGGAACTAACCCGGGCTGACGTTGTTTTCACCAGAATTGCCATGGTGTTGTTTTTGTGTAGAAATAAAAGTTCTCGGAATGTCCTGAAAATTTACGGAGAATTTCTCTAGAATAAATGAAAAATACCCGCACAAAGATCCACCGGAGGAGGTGTGCCAGTGGGCCACAAGCCCACAGGCCGCGGCCACCCACCTGGCCGCACCGTGAGGACTTATGGGGCCCACGTGCCACCACCGTCTCGCGTGGAAAAAATCGGAGAGAAGGATTCATCGCGTTTTACGATACGGAAGCGCCGCCACCTCCTGTTCATCATGTGGAGGGCAGATCTGGAATCCGTTTTGGGCTCCGGAGAGGGGAGATCGTCGCCATCGTCATCATCAACCTTCCTCCATCGACAATTGCATGATGCTCTTCATCGTTCATGAGTAATCTCATCGTAGGCTTGCTGGACGGTGATGAGATGGATGAGATCTATCATGTAATCGAGTTAGTTTTGATGGGGATTGATCCCTAGTATCCACTATGTTCTGAGATTGATGTTGCTACTACTTTGCCATGCTTAATGCTTGTCACTAGGGCCCGAGTGCCATGATTTCAGATCTGAACCTATTATGTTGTCACCAATATATGTGTGTTCTAGATCCTATCTTGCAAGTTGTAGTCACCAACTATGTGTTATGACCCGGCAACCCCGGAGTGACAATAGCTGGAACCACTCCCGGAGATGACCATAGTATGAGAAGTTCATGTATTCACCAAGTGTTAATGCATTGGTCCGGTTCTTTATTAAAAGGAGAACCTTAATATCCTATAGTTTCCATTAGGACCCCGCTGCCACGGGAGGGATGTACAATAGATGTCATGCAAGTTCTTTTCCCTAAGCACGTATGACTACATACGGAATACATGCCTACATTAGATTGACGAACGGGAGCTAGTTACATATCTCTCCGTGTTATAGCTGTTACATGATGAATCACATCCGTCATACTCATCCATCACCGATCCACTGCCTATGAGTCTTTTACTACTAGTCCTTGCTACGTTACTTTGTCCAGGCTTGTCCCTTGCTACAAAAGGGATTGGGCCACATTGCTGCTACTGCTGTCGCTACTGCTGTTACTCTGCTGTTACTTGCTGCTACTGTCACTATTGTTGTTCCTTGCCACTGCTGTCACTACTGTTGTTACTTGCTACTTTGCTGTTACTTGTTGCAAGACCCTTTTCCGACACTGTTGCCAGGGAAGAATAGTTCCCCGTCCACGTGCTATTTACTGGCGCCATTTATACAACAAGTTAGGAATAGTCTGCCGTCAACAAATCTGTTTCTGGCACCGTTGCTATCATAACACTTTGCTACTGATACTTTGCTTGTTGACACTAATCTTTCAGGTGTGGTTGAATCTGACAAACTCAGCTACTAATACTTGAGAATATTCTTTCGCTTCCCCTTGAGTCGAATCAATAAATTTGGGTTGAATACTCTACCCTCGAAAACTGTTGCGATCCCCTACACTTGTGGGTTATCAGAAGTTTCTGCCGGTTCTTCATTCATAGAGGTCTCACATCTCTATATCATTGGCATTCTCATAACTACTGTTGGATAGCTCTTGTCGTCGTAAATTCAACAAGTTGTAGTTTGCTCGATTCGGAGTTCATATGCAAAAGTTATGGCAGTTTTAGTATCCAGCGATAGTGTCGCTCCTGGTGCCAGCGGTAGTACCGCTCTTGGAGCGGTAGTAGCGCTCCTGGAGTGGTAGTACCGCTCCTGGAGTGGTAGTATTTTTTTACTACCGCTCCCGGGAAGTAGTACCGCTCCCTCGAACGTTCTCACAGCGGTAGTACCACTCAAGTCGGGCTGTGAGTGGGGGTGGCGGTTCGATTCTTTCCCCCACTATATAAAGGAGGTCTTCTTCCCCATTGGACCTTATGTATCCGTTGAGCTCGTGTTCTTCCCCCATTGTTGGCCTTCTTATATATTGCTAACTCTCAATCCCTCCAATGATTCTTGCTAGTTCTTGAGGGAAAAGAGAGAGGAGATCTAGATCCACATCTCCACCAATCACTTTCTCCTCTATGTGAGGGCAACCCCTAGGATCTTTATCTTGGAGTTCTTTGTGAGCTCCTTGTTCTTCCTCTCATATTTCTCCATAGATTTTGTTGTTGTGGAGGGATTTGAGTGTGAGGGACTTGACCACTTCGTGTGTTCTTTCCATTGCATTAGTTGCATCGGTTTGAGTTCTCCATGGTGATACGTGGAAGTGAGAAGTTGAGAACGTATTACCCTTGGTTACTTGGTACCCATAAAATCTTGGTGGTGCCTCGGAGCTCAATCATTGTGGTGTAAAGCTCCAGGAAAGCATTGGGGTCTCCAATTAATTTGTGGAGATTGCCCCGAGCATTTGTGGTCACCTAGAAGCCATATGTCATTGTGGTGAAGCTTCGTGGTGTTGTTGGGAGCCTCCAATTAAGTTGTGGAGATTGCCCCAACCTTGTTTCTACGGGTTCGGTGAACGCCCTCAAGGGTCCCTTAGTGGAATCACGAGATCTTGCATTGTGCGAGGGCATGAGGAGATTACGGTGGCCTTAGTGGCATCGCTGGGAGCATTGTGCCTCCACACCGCTCCAAACGGAGATTAGCATCCGCAAGGGTGTGAACTTGGGATACATCATCGCATCCGCATGCCTCAGTTATCTCTTACCCGAACCTTTTACTTATGCAGTTTACTTTGTGATAGCCATATTGTTTCTTGTCATATATCTTGCTATCACTTACTTGTTTATCTTGCTTAGCATAAGTTGTTGGTGCACATAGGTGAGCCTAGTTATTTTAGGTTTTGTGCTTGACAAATTAAATGTTAGTTTTATGCCGCATTTGTTCAAGCCTAAATCGTAATTATTTTAAAGCGCCTATTCACCCCCCCCCCCTCGAGGTGACATCCACGTCATTTCAACAAGGTTGTGGGTGGTAATGCCAAGAAGGGCAAAAAACCCTCATCAAAAAAGTCGGCGACTTTGACTCCACGTATGTTTTATGTCGTGCTAGTTATGGCCATGTTTATCCTAATTTGTTTGTTATTCTTATGAGTACATTTAATGGTGTATTTGGGTTCCTAAGATCCTGGTTATCGACTATAGAGGTGTCTCGGTCATGTTTGCATAATTCTCAAACCCACAAGGTCTACACACTTAACGTTCAGTGACGATTTGGTATTGTTGAGTTATATATATTGGTGACAGAAAGTTTCTCGGAGTCGTGGATGATATCTTGGATGTCACGATGAGCTCCAAAATGGTTCGAACATAAATATTTCCAGAATCATTTCGGGTGTTTTCAATATTGTACCGGGAGTGCCGAAAGAGTTTTGGGGCTCCACCGGGAGGGGCCCATCCTCCTCGAGGGGGCACATGGGCCTAAGAGGTGGCGCACCAGCCCCTGGTGGGTTGGGCAGCCGACCCCTATAGGGCCCATGCGCCCCAACGTTTTGGTGGAGGAGGTCCCTTGCTGGAGGAGGAGTCCTCCCTAGGGTGTCCACGTCCCTTGTTGGAGGTGGACTCTTCCCCACTTTGGCCGTCGAACCCTCTTTGGAGGAAGGTTGATACGTCTCCAACGTATCTATATTTTTTGATGGTTTCATGTTATTATCTTGTCAAACTTTGGATGTTTTGCATGCCTTTTATATATTTTTTGGGACTAACTTATTAACTCAGTGCCAAGTGCCAGTTCCTGTTTTTTCCATGTTTTTGACCCCTTTCAGAGGAGATTTTGAAACAGAGTCCAAACGGAAGAAAATCCCCGAAAAGATTTTTCCGTAACGGAAGAAGATCGGGAAGCTTGAGAGCCAAGGCAGGGGGGGCCTCAGGGGCCCCACAAGCCCCCACCCCGCGGCCAGGGGGGAGACCGCGACCCACAAGCTTATGGGCCCCCTGGGCGCCCTCTGCCCTAGGGGTTGCGCCTATATATTCCCTAAAAATCCCAAAAAATCAGGAGATCATCTAAAGTACTTTTCCGCCGCCGCAAGCTTCTGTCTCCGCAAGATCCCATCCGGGGCACGTTCTGGTGCCCTGCCGGAGGGGAGATTCAGACACGGAGGACTTCTTCATCAACACCATGACCTCTCCGACGATGCGCGAGTAGTTCACCATAGACCTACGGGTCCATAGCTAGTAACTAGATGGCTTCTTCTCTCTCTTGGATCTTCAATACAAAGTTCTCCATGATCTTCATGGAGATCTATCCGATGTAATCTTCTTTTGCAGTGTGTTTGTCGAGATCCGATGAATTGTGGATTTATGATCACATTATCTATGAATCTTATTTGAGTTTCTTCTGATCTCTCTTATGCATGATTTCATATCCTTGTAATTCTCTTCGAGTTGTGGGTTTTGTTTGGCCAACTAGATGTATGATTCTTGCAATGGGAGAAGTGCTTGGTTTTGGGTTCATACCGTGCGGTGACCTCACCCACTGACAGAAGGGGTAGCGACGCATGCATCGTGTTGTCACCATCAAGGGTAAAAAGATGGGGTTTTCATCATTGGTTTGAGATTATCCCTCTACATCATGTCATCTTGCTTAAGGCGTTGCTCTGTTCGTCATGAACTCAATACACTAGATGTATGCTGGATAGCGGTCGATGTGTGGAGTAGAGTGGTAGATGCAGAAAGTATCGGTGTCTCGGACGTGATGCATATATGTATGATCATTGCCTTAGATATCGTCATGACTTTGCGCGGTTCTATCAATTGCTCGACAGTAATTTGTTCACCCACCGTGATATTTTCTATTTTGAGAGAAGCCTCTAGTGAACACTATGGCCCCCAGGGTCTAGTCCACGCCATATTTAAGCCTTGCACTTTTTACTTCGTTGCACTTTCTGCCTTCAGATCTCACTTTGCAAACAATCTTGAAGGGATTGACAACCCCTTTGAAGCGTTGGGTGCAAGCTTGTTTGTGTTTGCGTAGGTACTCTGGACTTGACGAGACCCTCCTTCTAGATTGATACATTGGTTCTCAAACTGAGGGAAATACTTACTGCTCCTCTGCTGCATCACCCTTTCCTCTTCAAGGGAAAAACCAACGCAAGCCCAGCCTCCATCAACGTGTTAATTTCTGGCGCTATTGTCTGTTGCCATAGCAAGGGTTCAAGGATGAGCCCTACCTACACCTTCCTCCTATAAATAGAGAGATAAAGGGAGGAAGACAACACAAAATTTCTTGGAGGCACCATAACTATCTCTCTCGTAGTAATTGTCCACCGTCGTGATCGTGGAGCGATTGGTGAAGCCCTACCGAGATCGCACCACCACCACCACCACAGCCATGCCATCCTGCCGGATAACTCAGCTACTACTTCATCCTAACTCGATGGATCGAGGAGGTGAAGGTTTCATCAAGCTATACGTGTGTTGAACGCAGAGGTGCCGTCCGCTCAGCACTTGATCAGGACGATCGTGATTGGTTCGTGGGACGAATCTTGATTGGACCACGAAGACATTCGACTACATCAACCGCGTTTCTCAATGCTTTCGCTTAGCGATCTACAAGGGTATGTCTATGCACTCCCCCTCTCGTAGATGCTGATATACATAGAATGATCTTGGTGAGCATAGGAAATTTTTTGTTTCCCATGGGACGTTCCCCAACAGTGGCATCATGAGCAAGGTCTATGCGTATATAACATGCACAAGTAGAACACAAAAGAGTTTATGGGCATTGATATTTAGATTTCTTACTTCCTTAGTATTATTTTGATTTGGCGGTATTGTGGGATGAAGCGTCCTGGACCAACCTTAGTCATCCACGTACGAGATACCGAATCCATCGACTGACATGCGGCTTGTTGCATAAAGATGGCTCGCGGGTGTGTGTCTCTCCCACTTTTGTCAAATCGGATTCGAGAGAGGCGATTCTTGTAGAAGGTTAAATATAAACTTGAATATCACCGTTGTGGCTTTACGTAGGTAAGAACAGTTCTTGCTAGTTACCCATAGCAGCCATGGAAAACATGCAACAAGAAGTAGAGGACGCCTAACTTGTTTTTGCAGGGTATGTTGTGATATGATATGGCCAATGACATGATGCGATATATGTGATGTATGAGATGATCATCTTTTGTATAGAATTACCATGACTTGCATGTCGATGAGTACGGCAATCGGCAGGAGCCATAGGGTTATCTTTAATTATTTGTGCCTTTTCACTTTACTTGATCGTATGAGTTAGCAATAGTGGTAGAAGCATAGTTGGTGCAACAACCCCGATGGCGACACAATGATGGAGATCATGATGATGGGGATCATGGTGTCATGCTGGTGACGATGGAGATCATGCCGGTGCTTTGGAGATGGAGATCAAAAGCACAAGAAGATAATGGCCATATCATGTCACTATTATGATTTGCATCTGATGTTATGCATCTTATTTTGCTTAGGAGGACGATATAATTCTAAGATGACCCCTCACTAAAATTTCCAGACAAAATTGTGTTCTCCCCAAGTGTGCAGTGTTGCAAAGGTTTGTCGTTTCGAAGCACCACATGATGATCGAGTGTGATAGACTCTACATTTGCATACAATGGGTGTAAGCCAGTTTTAAACATGCAGAACACTTGGGTTAAACTTGACGAGCTTAGCATGTATAGACATGGCCTCGGAACACACGAGACTAAAATTTCGAACATGAGCCATAGACTAGATATGATCAACATGGATATGTTCACCATTTGTGTGGGATAGACCCCCACAGTGTAACCGGGCTTGAAATATGACCCGACTGGGACTTGTAGACTCATTGGCGACTCAATAGTGACCTGGCTGGCGGCTCATACATGACCCGTCAGGCGACTCAGACAAACGACAAAGACCCAATGGCCCAGGAGCTGGCTGATGGGAGGGCCGACTCACAGAGAAGGCCCAAGGAAAGTAAGGACTCCCTCACAAAGCAAACAAGACCCATATTAGGATTCAGGAGAGACTAGTCATACTCCTACTCCTAATAGGACTCTGCATGTAAACATACCCCTTCCACCTATATAAGGAAGGGTAAGGCGCCCTAAGAGGGACAAGTTAGGTTAAGCCATGACAAGTTCAAGTCATTAGAGATAGACATATTAGACACCCTCGAGATTAGAGGTAGTGATTACGCACCCTTGTAATCAAGACTATCGTCTTCATCAATGAGACACAAGCAGGACGTAGGCTTTTACCTCCATCGGAGGGGCCAAACCTAGGTAAATCCGCGTCTCTCGATTCCGACCAACCCCTCTCAAGCCGCCAAATAGTTGTGATGGCTCCGCACCTAAGTCCTTGCACGAGGACATATGCTGTGACAAAACCACGACACCATTGAAACCACCACATCTCACGTGATGATCGGACTTGAGTTGGTGAATTTGGATCATGTCACACTCAAACAACCTAAGGGATGTCAATTTGAGTGGGAGTTCTTAAGTAATATGATTAATTGAACCCATTATCAGTAACATAGTCTAAGTTGTTTTTGCAAATTATGTTGTAGATCAATGGCTCGCGCAGTACCATTGAATTTTAATGCGTTCCTAGAGAAAGCTAAGCTGAAAGATGATGGAAACAACTATACGAATTGGGTTCATAATCGGAGGATTATTATCACGGCTTCGCAAAAGGCTTATATCCTTGATGCACCGCTTGAGGCAGCACCCCCTCTAGCGGCGTTTGCAGATGTTGTGAACGTCTGGCAGGCGCGCGCGAATGAATACTCAATAGTTCACTGCGCCATGTGGTATGGCTTGGAATCATGACTTCAAAGGCGTTTTGAACGCAATGGAGCGTATGAGATGTTTCGGTAGTTGAAGTTAGTTTTTGAAGATATTGCCCGAATCGAGAGTTATGAGACATCCGATAAATTCTTTGCCTGCAAGATGGAGGAGAATAGTTCTGTCAGTGAACACATACTCAGAATGTCTCGGTACTAGAACTGTTTGACTCAGCTAGGAGTTGAGCTTCTACCCAAGACGGTCACTAATAGAGTCTTCAATCACTACCACCTAGCTACAAGAGCTTCGTGATGAACTATAATATGCGAGGAATGAACAAGTTAATCTTCGAGCTATTCGCAATGCTAAAAGTCGTTTAAGTAGAAATCAAAAAGGAGCATCAAGTGTTGATGGTAAATAAAACCACTAGTTTCGAGAAAGGCAAGGGCAAGAAAAAGGGAAACTTCAAGAAGAACGAAAAGTCAGTTGCTACTCCCATGAAGAAACCCAAGGCTAGCCCCAAGCCTAAGACTGAGTGCTTCTATTGCAAGGGAACTGGCCTTTGGAAGCGGAATTGCCCTAAGTATCTGGTCGACAAGAAAGCTGGCAACGTCAACAAAGGTATATTTGATATACATGTTATTGATGTGTACCTTACTAGATCTCGTAGTAGTGCCTGGGTATTTGATACCGGTTCGGTTGCTCATATTTGTAACTCGAAAGAGGAACTACGGAATAAACATAGCCTCGCAAAGGAAAAAGTGACGATGAGCATGGCAAATGGTTCCAAGGTTGATGTGATCGCAGTTGGCACGCTCGCTCTTTGATTACCATCGGTATTAGTTATGAACCTAAATAATTGTTATTTGGTGCATGCATTGAGCATGAACATTATAACTGGATCTTTTTTAATTCGAGATGGTTAATCATTTAAATCAGAGAATAATGGTTGTTCTATTTATGTGAGTAATATCTTTTATGGTCATGCACCCAATGTGAATGGTTTATTCTTGTTGAATCTCGATAGTAATGATACACATATTTATAACGTTAATGCCAAAAGATGTAGATTGAATAATGATACTACCACTTACTTGTGGCACTGCCGCTTAGGTCATATTGTTGTAAAACGCATGAAGAAGCTCCATGTTGATGGACATTTGGAGTCACATGATTTTGAATCACTAGACACATGCGAAACATGCATCATGGGCAAGATGACTAAAATCTTGTTTCCAGAACAATGGAATTGGCAAGTGACTTGTTGGAGATCATACATACTGATGTGTGCGGTCCAATGAGTATTGAGGCTTGCGGTGGATATCATTGCTTTCTCACCTTCACCCATGATTTGGGTAGGTATGGATATATTTACTTGATGAAGCACAAGTCTGAAGTGTTTGAAAAGTTCAAGCAATTTCAGAGTGAAGTTGAGAATCATCGTAACAAGAAGATTAAGTTCCAACAATCTAATCGAGGCCGAGAATATATGTGTTATGAGTTTGGCATGCACTTAAGATAATGTGGAATAGTTTCAGATCTCACGCCACCTAGAACACCACAACGTAATGATGTGTCCAAATGTCGTAATCATAACTTATTAGATATGGTGTGTTCTATAATGTCTCTTACCGATTTGTCACTATCATTTTGGGGTTATGCATTAGAGACAGCCACATTCACTTTAAATAGGGCACCATCAAAATCCGTTGAGACGACATCGTATGAATTATGGTTTGGCAAGAAACCTAAATTGTCATTTCTTAAAGTTTGCGTCTGCGATGCTTATGTCAAAAGGCCTCAGCCAGATAAGCTCGAACACAAAGCAGATAAGTGCATCTTCATAGGATACCCAAAGGAAACAGATGGGTATGCCTTCTATCTCAGATCCGAGGGCAAAGTGTTTGTTTCTAAGAATGGATCCTTTCTCGAGAAAGAGTTTCTCTCGAAAGAATTGAGTGGGAGGCTGGTGGAACTTGATGAGGTTATTGAACCATCACTTCAACCACACAGTAGCACGGCAGAGGAAAGTGTTCTTGTGGCACCTACACAAGTTGAAGAGGAAGATGATGATGGTAGCCATGAAGCTTCAGATCAAGTTACTGCTGAACCTGATAGGTCAACAAGGCCACGTACCGCTCCTGAGTGGTACGGTAATCATGTCTTAGAAGTCATGCTATTGGACAACGATTAACCTACGAGCTATGGAGAAATGATGGTGGGCCCGGATTCCAACAAATGGCTAGAGTCCATGACATCCAAGATAGGATCCATGTATGAAAACAAAGTATTGACTTTGGAAGTATTACTTGAAGGTCGAAAGGCTATTCACAACAAATGGATCTTTAAGAGGAAGACAAACGAGGACGGTAATGTCACCATCTACAAAGCTCGACTTGTTGCAAAGTGTTTTTCACAAGTTCAAGGAGTTGACTATGATGAGACTTTCTCATGCTTAGCGATGCTTAAGTTTGTGAGAATCATGTTAGCAATAGCTGCATTTTTTGATTATGAAAATTGGCAGATGGATGTCAAAACGACATTCCTTAATGGTTTCTTTAAGGAAGAGTTGTATATGATGCAACATGAAGGTTTTTTTGTTCCAGAGAATGCTGACAAAGTATGGAAGCTCCAACGATCCATTTATGGACTGGTGCAAGCATCTCAGAGTTGGAACCTTCGCCTTGATGAGGTGGTCAAATCATTTGGGTTTATACAAGTTTTTGGATAAGCTTGTATTTACATGAAAGTGAGTGGGAGCTCTATAGCATTTGTAACATTATATGTGGATGACATATTGCTCATTGGAAACAATATAGAACTTTTGGAAAGTGTGAAGATATATTTGAACAAGAGTTTTTCAATGAAAGACCTTGGAGAAGCAACTTACATATTAGGCATAAATATCTATCAGGATAGATCGAGACGCTTAATTGGACTTTCACAGAGAACATACCTTGATAAGGTTTTGAAGAAGTTGAAAATGGATCAGTCCAAGAAGGGGTTCTTGCCTGTCCTACAAGGTGTGAAGTTGAGTAAGACTCAATGTCGAGCGACTACAGAGGATAGAGAAGATGAGTGTCATCCCCTATGCGTCAGCCATTGGCTCTATTACGTATGCGATCTTGTGCACGAGACCAAATGTCATCCTTGCCATAAGTATGGCAGGAAGGTTTCAAAGTGATCCAGGAGTGGAACACTGGATAGAGGTCAAGAATATCCTAAAGTAACTGAAAAGTACTAGGGAGATGTTTCTCGTTTATGGAGGTGATCAAGAGCTCATCGTAAAGGGTTACGTCGATGCTAGCTTTGACTCATATCCGGATGACTCTAAGTCTGAATTTGGATACGTATTTATTCTAAATGGTGGAGTGGTAAGCTGGTGCAGTTCCAAGCAAAGCGTGGTAGCTTATTCTACATGTGATGCGGAGTACATAGCTGCTTTGGAAGTAGCGAAAGAAGGTGTCTGGATGAAGCAGTTCACGATGAATCTTGGAGTTGTGCCAATGCACTAGATCCAATGAACCTATTTTGTGACAACACTAGTGCCATTGCTCTAGTCAAGGAACCAAGGTTTCACAAAAAGACCAGACACATAAAGCGTCGCTTCAATGCCATCCGTGATTATATCAAGGAGGAGGACATAAACATTTGCAAAGTACATACAGATCTGAATGTTGCAGATCCTTTGACTAAACCTCTTCCATGAGCACAACATGATCGAGACCAGAACTCTATGGGTGTTAGATTCATTACCATGTAATACTAGATTAAAGACTATAGTGCAAGTGGGAGACTGTTGGAAATATGCCCTAGCGGCAATAGTAAAGTAGTTATTATCATATTTCCTTGTTCATGATAATCATCTATTATCCATGATATACTTGCATTGATTGGAAACTCAAATAGATGTGTGGGAACATAGACAACAAAGTGTCCCTAGTATGTCTCTACTGGACTAGCTCGTTGGTCAAAGATGGCCAAGGTTTCCTAGACATAGACATGAGTTGTCATTTGATAACGGGATCAAATCATTAGGAGAATGATGTGATGGACAAGACCCAAACCTTAAGCATAGTGTTTGATCGTACCCAGTTTACTGCTATTACTTTCTACATGTCCATGTATTTGTTCCTATAACCATGAGATCATGCAACTCACTAACACTTCAAGAATTCTTTGTGTGTATGCAACATCGCAACATAACTGGGTGACTATAAAGATTCTCTACATGTATCTCTAAGGGTGTCTCTGGAGTTGGCATGGATCAAGACTGGGATTTGTCACTCCGTATGACGAAGAGGTATCTCGGGGCCCACTCGGTAATACAGCATCATAACAAGCTTGCAAGCAATGTGACTAAGGATTTAGTCACGGGATCTTGTATTATGGAACGAGTAAAGAGACTTGACGGTAACGAGATTGAACTAGGTATGGAAATACCGACGATCGAATCTAGGGTAAGTAATATACCGATGGATAAAGGGAACTACATACGTGATTAACTGAATCCATGACATCGATGGTTCGACCAATATAGATATTCATAGAATATGTGGGACCCAATTTGGGTATCCAGGTCCCGCTATTGGTTATTGACTGTAGAGCTGTCTCGGTCATGTCTGCATAGTTCTCAAACTCGCAAGGTCTTCACACTTAACGTTCAGTGACAATTTTGTATTGTTGAGTTATATATGTTGGTGAATGAAAGTTGTTCGGAGTCTTGTATGAGATCCCGAACGTCACGAGGAGATCCGAAATGGTCCAGGATACATATTTATATATAGGAAAGTGGCATTCGGGTTCCAAAAACGTTTTGGGTGTTTTCAGTATTGTAGAGGGTGTCGGTGTCAAAATCGGCGGATCTCGAGTAGGGGTTCCCGAACTGTGGACCTTGGATCGACTGGTTGCACGAGACGAAGGAGGCAGTGTTTACTCAGGTTCGGGCCCTCTTAATGGAGGTAAAACCCTACGTCCTGCTCTTGTGTATATTGATGGTGGAGTATCGAATATAGAGTTGATCTACCTCGAGATCGTATGTTGTGGTCTAAACCCTAATGATGTAGACGTTGTGTCTAATCCATATCTACCAACTAGCCTGGCCTCAGCTTGTATAACACACTGAAGGCCTAAGATAACAGGAGTCCGTGTCGGCTACGTCGGTGTAGAGGAGTCCTTGTCTTGATCAACAAGTCTTGCAGAATCTTCCTCGTATATGTCATCGGCTTCTCGAAGTAGCCCAGGAGTCCGGCCCATAGAGATAAGACGATTGCCCGAGGACCCGCTAGTCCATGACTCCCTCAGTAGCCCCCGAACTAGCCTCCAATGACTTAGTTTTGATCCTCAACAGCTTCACTCGTACAAAGTCTTTGGCGTGCGTGGCGAGTTCTTCTCACCATTTATGTTCGGCCAACACCAGTTCGCCCGTCGATGACTTCCTAATTTCCAAGCATGGGTCTTCAAGTTGGGTACGCTCCTCGGTTCTTCCGAATACTGGTTCAACTTCGGTCGTTAGTCTTGAATGCTGGTTCAACAAATCTTCCCATCACTGATCTTGAGGATCGCCGGGGTGAATCTGAAGAGTTCACACGTCGGGCATATGAGGAGCCCCCTTTAAGTTATAGGCCTTTATTAATGCCTTGTAATTTTTTACGCCACACCTCTGGTTTGAAATGTTTTCCGTGTGGCGGTGTCCTCTTGCGTCCGAGCTCCACTGCCGAAATGCATCCAAGGTGTCCTCTAGCGTCCGAGCTCCAACATCTGACTACATTCGAGGTGTCTTTTTGTAGCCGAGCTCCAACGCTGGTTGGCACCCGAGGTGTCATATATTACCTCAGCCTGTGAAAATTTGAAGGTATTCATCCGAGCTTAAATGCCGGAATAGTATTTTATGGAGCTAGCCATTCGCATCCGAACTTTATTCCGGATTGCTTCCGAGGTGGTGCACCACCTCGGTCTCAGGCAGTAATTTGCGGAATTTATTTCCAATTGGTGTAATTTATTTACTACCGAGATGTATAGCCGGTAGCCCTCAAGGTGTGTGTCTGTCTAAAACTCAAAATGCACCTAAAGGATAAAAATAAAACCATTGATCCTAGTAGCCCCCGACACTCAGATCGATTCGCGAGATCGGCCGGAGGATCAATTGCTTACTCAAGAACATGCTTTAGGAATTAAAACATGGTGTGTAGTAGCCCCCGATATTCGGGCTGGGTGCGGCGTACCAACCTCATGATAGAATCTCCTTGAAAACCATATTGCACTCGTTGTGTAAGTTTTAACAACACCAGGTGCAGATCGGCGGGAAAGATGTCGAATTACGGGTCGGAAAAGATTTTCTCGTTGATGTAATTTATTCTTTTGCAAGCTATATAACTAGTAGCTCCCGAGACTTGGGTTGGGCCACCTGGTCGACCCTAGGATCGTATCTCCTCGGGAACTATTTCATCCATTAGGTGTGTTTTGACAACAACAAGGTAGAGCTCGGCAAGGAAGATGCCAAACTATAGGTCGAATAAAATTCTCCTAGAAGAATGACCACGTAGAACACCTCGAACAAGTGGATGTCCCGCCTCCTGAGGATCGAATCTCCTCGGAATCTGTATTGTACTTTGAATTTCCTCCAATGAATAAGCAATGCAGTAGCCCGAGAGCCTTAACTTGGTCAGGGGTGGTCGAATTAAGGATCGATAGTTGTTTGACACAAACTTTGTTATGTTTGACACGATTTAAGTGTAATGATTCTATGTATCCAAGTACTTTACATCATTAATGCTCGAATCCACATTGTACAACACTACCGACCATCGGCTTCAACCTCCTCGGCCAGTAACCGAGGGGTGTTTTTCCTACTTTGTAAAGCCTTTATAAGGGCAAAGATTTATGGCAAACAAGGCAATCCGGCCAAACGGTTTTATAAACAAAGGTACGTGGTGAGATTACTTATTTGACGTTTAAAACATCTTCTTGGAAAAATGGTTCATTTATATGTACGTTTACCGAGGATATCATGTTTGACCATGATCTTGAAAGCTCAATTCCGATCAATGTGGGAGGAAAATATTGAGGATTTAGTTCGAGGAATGTTCCCGAACTCTGTGGTCTTTAATGAACCGATTTTTTACTTCCGTCATTGCCAACCAATTATATTCTTAAGATGGCTAGCTTTCGGCTTCACCCAGTCTGAGGCACGTAGGGGGTAAGCACAGGAGCGAGGGAACCGAGCTTGGCCAAAATCTTAAGTCAAATTGATGCATATTTATGGCTTTATAACAATGATTACGGAAGGCAGCCCTCGCATATTGAATACAAAAGCTTTTATGTTATATGCTATTTTGACTCCATTGCGACTGTTTATAATCTGAAAGTGGCCCATCATCGACTTCCACCCCTTTTTAGATACTACGCATGGTGTTTCCGCACTAACAAGTCAACCCTTAGCCGACGTCTCAGTGCCCGGAGGCGGTTGTGTTAGAGGAAATGAGGAAATTAGATATCTAGGCTTTATAAGTTTCACTTAGTCATAGGAGCTTAAAGTTTGGGAGGCTAGTGACTAGCCCCCGATTGGTGTTCGGTGTTAGCCGAGGTCAAGCCATTATGTCGTTGTTTTCTCTGGACATATGCCATGGGGTGCTTATCGAGAGTGGTTGGGGCCGAAAGGACACCGGGGGCTCCGGTAACGGTATTGGTAACTACCAGTAAGAGACACACGATGTACCCAGGTACGGGGCCCTCCGTGGGAGGTAATATCCCTGGTCTTGTTGGAGTGGTTGATGAACCAAGGTGATTGCAGAGTGATGCTTGAGCTGTTCGATGGAGGAGGAAGAAGGAGCTAGCCGGCTGTGTTCTAACTCTCTTGTATGAGTGTTCGTGCGTGGGAATGGCCGACCCTCCACATGGAGGAGGGCCAGGGGTTTTTATAGGGGAACCCCTAGGCTTACAATGTGGATATATGGTACATAGGGGGGACCCGGCTGGCAGCCTCTCCGGCTGGCCAGTGGCCCCCCGGCTGAGAAGTCTTGTCGCATGCGAGGCCCGTTGGCTGCACGGTCCCGTCGGATGCTAGGGCATGCCGGCTGGCTGATGGGACAGGTGTGTTTCCTTAACGCACGACACATGTCGCACTATGGCCGTCGTCGGCACGGAATCCGGCTGTGGTCAGCGGTACGTCTGCCTCCAATTTAGCCACACTCAGGCAGGTAATGGAGTGAGTGGAGGTGTGCCGGCACTGTGTGAAGTCGACGACTCGCAGCCGACGCCGTTCAGCAGTACGTCTGCCTTGACAGTAGCCTCGAATAAACCACTTTGTAGTACAAGAGCTGATGCAATCTTTTCTTTAGCCATGTGCACTTGTCACATCAGTCGCGTTGATGCGACATGTGCTCACCATGCGGCAGGAGGTTAGCCATCGAGCCGGATGGCGATTCGTCAGCCCCCTAGCCGACGCGGGCTTCGCATCCGGCCAGGAGGAGCTGGCATACATGGAGGCATCCGTTCCGTATTGCCGAATCGTGAAGGAGGAGGCTCGTCAAGCCTACCTCTGGGTTATCCCCACGTCAATAGTCCCCGAAACACGGGAGGCCCGCCGGCTTGGCGCGACGAACCTCGCCGGCTTGGATGTGTTGCCCGCAAGCCCTTGGGCCTGCGACCGGTTTGCCTGTTGGCCGGAGACGGCCAGGACTGCCGCCGGCGAGCGCCCGCGGGACGCCTCGGCTTCACCGTTAATTCCGTGATGCGCCACGTGTAACATTTCGGGGGTCGCGCCGTGACAAACCACGCGGGTGACAAGATGATACGTCTCCAACGTATTTACAGTTCTTGACGGTTTCATGCTATTATCTTGTCAAACTTTGGACGTTCTGTATACCTTTTATATCTTTTTTGGGACAAACTCATTAGTTCAGTGCCAAGTGCCAGTTCCAGTTTTTCCGTGTTTTTGACCCTTTTGAGAGGAGAATTTTAAACGGAGTCCAGACGGAATAAAATCTGCGGAATGATTTTTTTCCTTAACAGAAGACACGCGGGAGACTTGAGAACCATGGCACGGGACCTCGGAGGAGGTCACAAGCCCACCAGGCCCGGCCTAAGGGGCGGGACTACCAGGCTTGTGAGCTCCCCGTGGCTCCCCTGCCCTAGGTCTTCCGCCTATATATTCCCTAAAATCCCAGAAAAAATCAAGAGATCATCGAAAATACTTTTCCGCCACCGCAAGCTTCTATCTCCGCAAGATCCCATCTGGGGCACGTTCTGGTGCCCTGCTGGAGGGGGGATTCGGATACGGAGGGCTTCTTCATCAACACCATGACCTCTCCGATGATGCGTGGGTAGTTCACCATAGACCTACGGGTCCATAGCTAGTAGCTCGATGGCTTCTTCTCTCTGTTGGATCTTCAATAAAAAGTTCTCTATAATCTTCATGGAGATCTATCCGATGTAATCTTCTTTTGCGGTGTGTTTGTTGAGATCCGATGAATTGTGGATTTATGATCAGATTATCTATGAATCTTATTTGAGTTTCTTCTGATCTCTCTTATGCATGATTTCATATCCTTTTAATTCTCTTCAAGTTGTGGGTTTTGTTTCGCCAGCTTGATCTATGATTCTTGCAATGGGAGAAGTGCTTGGTTTTGGGTTCATACCATGCGGTGACCTCACCCAGTGACAGAAGGGGTAGCGAGGCACGTATCGTGTTGTTGCCATCAAGGGTAAAAATATGGGGTTTTCATCATTGGTTTGAGATTATCCCTCTACATCATGTCATCTTGCTTAAGGCGTTACTCTGTTCGTCATGAATTCAATACACTAGATGCATGCTAGATAGCGGTGGATGTGTGGAGTAATAGTAGTAGATGCAGAAAGTATCGGTCTACTTGTCTCGGACGTGATGCCTATATGTATGATCATTGCCTTAGATATCGTCATGACTTTGCGTAGTTCTATCAATTGCTCGACAGTAATTTTTTCACCCACCGTAATACTTGCTATTTTGAGAGAATCCTCTAGTGCAGACTATGGCCCCCGGGTCTACTCCACACTATATTTTCAGCCTTACTCTTTTTATTCGTTGCACTTTTTGTCTTCAGATCTCACTTTGCAATCAATCTTGAAGGGATTGACAACCCCTTTATAGCGTTGGGTGCAAGCTCTTTTGTGTTTGTGCAGGTACTCTGGACTTGACGAGATTCTCCTACTGGATTTA